>NC_143505.1:24294924-24597954 GCF_051622355.1 Phaseolus vulgaris | reverse complement strand
TTGGTTGTTCTTGTAATTCAGTGCAAACTGGTAAGTGTACAACCCTATTCCAAATGTCAAGACTAGACAAACGTGGAGGAGGGGGATCAGTCTCAACAAACTTCTTCTTGAATGCCTTTTTATTCTTCCTAAATTGATGATCAGGTGAAAGAAATTGACGATGACAGTCAAAAAAGGATATCTTGTGGCTATGACTAAGATAAAAAGCCTTTGTTCTTTCCATGCATATAGGGCAAGAAAGTCTACCAGAAGTCATCCAACCCGATAACATGCCGTAAGCTGGAAAGTCATTAATTGTCCACATCAAAGCAGCTTTCATCATAAAATTTTGCCTTAGTGACACGTCATAAGTCAATATCCCTTCAGCCCACAAGGTGCATAAGTCATCTATAAGTGGTTGCAAGAACACATCAATCTTATGCTTTGGATTTGAAGGACCTGGAACTAAGATTGTCAAAAACATAAACTCTCTCTTCATGCACATGGAAGGCGGAAGGTTGTATGGGGTTAGGATAACTGGCCAACAAGAATAACTTTTTCCATATTGACCAAAAGGATTAAACCCATCTGCACATAAACCTAATCTGACATTTCTTGGGTCTTGACTAAAATCTGGATGCATTCTATCAAAATGCTTCCAAGCTTCTCCATCAGATGGATGAGACAAAATAGACGGGTCCCTTTGATTCTCACTATGCCATCTCATGTGAGGTGCAGTTGCCATTGAAGAGTATAACCTTCTAAGTCTAGGAATGATGGGAAAGTACCACATTTTCTTAATAGCAATTTTCTTTTCAATTCCCCTCCTAGTGACTGTCTTATATCGCTCCATTCCACAAATAAAGCAATTAGTTATACTTTTATGACAATGTTCCCTATAATACAACATGCATCCTTTTGGACAACAATCAATTTTCGTACAACCCAAACCCAATTTTTCCACTGACTTCTTAGCTTGGAAAAAATTATTAACCATTCGATGATCTTTGGGCATAGTCTCCCCCATAAGTTGGACCATTCTATTGAAACATCCTTCAGACATATTATAATCAGATTTCAAGCTTAGAGCTTCCAAAGAAGCTGACAATTCTGAGTGATTCTCGCATCCTTCCCACAAGGGTGCTTGTGCAGCAGCAAGCATGTTAAAAAAATTTCGAGTTTCAAGATCAGGATTTTCCTCCATGTACTCAGATCCAATAACACTCTCTGGTTGCATGCAATGTGCATTTGAGGGTCCCACATGATCCATTATCATTTGATGGAAACGACCTAATTCTTCTCTTTGTTCACAAGTTCCATAACATGAACTGGCAACATCCACTGGGGGGGATTGTGGCAATTCTTCACCGTGATTTGTCCACCAATAATAATTAGGCATGAATCTCTCTTGATAAAGATCCCACCCAACTTGATCAACATACTTGAAAACTTTACAACTACATTTAATACAAGGACATCTTAACATTTCACCTTGTTCTTGAAACTTTTCTTGAATAAAAAGATCATTTAAATAAGTAAAACTAGCTTCAGCCTAATAATAAAGGTTTAGTCACCATCATGGAAAACTAATACAAAGTGAGATATAATCAACCATTGATTAGCCATATTGCCAACAGTTTCATCCCGATATCATACAAAAGAATAAGAAAGAAGAAACTACAAACTAAGGAAATGAATGTAGAGGCAAGTTTAGAAAACAGGGAAAAATCTTTCACCTTTTATTTTTTAAAGTTCAACCATTAATTTGGTTTAGAACACAGGGAAATGAATATTATAGAATAGAACATTCGAAAAAAAAGATGAATGAGGCTGAAGAAACATTGTAATTAGTCATATTGATGGCCCTATAAATAAAAAGAAGTTATATGGTTGTTAGTGGGATAGGATTTAACGCTAGCGAAACAGAGAAGCATAAACATGTTGTGCGCAGAAAAGGAGCAAAGGAATAGGAATAAACCGTGCATGCACTATGCAAGTAAAAGTGGGATTTTCGTAGATCTTCACTTACTGTTCATTATGAAAGGGTTCTCTTTAAGACAAGGAAGGGTCAAGTGTGGAACGATAGGGCACTTAATTATCAAATCATCAAATAAATACTCCAACAACTTCCTCAAACCAGACATGCTGCCCCTTAATTGCTATATATTAACTCATTTCTCTAACACTATAAAGTCAATAGTATTTTATAAAAGAAATATCATAACAGGTAAAATATAAATATAAAAAGTATTGTTAATTAGATTAAAGTAAACTTATAATGATAAATACACTGAGTATAACACTTTAGTAGGAAAGACGTAACATTGATCACACAATATACTAGAAAAAATTGACATTAATGAACCATCAACTGTTTATATAATCACATTATTTCCAACTCAAAATATAATTTTTTTAATATATAATAATGTTTAACTTTCTCACTTAACGTGACTTACTAATATATAGATAAAGATCATCCACATATTTCCGACATAGTGCATGACAATGAAATGTAGTCGTGAGTTTTGATTAAAATAAAATTCATGTGTGGAACATATCCATGCTGCAGCGAACGTAAGCATGATCCAA
This sequence comes from Phaseolus vulgaris, assembly GCF_051622355.1. Lineage (NCBI taxonomy): Eukaryota > Viridiplantae > Streptophyta > Magnoliopsida > Fabales > Fabaceae > Phaseolus > Phaseolus vulgaris. Next base: position 24,595,383 of record NC_143505.1, on the reverse strand, counting down.
TAAGTATATATTATCCCTTCTGCACGTTTTAAAGACACAACAATGAGCTTAGACTGTTCAGAGATATAATAATGATATTTTAAAGTGATTAATTACTAAATGATAATTCAGTTTTTCTGTTTGATTTAAGATTTTTTCCCAAATATTGATTTCTATAGGGAAATTAAGACAAGCCATTAAATAAAATAAAAAATGACATTTTAATCCATAATATTTCCAACTTTTCTGTTATTTCAACATTTAAACTTTTATTTGTGAGACCTTAGAAAATTGGGTTTTAAGCTTGTTTTAAACAATTTTTTATAAATAATATGACTCCACTACAGAGGCTACAAAGGAAACAAAGGGCATGATTATAGGCCACAAAAAAGAGCACCGGAGCACTAAGTACTCTTTACAACTGTTGGAACTGGATGCTTCTGGAAATAGACACATCTAGAAGTTGATGCAGCTGGAGATTTGACACAGCTAATATTGGAGAGATAGTGGTCAACCTGTGATTGGATTAAATTGGGGCTAAACTCTAATTGCTGGGAAGGCCCAAGCTAGACAACTTTAACCTTTCTACTCCTCAAAGTAATGAAAGAAAAAATGAAGCCCAGAAAAGGAGCCAAACGGCCATATCACACATGTAGGGGAATAACAGAGAACTGGACAGAAACAAGCTTCAAATGCACACTAGAAAGCTTGAAAAAGGTTCAAGCTGCAGACTATTAACCTAAGGTTTCACTACCAAACTCACAAATCCCAGAAGCAACTGGCTTTCAAAAAATTTCAACAATGACTATCACTATATCACCAAATTTCAGTTTCCTCACATAACACACTAGATTGGTAGAAGGCAAGCTAATCCATTTGGGGAACAAAACTATCAAACATAGAAAAGAGTTAACAAAACTGAGAGGAGAAATATCCTCTGTTCGTACCTCTGCCTCCGCTCACCTCCGTCTCCGCTCACCTCCGCCTCCGCTCACCTCCGCCTCCGCTAACCTGCGCCTCCGCTCACCTTCGCCTCCGCTCACCTTCGCCTCCGCTAACCTCCGCCTCCGCTCACCTCCGCCTCCGACCACCTTGAAGCTTCCTCCCCACCTTTGCTTACACCATGGACCAATTTTGAGTATTTGGTGCCCTAAGCATCTGCAACTTCAAAATAACTTTGAAACTTAAAAAAAACAAATCTCCAATTTTATCTAATTATCACATTCTTTTTTACTCCTCTTCATAAATAATATTAAAAAATGAAAAATTAAAAAATAACTATTAAATAAGTATTTAAATATTCATATAATAAATGTGGATATTTTAATCAATTAATTATTTTTCATAATGATACATTTATAATTTCTAAGGCAGATACGTTAATAATTTTTAATTAAACAAAAATAATTTAGAAACAAGTGATAAAATTGTTATTAATAAAAGAAATTAATAATTAAAAAATTATTTACAATTTAATTTGGAAAATATATTTATTTTTAAAAATTAAATTTATTTTAAAGAAATCATTTTATTTAAGTTTAATTATATAGTGTAATCTATTTTTTTTAAAGGATTAATTTTATTAATAATAATATTGTGTTATATAATTTTATTTAGAATTTTTATTTGAGCTGCTATTATAAAATCAATATTTAATAAATTTTATTTAAATTTAAGAAATTAAAAATATAATTGACACATATTTTTTAAATAGAAAAAGAAATTAGTAATACAACTAATTATTTTTTAAAGGGATGAGTACGCATTAATATTCAAAGTGTATGTGATCCTTCTATAATTTTTTAAATATAAAAATGAATTATTATTATTATTATTAATAGTACTAGTAAAATAAACAATTATATTTAGCGACCAAAAGAAATTCAGTGGCTAAACAATAAACGTATTTGGTGGCTAATTCAGGGGTAAAAATAAACAATTATATCTAGCGACCGAAGCAAAATCGGTGGCTAAAACATAAATAAATTTGGTGGCTGATTCGGTGGCAAAAATAAACATTTATATTTAGCGACCAAAAGAAAATCGGTGGCTAAAAAGTAAGAATATTCGGTGGCTAATTCGGTGGCAGAAAAAAGCAATAAAATTTAGCGACCGAAATAACAGCGGTGGCTAAAAAATAAACATATTCGGTCGCTAATTCGGTCGCAGATATATTTTTCCTAAGTTATTCGAAACAGCCACCACTTTAGCGACCAATGGTTTTGTCACTCTCATGTTCGGTCGCGGATTTGGTCGCAAAACTAACTAACATAATAAATAATTCATTCGGTCGCTATTTCGGTCGCAGATTTGACACTACAGTTATTTGGTGGCTATTTCAGTTGCAAATTGTGACCACTAATTTTTGGTCGCTAAATTCGGTGACTAAATTGTTATTTCCTTGTAGTGAATTAAAGACCATCATTCTAAGGAGAAGACAAGGCCAAAGCCGAAACAAGCATTCTTGAAATAAACACTACAAACACTTGGAAGATCAACAATCAAAGACAACAAGGAAGTGCACTAACCAAAAGAGGATCAACAAAGGGAGTTCTCTTATTTCCTTTGCAACTTGGTTTATTGTTAATTACCTTTTTAATTACGTTTTAGACGGTGAGTGTGTCTTCAAGGGCTCTAAGTGTCCAAGAAGCCTCACCTAGGGCCAAATAGTATAGCATTCTTGATTAGTAATTGTTACTTGTTTGTAATTGCTTTTCTTTTGCTTTCATAGTTACGCTTTGCATGGTTAGTTTTGTTAAGTTTGTGTTAAACCGACTAGCTTTGTTGATTAGTAGCTTGCATTGTTTTCTTTCATTGAAAATTTGATTTCTCACCTTAATTGTGTTCTAAGTGGTTTACTAAGAGAAAGTTTTGTGTGAAGACATTGAGAGATAGTTTTTGGCTAAGGCAAAGGCTTGGTATTTAAGTAGTCCTTTGTGACTCACCTCCCTTACCTGGAAAACTACCTTCTTTGACTTTCCTAAATTTCCTTAAGGTAAAACACTTATATACACAAAAACATTAGCCATGTCTTCTTCTTCTCATTCTACAAAGTCTATTGGAAGTGAATTAAAATCTTTAAAAACTCTTTTGAAAGAAGTTTCACAAACTGTGCAATCAATTGCATATAGACAATTGGAGAGTGAGACTAAACTTAATGTTTTGACTAAAGCAAAGAATGAGAAGTCTCAATTTTCAAAAAAATTACATTCTCATGCATCTAGCTCTAAACATCATGATTATCTTGGGGAAGAAAGTCTTCGGAAAAATGAATATCATCAACAATTCCCTAGGAGAGCTAGGAAAGAGAGACAAGAAAACCTAACCAAGCATATCTCTCACACTCCAGCTAGAGAAATTCCATGTTTAGAATACCTTGGCAATGATCAATTAGCATCTCAATGTTTCAATGAAAGATCTATGATCTTAAGGGACAAAGATGAGAATAGTAGCCAAGAAAAAGAAGCTAGTGAGAGTGAAGAAAATGTAAAAATAGAAAAGCAAGAGAAAAACCTTGGGAAACAAAAGGCGTGGGAGAAGAGTGTTCCTTCCCACAAGGTCATTCAACAAGAAGGAAAAGTTGAAAATACATTTGAAAATATACCTCTTGTTGAACAACCTAGCCTTACCTTTTGTAAAGGAACATTTGCAAGCCTAGAAAAAAAAGAAGAATCCTTAAAAAAGGTTTGCATAGATAAAAATATAGTAGATTATTTTACATACATGCCAAGATATCACCAAGTGAAGGTCAAGTCATCTATAGGCATCTACAAAGATAATTTTTTATGTGAAGTAGTGCCTAAAGAAACTTGTCATGTCTTATTGAGACAACCTTTGCAAAGAATTGAAATTTCCATGAACAAAGGTTGTATCAACGAGACTACCTTCACACATAAAAGAGAAATTCTTCATGAAGGAGAACTCATGGGTCAAATTAGAGTTGATAAAACTCTAGAGCTTTTAAGAGGAAAACTTTTGTCACCCATGAGAAAAGAAGTTCAAAGACATTACTTTAGGTATAACTCTTGTTTTCAAACTACACCTAAGGCAACGTTCCAAGAACTCTATACTCCTTCACCTTTTGTAAAAGATCCATGGGAAGACACACATTTCAAATTAGAGCTTCCTAGGACGACAAAAGGTCTTGATTCTTTCTTCATGGAAGTGGATAAACTCTTCTTAAGAAAAGTGACAAGCCTCCATGATTTATTTTCAAAAATAAGGGATACAGCTCCAAAATTTGAAAACATAGCTCTCCCTTCTATGCTTCACGAAATCATGAGGGACACCCACAATTCTTGGGATAAGAATCCTTTTCCTTTTATGCATGCATACAATGGAGTAGTCCACAAGATTACTCATATCTCTCCATTTGAAGTTGTATGTGAACATAGTCCTCTTGCCTTTTTAAAGTTGTCACCATTTCCTAAAGGGATTATGCCTAAGGAAAAAGTAACTACTTTTGGAAATTTTAGAAAACATAAGAGGATTAGAGGGCACCTACAACCATCAAAAGGGAAGCATTGTGAGAAGTTGACCAAAACAAGAGAAGAACAAAGATGGCAACTTCACACAATTAATTGTTCTCCAAATACTCACTCTAACTCCTTTGCTTTGTTTAGAGATTCTCATAGGTTGATATTTGATCCGGGAGGACACACCTTGACGAAGCAAGAGGCTGCTATCCGAGATCAAGTTAGCAAATCTAAGGATAGATCTTTTCCTGAAGGAGGAGATGATGGACACCATCCAGCCACAACAATCCCCCTCAAAAGCAAAAGCTTTGGATTTGAGGACAAATCCTTTTCAAGAGGGAGGGGATGATGGAGGAGGGCCCAAGCTCACCACACGATGAAAGCCAAGCCTCCAAGACTAGACGGTCTAGCCTATGATGAGGAGCGTCTAGACTCAAAAAGGAGCGTCTAGCCCATGAAGAGGAGCGTCTAGGCCATGATGAGGAGCGGCTACATAAGGAGCGTCTAGGCCATGATGAGGATTCCTTCTAGACCGTCTAGCTTCACATACACATGGGTCAAAGCTACGGTTTTGGGAAGAGAAGACCTTTGTAATTGTTAGATAAAGGCCCATTAGGGGTGCTTAGTAATTAAAGTAGTGTAGAAAGCATATTTGTGTGAACATTCTAGAAAGACCATGGAGGGGGGGTGAGCATAAAAACTAGACACACCCCTCCCCATGTGCTCATTTGTGCACCCATGTGCCATGTGCACCCATGTGCTTCACATTTACATTTCATTTGGCTAGCATTAGGGTTGCATTATGGTCCTTCTTAGCCTATAAAAGGAGGAGCCTACACCTTGTATTTTCAAGTTTATTGTGAGTAAAGTTATGCTGCCAATTTGTGCTCAACTTTGCTTCTCCCTAGAATCCTAGGCTCTAAACTTCAATTCCTTCATCTTTTCCCTTGAGCTGGCCGAACCACTCAATACCCATACTTATCATGCACCTACAAGATCAACACCACTCTTAGGAGGATCTTGCTCACTCTCATTCATTGCTTCCGCCCCATACTCTACCTTGATTCAAGAAGAACTTCATGAAAATGCCATCATGTACAGCTGGATGCGAACCACGTGTCCAGATGTGTAACTGTCAGGAGAGAGAAAGTGCACAGGTATATAAGAGATTCTAACGAACTTCGGAGGTACGCGCGTTTTAGATTACTTCTTTTACGCTTGCGAGAACTAGAGTACGCTGAGAGAGAATCTTGCACGGTTCCAGAGAGTTCTTGAGTTTTCTCTTAGTATTTGGTGGTTCAGTCGCTGACTTGGGGGTCGGAGCGTGATCGGCCGCAGCGGCACCGTTCTGTCTTTTTGCAGGTTCTTGAGGCGAATCAAGGCGAAGGACCGAAGCTAACACGGCGCAGAGTCGATCCAGATCTGACGAGGCAAGGTTCTTGCGTCCTGGTCAACAGGCAGGATCATCAGGCGCCCACCGTGGGGCCGTGTAAAACTTGTTCCCATCCGCAGCGTGAGTTCTTGGAGTTTCTGCAAGTTCTGTGTGGTTGTGTGCTGGTGCAACCATTTCCCGCTGTTCGTTGAAGTTTCGTTCGGTAAATTCGCGTTTCCACCGTTCGTTTGAAGTTTCTTTCGTTCTCGTTCGGTGAGGTGAAGTTTTTCGCTGTTTACGCGAGTTTTAAACGGTGAAATCGATGTTTTTCGCTGTTTTGACCGGTGAATCAGAGGTTTTGGTGGAGAAGCGGTGGTCTGTGGTGAAGTGGCGAGTTTCTGCGAAGGTTTTGCTGTTGAGGTTGTGTTCTTGAAGTTCTTTGGAGTTTGCGAAGTTCTGACCGATTGATTGCTGGATCGATCGTTGCTGAAGGAGGTTTTGTTCGTCGCTCATTGTGATCTGTCAAGTTTTCATGAGAAAGATGAGAAGCAACCGTTCAAGTCCAGTTGCGCCAGTTGCTGCTGAAGGCGCCATGACTATGGCGCAGATGGTGGAGATTATGCGTGCGCTGCAGGCGAATGTGGAAGCCTCGCGCATAGAGCAGGCAAGGATGCATGAGGACCTGGTCGCCTCTCAGGCCAGGAATGAAGAGCTCAGCAAAGTGACTGAGGAATTGCGCCAAGCTCTTCAGGAGCAGAGAGGGCGCCCAGTCGCTGAAGAGGTCGCGCCGTCGACGCCGCCTCGCGTCTTCCCCATGCCATTTGCTCAGGCGATCACAGACACGCCTATCCCTACGAGTGCGGTACCCGTGAAGGCTACTTTCACCGGCGTGGAGGATCCTGAAGCACATCTCACCACGTTCCACACGCAGATGATGCTGTCAGGAGGCTCGGATGCTGTGTATTGCAAGATGTTTGTGAGCACGCTCCAGGGAACAGCGCTGGAATGGTTTGTGAGCCTACCTACAGGTCACATAACCAATTTCCAGCAGTTTTCGAAGCTTTTCGTCGAGCAGTACATAGTGAACAAGGCGCCGCCAAGGGTGTCTTATGATCTGTTCGACATAAGGCAGTACCAGGGAGAGTCCCTCAGGGACTACTTAAATCGTTTTGGGGCGCAAATGGTCCGCTCGCCGGCCAAGGACGAAGAGATGTTGGTCTACGCCTTCAAAAAGGGCGTCCTGCCGGGACCTTTCTGCGAAGCGCTGATCAGGGCTCACCCCGCCACGTTTGCTGAGGTTAGGCGACTTGCAGTGGCCCTCATCGCCGATGAAAGTGAGGTCGCCGAGAAGAGAGGAAGCGTGGCCCCCGCTAGGCCACGTGCCCAGACCAGGATCCAGCCACAGAGGGTGCTGGAGACAGCGGCGCCCAAGAGGGATCAAAGGACTCGCCATCCTTATGATCCAAGGAAGAACAAGGGCAGGGGCCCAGGGCGCCCCGGGGAGTACAATCGCCCGCCGAAGCATAAGTTTGTCATGGGGCTGGCGGACCTGATCGCCATGCCCAATATAGCAGCCAGGCTCAAGGCGCCCGAGAAGGTGGGCGACAAGGTGTTGGGACCAAAGCCAGACGCCTGGTGCGAATTTTACCAGGGCTTTGGCCACACCGTGGACTCATGTTTGGCATTAGGATACCAGCTCGACGACCTGGTCAAGAGCGGGTTCCTAAATGATTACTTGGTGGACAGGAGGGCGGGGGGAGCGTCGAGCTCCCAGCCAGCAGGTGGTGAGGCTCAGCAGCACGAAATGCCCACTCACGGAGAGATTCACACCATTGTAGGAGGTTTCTCGGGTGGTGGATGCACCGCGTCACAGAGGAAGAAGTATGCGAGGTCTGTGATGACGGTGGACATGTTCGAGGACCACTCGCCATACGTGGACATCACGTTCACAAGGGAAGATCTCAGGGACGTTGTGCCTCATGACAACGATCCAATAGTCATCTCGCTTGTTACGGCAGAAGGGAAGGTCCACAGGGTCCTGGTGGACCAAGGAAGCTCGGCAGATGTGATGTTCTGGCCGACTTTCACACAGTTGCAGTTGCCCCTTGACCAGCTGAGGCCCTATGGAGGGTGCTTGTATGGTTTCGCTGGCGATCAAGTGGAGGTCAGGGGGTATATAGAGTTAAGAACTACCTTCACGGATGAGGCGGGCTCGAGGACGGAGAAAATCAAGTACCTCGTCGTGAATACTCCCTCAGCATATAACATTCTGTTGGGAAGACCAACACTCAACAAAATAGGAGTTGTGCCTTCAACCAGGCACATGAAGGTGAAGTTGCCATCGATGGAAGGGGTGTTGATCACCATCAAATCTGACCAGAAGGAAGCAAAGAAATGCTATGAGAATAGCCTGAAAAACAAGAGGTCAGTAAGTTACATCACAACGACGCCGCCTCCAGGTGTGAAGCCCAAGCCAACAGAATGGCGAGTTGTCGGTGCAGCGATGGAGGTGGCCGCCGGGGGCGACGTCGCCATGATGGATGTTGAGGCTGAGGGAGAGAACGCTGAGCGGGAAGAAGAGGCGAGGAACTGCCCAGAGGAAGCGAGGGAGCTGGGAATCGCCAGGGCGGTGATCGCCAGGGAAGCTAGACCCAAACCCGTCGAGGAGTGGCTCGAAAGGGAGATCGGGGGAAAGGTCTTCAAATTGGGAAGATCCTTGGAGGCTGAGCTCCAAGACCAGATTGCCAAGGTGATAAAGCGGCATCTGGATGCTTTCGCATGGTCTGCTTCAGACATGCTGGAAATCGACCCCGACTTCTTGTGCCACCATCTAGCAATGGACAACCAGGTCAGGCCAGTACGACAGAGAAGAAGGAAGTTCAACGAGGAGAGAAGGCAGGCGATCAGGGATGAAACACAGAAGCTCCTTGCTGCAGGCCATATCAGGGAAGTCCAGTACCCTGAGTGGCTGGCCAATGTCGTGCTGGTGAAGAAAAGCAATGGGAAGTGGCACATGTGCGTCGATTTCACTGATCTGAATAAGGCTTGCCCAAAGGATTCGTATCCTTTGCCAAGCATAGACGCCCTGGTCGACAGTGCAGCAGGGTGCAAGTTGCTGAGTTTTCTGGACGCTTTCTCGGGGTACAACCAGATAAAGATGCATCCCATGGATGAAGAGAAGACCGCCTTCATGACCGAGAGATCGTGCTACTGCTACAAGGTGATGCCTTTTGGGCTGAAGAACGCGGGGGCCACGTACCAGAGGTTGATGGATAGGGTACTTGCACCTAAGCTGGGAAGGAATGTGCAAGCGTACGTAGATGACATGGTCGTGACCTCGCCGGAGAAGAGCAAGCACGTTGCGAACTTGGAGGAGTTGTTCACCACAATCGCCAAGTTCAAGTTGAAGCTAAACCCCGAGAAATGCATTTTTGGCGTGGAGGCGGGAAAGTTCTTGGGGTTCCTCTTGACTGAAAGAGGAATAGAAGCCAATCCTGATAAGTGTGTTGCCATCTTGGCGATGAGGAGCCCGGCTACCGTGAAGGAAGTGCAGCAACTTACAGGTCGGATGGCCGCCCTGTCTCGTTTCGTATCAGCCAGCGGAGAGAAGGGTCATCCGTACTTTCAGTGTTTAAGGCGGAACAACAAGTTTGCCTGGACGAAGGAGTGTGAAGAGGCCTTCGTCAAGCTTAAAGAGTACCTGGCGAGCCCGCCGATTTTGTGCAAACCGTTGGTGGGGACCCCTCTCAGGTTGTATTTTGCTGTGACTGAAAGGCCGGTAAGTGCGGTCCTCGCCCAAGACCAGGACCAGGCTCAAAGGCCTATTTATTTCGTCAGCAAGGTGCTGCAGGGCCCGGAAGTGAGATATCAGGCCTTGGAGAAAGCTGCACTGGCAGTGGTATTTTCGGCGAGAAGGTTGCGCCACTATTTCCACAGTTTTACAATAATGGTGATGACCGACTTGCCCATCCAGAAGGTTCTGAAGAAGCCCGACGTAGCTGGGAGGATGGTGAAGTGGGCGATGGAGCTGTCGGAGTTCGATATCAAGTATGAGCCCCGAGGTCCGATCAAGGGGCAGATTTTCGCTGATTTCGTGGTCGAGCTCTCGTTTGTACAGGAGTTGAAGAGTTCCTTTGTCTCCTTTGAAGTGGTCCATGTGCCCAGAGAGCAAAATGCCCGAGCTGACTTGCTAGCTAAGCTCACCAGTTCAGGCAAGGGGGGTAGGCAGAGGACGGTGATCCAAGAAACTCTGAAGACGCCTAGAGCATTTGTGGCAGATCACCTGGTTCTTCAAATAAGCAAGTCAACGGAGAAAGCGGCAAGGAGTCACAGGTCTTTGACTCAGGAAACCTTGAGATCGCCGAGAATAAGAGCATGTCAGGGGGAGAGGGTGAACATGACGCAGGTCTGCGCTACGCATGAGCCAGACACGTGGATAACACAGTACCAGCAATGCCTGGCAGATGGCCTTCTCCCGCTGGATCCGACAGAGGCTAGGAAGATAAAGAAGAACTCTAGCAAGTTCACAATGATTGATGGCGAGTTGTATAGGTTTGGGTTCACACACCCACTCCTGGAATGTGTGCACGGAGAGAAATGCACAAGAATCATGGCCGAGCTCCATGAAGGGACATGCGGAAGTCACGTCGGGGGTCGAGCTCTGGCCGCAAGAAACCTCCGTGCAGGTTACTACTGGCCAACAATGAGGGAGGACTGCAAGAAGTACGCACAGTATTGCAAGCAATGCCAGCAGCACGCCGATTGGTACAAAGCGCCTCCCGAGGAGTTGAAGTCGATTTGTAGCCCTTGGCCGTTTCATACATGGGGGATCGACATTTTGGGACCTTTTCCATTGGCGATCAGGCAGATGAAGTACTTGGTGGTGGCAATTGAATATTTCACCAAGTGGATTGAAGCAGAACCAGTGGCCCAGATCACCGCACACAAGATCGAGAGCTTTGTGTGGAAGAACATCGTGTGCCGGTTTGGTGTGCCTAAGCGCCTGGTTTCAGATAACGGGACTCAGTTTGCAAGTCACCTGTTGAAGAAGCTGTGCGAAGGGGTAGGAATTCAACAAGTATTTGCATCCGTCGAGCACCCTCAGACAAATGGCCAAGTAGAGTCAGCCAATCGGGTATTGCTGAGAGGTTTGAAGAGAAGGCTAGAGAAAGCCAAGGGATCGTGGGCTGAGGAGGTACCCCGTATAGTTTGGGCGTACCACACCACCGAGCAGTCAGGAACCCATGAACCCCGTTTAGCTTGGTCTATTGATGCGACGCAATGATTCCAGTAGAAATCCAGGAGAGCTCGCCGAGATTCCAGAACTTTGTAGCAGAAGACTCGAATGAGGAAAGAAGGCTGAATCTGGATTTGCTGGATGAGGTCAGGGAGGAGGCGAGAGTAAAAGCTGAGGCAGTGAAAAGAAGGATTGAACGAAGGTATAACTCAAAAGTGATGCCAAGGCAGTTTAAAGAAGGCGACCTGGTGATGAGGAAGGCCCACCAGTACGAGATGGAGAACAAGTTGTCGCCCAAGTGGAAGGGACCGTTCAGAATAACCGAGGCGCTCGAGAACGGCGCCTACCGCTTAGAAACATTGGAAGGAGGGGCGATTCCTCGCACTTGGAACGCCACGCACCTCAAGTTATATTACAGTTAAAAGCTTTGTAAGTAAAAACAAACACGAAGAGTTTTGCAAGCTTTCTGTTAAAACAGTTTGAAGGGGGCACTCTTTTTTCCTTAAGGAGGGTTTTTGATGAGGCCACCCAATAAAGAAGAGTTTTCGAAGTTTAAAGTGTTTTAGATTGCATGCTTGTTGTTGTTACGAAAGTTTGAAAAAAGACCTTGTCACTCGAATGTGATTTAAGGCGAGTTTGAAGTTATGTTGCATGCTTTCTAAAAGTTTCTAAGTCCCCATCGTTTTTCGGCGATTGGCGGCATCAGTTAAAGTTAAAAGTCCTCATCGTCTTTCGGCGATCGGAGGCACCAGCAGCGTTTAAAAGACCTCAACGCCCTCGCGCGTCCTGAGGCGAGAAAGAGATAAAGACCTCCTCGCCGTCGAGCGAGCGCAGGCGAGAAAGAGAAAAAGTCCTCAGTGCCTCCAGGGGAGAGAAGATGTAGCCCCTGGGGCAATGTAGAGGCACCAGTAAAAAGTCCTCAGTGCCTCCAGGGGAGAGAAGATGTAGCCCCTGGTGCAATGTAGAGGCGCGAGATAAAAGACCTTCTCGCCGTCGAGCGAGTTCAGGCAAGTAAAAGACCTTCTCGCTGTCGAGCGAGTTCAGGCAAGTTAAAGACCTTCTCGCCGTCGAGCGAGTTCAGGCAAGTTAAAGACCTTCTTGCCGTCGAGCGAGTTCAGGCGAGTTAAAGACCTTCTCGCCGTCGAGCGAGTTCAGGCAAGATAAAATCCTTCTCGTCTCGAACGAGTTCAGGTATGGTGTGGAGGGTGGAAGAAGTTTAAAGGATAGCTAAGGTAGGTTCGAAGAGAACGCCTAGCTATCCGGCTTATTGTTCTGAAACTCAGGGAAGGTAGAGAAGGATCCGAAAGGCGCCTCTACCCCCAGATGAGGGAACAATGGCCAAGTTATGAAGGCGAGAGGAAGCCGGTATCGCCAAGACTCTTTGGCGGTGAGAAGAAATTCTTTGGCGGTCAGAAGAAATTCAAGCGATGGCAAGAGTAAGGGCCCATTTTGATGGAGCAGATCAGGTGAACTACATCTTAGACTATCAGATGGATTGAAACTTGCTGTTAGTAAGTAGTTTCACGCTGAAGTTCGTTGTCTCAAAGTTCACAAGTTATTAAAATACTATCGTACGAAAGTTAATAGCTTGATCGAGTTCGAAGCAGTAAGTAAATAGTTGTGCTCGCAGAATCGCTAAGCCAAGTTCGTTTAAGCGATTTTTACAAGAAGAAGCAAAGCAAGCAGAGAGATCAAATGAAGAAGCATAAAAATTTATAATGAAGGCAGTATCAGTTCAAGTACATCAGGATAGAGGAGAAATATTACAAGCATTGTGCTAAAAGGTATCAGGGAATAAGCAGTGGAGGGAGATGACTAATCTTCAGAAGGCACGATCTTCCCATCCACCACTTCATTGTATAGTGACACCATGGAGAGGTCAAGATCGGGGTACTGGCAGGTGATTTGCTCCAGGGCGGCGTCGAACCCAGCGGCGAGGACTGGGGCGGAGCTCAGTTCGAGCTCTTCGTTTTGCTTTTTAAGCCCCTCGGTTTGCTGCTTCAGCTCGTCAGCTCGCTTCTTCAGTTCTTCAATTTCCCTGCGAGTCTGAGCGAGGTCTTCAGCAACCTTCTTGTTTTCCTCCCGCGCCTGGGCCAGCTTTGCAGCGATCTTTGCATTCCCCTCTCTGGCTTCGGCGAGCTCAGCCACGACGTCATCCCTCTCCTTTTCAACTTTTCCTAAGAGTACCTCCTGATCGACCGACCTCTTCTCAAGGTTCTCTACCTTGGCTGCATCTGCTTTGATTGATGCCTCTAGGTCAGCCACCTTGAGACGGTAGGGAACCAGTTTACTCTCCAGCTCGATCTTCTCTTGAGCAAGGAGGTGCAGTTTCTGGCGTAGATCGGAAGTCTCCTTGCGTGCGACCCGCAGCTCGGCGCTCATGGCATCCTCCACCCTTGAGTGGTCGATCTCTACCATCATGAGGTTGCAAGACAACTTCTCCGCCTTGATTCTTATCAGGCGATTCTCCTCTTCGAGTGTGGAGATATCATCCTGAAGTGTTTTGGTAGAGCTCTCCACAGATTTTGTTATGATGGAGGGGAGATCCTCTGCCATCATTTTGAGCTTAGCCGTGAAGGGCCCCCAGATTCCTTTGACCGCGAGGGGAAGGCTTGCAGACGCTGTTGGTGGAGGTGCTGGAGGAGCCTGGTGCTGATTCTCGCCACCACCCTCTTGAATTGGTTGTTGAGGTTGGGCTTCTTGGCGTGGTGGTGACGTGGGGGACTCGGTAATGATTATTGGCGAGTTATGAGCGCCTTCATCCCCACCTGGCGCAGCTTCGGCGATTGAGGCAGTTGAAGGAGGACCCTCTCCAGCGGGTACGAATGGCGTGGAGGCGCTCGGAGGGTTCTCCATGAAGTTGGGCTCGTTGGCCTCAACCGCAGGAAGTGCAGCCACCAAGGGTACTGCTTGGATTGGCGGTGTTGGAGCCGGGGGAGAAGGTGGTGTTGGTGTTGGTGTTGATGCTGGTAGAGCAGGTGGAGCAGGTGGTGAAGAAGGTGCCACCCTCCTCCTTTTGGTAATGAGGCCATCCTCAGTCGCCTCATCGTCCTCTTCTTCATCTTCTTGGACCACCTGGGGAGTTTTCCTCTTTGGCTTCCTCAATATGAGTTTCTTTCGTTGAGGAGCGGGCAATGCTTCTGGAGGAGCTGGGCCTTGAGGGGGCGATCTGCCCTGAGCAGCGGCGATCTCCACCACTGAGTTAGGCACAGTTTGGGAACTCGACGCCAATCTGTGGGTTCGGGCGAGCGCCCTCAATTCAGCTAACTTGCCTTTGCCCAGCATGAGATCTGCATAGTGCAAAAATATACAAGTAAGCACAAAGGCAAAGGTGAAATGTGTGAGTACGTGTGCAAATGAGACAAACAAATGGTGCAGGAAATAAAAACCAAGTCTAGTGCGCAACAAACAGGACGCCCAATAATAGATAACAGAGATGCAGCACAGGGCAAAAACCTAAATGTCGAGGTAAGTACTAACCTATGTGAGCTTCGAGTTGGTCCTCGAAGAACTCGAAGGAGATTATTGAAGAGGTGGGAAAGGTGATGTTAGCGGCTGCCACGCTCTTCCAGAAGAGGCATAGGTCCTTGTCCAACTCGCCCATGTTGTCGGGGCTTCTTGGCCTTCTGAAGCTTTCCTTGGAGTCCTTATTTCCCTTATTTACCCAGTACAAGGGAAAGTCGTCGAGCAGCGAAGGGTCTCGATCATTTTGGCGCACTTGGACGAACTTTCCCTTCCAATCTTTGTAAGATTGCTGGAAGATAGAGAGGATTGACCTCCCAGCAACTCCGTTCAGGCTCACCCAAAGGTGATCTCCAGGATTCTTGGCCTCGAACAGGAAAAGGAAGACATCTACCGAGGCTGGTAGTCCCAAATGCGCGCACATAATTTGGAACGCCCGCATGAATGCCCAGCTATTGGGATGGAGCTGGGCGGCGGCGATGTTGAGCTCGGTCAATAGTTCCCATTCAAAACGGGTGAAGGGAAGTCTGAGTTTCACCTTCTTGAAGAGAGTGGTATAAAGGAAGCAGAACAGCTCGCCGTTGTTCCCCTTGTCATCCGCGCAGATTGGCACGTCGGGGGGGCAAGGCAGCACCACCAGTTTGTCGTCGTATTCCTTGTGGAACGAAAGATTGGGTTGGTCCCCTTTCTTCAACCTTAGCACCGCCAGCGCAGAGTTTACTGAAGAAGTCTCCTTCAGCAAAGTCGGGGTGGCCCATGGGTAGAGTTTCTTGAAGTCTGGAGTGGGAATGGAGGCTCCTCCGGCGACTGGTGGAGTTTCCTGAGCAAGGTCGGGACGAGAGGTTGCAGGCCTCTCGGTCTGGGAAGAGGGAGCACCAGATGCTCGCGGTAGGTTTTGCGCTTGGGATGGAGGGTTTCGTGACGAAGGAGGAGGATTCGCGGTGATCTTTGAACGAGCCATCGCGGCAACTGCAAAGGAAAAAGGAAAGGAAAGATGAGCGAAGGTTGCAGAGGTCGACTCGATTGTGAACGAAGGGTGAAAAACGAACGAACGAAAGTTCGTTGTGATGGAAGACGAAGCCCTAAGTTATGAAAAGGGAGGAGAGGAAGAAACAACCCACAGCGTATGCACCAGACAGTTAATGGATGATGCGAATCGGTTAAAATGCAACAAATATCAACAGAGGAAGTAAAAGAGGTACCTTTCGATGATCAGATAAGGGATTGAAGGGAGTTGGGTATTGAGAGAGTCGAAGAGCGTCGTGGGTTTGCAGGGAAGACTCAGAGCGTTTCGAAGGCAGAAAGATGATGAAACAGTAAAAATGAAAAAGGGTTTAAGGGTTTTTCAAACGATTTTGGAAGCGCAAACGACAGCTAAAGATAACCGTTGATGAAGCCACGTGTCGAGCGATTAGAAAGGTGTTTGGTGGAGTGTCAGAAAAGCAGAAGGTACGAACGTTTGGAATTCTGCGCCAGCGCCACGTAGATCGGCAGTGACGTAACCACTTAGTCTTTTCGCTGGACAAGTCTTCGCTTAAGACTGGGGGGCTTGTGTACCGCCCAGGTAGTCAGAAGTGATGACGTGGCAGCAGGCGTGTTAAGCGGGGCTCATGGCTGGCAGAAGGGAAGGAAGTCGGGGGGCTCGTGTAGTCGCCAGTCCTTAAGTTGGCGTACTCCGATCTCCAGCAAACCCAAACCGGCGGTCACCGGGTTTGAGACCAAGTGATTAGAGATCGCCGAAAGAAGGACATCGCCGAAGGATCAGTGAAGCTTGTTCTAGGCTTTCAAAGCTGAGGATGAAGTCGTCAGATAGTCATTTCCTAGCTAGCCAGAGGTTGAGGTCGGGGAACAGTTTACCTGAACATGCACGGTGAAGCAGGTGAAGTAGATCATGAAGGCGGCCGGCGAGACCACAGGGAAGGTGTGTATGAAGGCACCCGTGCTCGCCACACAGAAGAGATCACGCTCCAAGGCAGCTATGCGCTGAATTGTTTCATGCATGAGTAACTTAGCCAAAAGCCTGAAGAGTAAGAAGTGGCGCCCAAGTCAAGGATGCTCCAGATGGTGACACGTGTACAGCTGGATGCGAGCCACGTGTCCAGATGTGTAACTGTCAGGAGAGAGAAAGTGCACAGGTATATAAGAGATTCTAACGAACTTCGGAGGTACGCGCGTTTTAGATTACTTCTTTTACGCTTGCGAGAACTAGAGTACGCTGAGAGAGAATCTTGCACGTTTCCAGAGATTCTTGAGTTTTCTCTTAGTATTTGGTGGTTCAGTCGCTGACTTGGGCGTCGGAGCGTGATCGGCCGCAGCGGCGCCGTTCTGTCTTTTTGCAGGTTCTTGAGGCGAATCAAGGCGAAGGACCGAAGCTAACACGGCGCAGAGTCGATCCAGATCTGACGAGGCAAGGTTCTTGCGTCCTGGTCAACAGGCAGGATCAATGGCAATTTGATAAGAAAACCTTGTATGATGGTCTCACTAACGAGATTTCCTTCACCCACAAGTATAAAAAGTTTGTACTTAGTCCTTTACCACATTCTCCAGTGGTGAAAGACCAAATACAAATGAGGCATAAGAGGGATGAGGAAAACAAAAAAAAAAAAAGCGCTAGAAAAAGAGAAAATCCTTAGGGATAGGAAGGCGTGGGAGAAGAGTGTTCCTTCCCACAAGGTTGATCAACAAGAAAAGCCTCTTTAAAACGTTTTTGAAAATTTGCTTCTTGTTGAACAACCAAGCCTTATCTTTTGTAAAGGAGCACTTACATGCACTGCCACAAGTAGTGAACTTATGAATTTACCTCCTCAAATAGAAAACCTTTTAAGTGAATTTGAAGATCTATTCTCTAATGAGGGTCCCATTGGGCTTCCTCCCCTTAGAGGTATAAAACATCAAATTGACTTCATTCCAGGGACAAGTCTACAAAATAGGCCTGCTTATAGAACAAACCCCGAGGAAACAAAGGAGATAGAATCACAAGTTCAAGACTTGTTGGAGAAGGGTTGGGTTCAAAAGAGCCTAAGCCCTTGTGCTGTACCTGTCTTGTTGGTGCCCAAAAAGGATGGAAAATGGCGCATGTGTTGTGATTGTCGAGCAATTAACAACATCACCATCAAGTATAGGCATCCAATCCCAAGGCTTGATGATATGCTTGATGAATTACATGGGTCAACTCTATTCTCCAAAATTGACCTTAAAAGTGGATATCACCAAATTCGAATCAAGGAGGGTGATGAGTGGAAAACCGCTTTTAAGACCAAATTTGGATTATATGAGTGGTTGGTGATGCCCTTTGGGCTTACTAATGCCCCAAGTACATTCATGAGGCTTATGAATCACACCTTGAGAGATTGTATAGGTAAATATGTTGTAGTTTATTTTGATGATATCTTAGTGTATAGTAAAACCCTAGCAGACCATCTAAGTCACCTTAGGGAAGTTCTTCTAGTGCTTAGGAAAAATAGTCTTTTTGCAAATAGGGATAAGTGTACCTTTTGTGTAGATAGTGTAGTTTTCTTAGGCTTCATAGTAAACAAAAAGGGGGTGCATGTAGATCCCGAGAAAATCAAAGCCATCCGCGAGTGGCCCACTCCACAAAATGTAAGTGATGTAAGAAGTTTTCATGGGTTAGCTAGCTTCTATAGAAGGTTTGTGCCTAATTTTTCTAGTCTAGCTTCTCCTTTGAATGAACTTGTTAAAAAAGATGTTGCATTTTGTTGGAATGAAAAGCATGAGCAAGCCTTCCAAAGGCTAAAAGCTCAGCTCACCAATGCACCAATTCTATCTCTCCCAAATTTTTCCAAAACTTTTGAGATAGAGTGTGATGCATCGGGGGTAGGCATAGGTGCGGTCTTGTTGCAAGGTGGACACCCCATTGCTTATTTTAGTGAAAAACTCCATGGTGCCACCCTCAACTACCCCACCTATGACAAATGGCTCTATGCTCTTGTGCAAGCCCTAAAGACTTGGGAACACTACCTTGTGTCTAAAGAATTTGTCATCCATAGTGATCACGAGTTTTTAAAATATTTGAAGGGCCAACACAAGCTCAACAAGAGACATGCTAAATGGATGGAATTTCTTGAACAATTTCCTTATGTAATCAAATACAAGAAAGGAAGCACCAATATAGTGGCCGATGTTCTCTCAAGACGGCATACACTCTTTTCCAAATTGGGTGCCCAAATTCTTGGATTTGATCACATAAGAGAGCCTTACCAAGAAGATCAAGAACTCTCATCCATCTATGCCCAATGTCTACATAGAGCGCAAGGAGGTCATTATGTGTCCGAGGGCTATCTTTTTAAAGAGGGAAAACTTTGCATTCCCCAAGGAACACATAGGAAACTCCTTGTCAAGGAATCACATGAGGGGGGACTCATGGGCCATTTTGGAGTTGATAAGACTCTAGACCTCTTAAAAGAAAAAATTTGTTGGCCACACATGAGGAAAGATGTCCAAAGACATTGCTCTAGATGCATCTCATGTTTAAAAGCAAAGTCTAGAACAATGCCTCATGGACTCTACACCCCTTTGCCGATTGCAAATGCTCCTTGGGAAGACATTAGCATGGATTTCATTTTAGGACTTCCTAGGACTGCAAGAGGCCATGACTCTATCTTTGTGGTAGTGGACCGTTTTAGCAAAATGTCCCATTTTATCCCTTGCCACAAGGTAAATGATGCTCAAAATATTTCTAGACTCTTCTTTAGAGAAGTGGTGAGACTTCATGGTCTCCCTAGAAGTATAGTATCCGGTAGAGATCCCAAGTTTATAAGCCACTTTTGGAAAACTCTTTGGGGCAAACTTGGAACACGACTACAATTTTAAACTTCTTGTCATCCTCAAACGGAAGGCCAAACCGAAGTAGTCAATAGATCTGTTGGGACTATGCTTAGGGCTATCATGAAGGGCAACCATAAATCTTGGGATGAGTATCTTCCCCACATTGAATTTGCTTACAATCGAGTAGTTCACAAGACTACTAATGCTTCTCCTTTTGAAGTAGTATATGGTTTTAATCCTCTCACACCCATGGATTTGTTACCTCTTCCTAATCCACAAGAATTTGTGCATAAGGAAGGAGTAATCAAAGCCGACTTTGTAAAGACAATGCATGAGAAGATTAAACTCCAAATACAACAACTAAATGAGAAGTACACAAAATACAACAATAAAGGGAAGAAGGAAATAATTTTTGAGGAAGGAGACTTAGTTTGGCTTCACCTTCGCAAAGATAGATTTCCAACTCAAAGGAAGTCCAAACTAAGTCCCCGAGGTGATGGACCCTTTCAAGTCCTCAAGCGAGTCAATAACAATGCATATAAATTGGACCTACCTCTTGAATATGGAGTTCATGACACTTTTAATGTAATTGATCTTTCTCCATTTGTAGGTACGAATGACGATGACGAGCTGGATTTGAGGACAAATCCTTTCCAAGGGGGAGGGTGATGGAGGAGGGCCAAGCACATCTAGCCATGGGAGCCAAAGCCCACACCATGAAGAGCGTCTAGACTAAGGAGAGCTTCTAGCTCCAAGGAATGAGCGTCTAGACCGTGAAGAAGGGAAGCGTCTACCCATGGAGCGTCTAGGTGTGGCACTAGACCGTCTAGGTCCTCTCACAAGATCAATGGCTAAGCATGTACAAGCACAAGTGGATGAAGCCACGGATGGAAGAGAGAAAGCCTTGTATATGTTGCATCAAGGCCCAATAGGGGTACTTAGTAGATAGGGTAGTGTAGAAAGCACATTTGAAAGAAACCTTCTAGAACTTGGCTAGGTGTGACCGGTCATGGCACATGGTCTAGCTTTGCATTTCATTTGGTTTACATTTCATTATGTTTTAGCTTAGGATTTACGTCCCAAATAGCCTATAAATAGGGAGGCTATCTCATGTATTTGGCAAGTTTATTGTGAGTAAAGTTATGCTGCCAATTTGTGCTCAACTTTGCTTCTCCCTAGAATCCTAGGCTCTAAACTTCAATTCCTTCATCTTTTCCCTTGAGCTGGCCGAACCACTCAATACCCATACCTATCATGCACCTACAAGATCAACACCACTCTTAGGAGGATCTTGCTCACTCTCATTCATTGCTTCCGCCCCATACTCTACATTGATTCAAGAAGAACTTCATGAAAATGCCATCATTTGGTATCATGAGCTTTGGTTCTTCAAGATGAGTAGCTCCTTGTCTTTTCAATTTTAGTTCTTCTTTATTTCATATTGTCATTTACTTTCCTTACTTGTCTTGCTGTTTTTTACATTTTAATTTGTTCTTGGTGTGCTTTGTGGAAGATCCAACCGAAGCACTCTTGTTCAATTGATCTTGAACAATTTCTTGTGCAATTTGTGATAGGATTCCATACACCTTTGTGTTGCTATTTTCTTTTAGGCTTTGAGTCTTTATTGCTTTCATTATTTTGGTTCATATTATGCTTTGAGTCTATAATTTTCTGAATCTATACATGTTTTGTCAAGTCATGTTCATCCATATTGTCAATGATCCTGCCTGTTGACCGGAGCGCTGGAGAATGCCTCGTCAAAGGATCGACGTGCGCGCCGCTTCTCACTTCCGTTCCTCCTCTGGATCTATCTCAAGAACCTGCAAAGAAACGATACGGCGCCGCTGCGGCCGATCGCACTCCGACGCTCAAGTCAGTGACGGTATCACCAAATACTAAGAACTGGAACCGTGCAAATCTCTCTCACAAACAGCTCTGTCACTCGCAAGCGTAAAGTGTATGAACTGAACGTGCGTACCTTAGAAAATCTGTTAGGAACTCTTATATACCTGGTGGTTTTCTCTCTCCTGGCAGTTACAGGCTTGGACACGTGGCCTGCATCCAACCGTACACGTGCCATCATCTGGAGGCTCACTGACTTGGCGCTGCTTCTACTCTCATTTTGGCTAAGTTACCTATGCATGGTACTGCCCAGTGCATAACTAACTCAGGAGTGCGATCTCTACTGAAACTGGCGAGGTAGGGCCTTCATACACCTTCCCTGTGGTCTCGCCGGCCGCCTTCATAATCTGCTTCTCCTTTAACTTCGGCGATGTACTTGTTCTGGCGATCTCCGACTGCCTGGTCGCCCGAGTCTGCATCTGGCGACTTCGTCCTCAACCTGGCGATCGCCTATTCTGGTAAGCTAGGGATCGGAACACGCCAACTTAACTATGGGCGACTACACGTGCCTCCTGACTTCCTTCTCAACTGCCAACCTGGCGCCTTGTCAACACGCCTACACTGTAACAGGATGCCACGTCATCGCATCCGACCACCAGGGCGGTACAGTCAACAATTCATAGTAGTCCTTTTATTTGGCTTAATTGTTTCTTGATTTTGGGTCTCTTTATTTGCTTGAATCTGCTTTTCTTTACTCCTTTGGTGCCTTTTAATTTCTTAGTTTGAGTTCATATTGTGTTTAGATCATACACAATTCTATTTCACAAATTTCCATTGTGTCTAAACTTTGGTATCTTGCTGTTTTTGTTTCCAGTTTTCAGATTCCCCTGTTTTCACCTTCTCTGTTTTGGCTGTTTTAACCCAGAAAAATATTTCCACCCATAGGAAAATTTTGATTCTCTGGAAAATGCAAGTTTAAAGTGTTATAGAAAGGACAAAAAAAGAATTAGGTCAAAAGAAGCAACAGAAAAAAAATGATAAATCTTTTAAGATCAGAGTGCAAATCTGAAGCGCTCCAGCTGGCATAACCGAACACCAATTTTGCAAAATTTATTAAACAAAAATGGTGCATCCGTTTTGAGTGATTCCAAAGCCAGATTTTAGATAAGATCCTAAATATCTTGCATAACAAATTTCAGAGCCAAATTCTAAAAATACAGCTAAGCATAAATCGGGGAACAAACACGTTTTCTGGCCCACAACATTTTCCAGTGGTGCTGTTTTTTTTATTTGGTCATCTAATCTAGTGCTTTTCTTTAGGAATTCTTTTGTGTGCCAACCTTTAATTGAGTACCTTTATTTGTTTGCTTTACTTAATTGACTATCTTTCTAGTTGTCACAATCTAAATCCTTTTCGTGGTACTGTTTTTATTCAATTAAATTTGTTTCTTGCTTTTGTTCTTTGACCTCTAATTTGGGTGCTGGAATTTAATTCTTCCTTGGTGCTTATGTGAATGGGAACTTGATTTGGTTAAGGTTTAGCCCTTTGCTAGGTGCTGGAAATTGGAGGATTAAAGGCCATCATTCTAAGGAGAAGACAAGGTCAAAGCCGAAACAAACATTCTTGAAATAAACACTACAAACACTTGGAAGATCAACAATCAAAGACAACAAGGAAGTGCACTAATCAAAAGAGGATCAACAAAGGGAGTTCTCTTATTTCCTTTGCAACTTGGTTTATTGTTAATTACCTTGTTAATTACGTTTTAGACGGTGAGTGTGTCTTCAAGGGCTCAAAGTGTCCAAGAAGCCTCACCTAAGGCCGAATAGTATAGCAATTTCTTGATTAGTAATTGTTACTTGTTTGTAATTGCTTTTCTTTTGCTTTCATAGATACGCTTTGCATGTTTAATTTTGTTTAATTTGTGTGCTAAACCGACTAGCTTTGTTGCATAGTTAGCTTACATTGTTTTCTTGCATTTATTTCTCAACTTATTTGTGTTCTAAGTGTTTCACTAAGAGAAAGTCTTGTGTGAAGATATTGGGGGATAGTTTTTGGCAAGGAAAAGGCTTGGTACTTAAGTAGTCCTTTGTGACTCACCTCCCTTACCTGGAAAACTACCTTCTTTAACTTTCCTAAACTTTCTCAAAGTAAAACACCTATATACACAAAGTTTTAGCCATGTCTTCTTCTTCTCACTCTCCAAAGTCTATAGAAAGTGAAGTAAAATCTTTGAAAACCCTTTTAAAAGAAGTATCCCAAGCGGTACAATTGATATCTTTTAGACAATTGGAGAATGAGAACAAAATCAATGAGTTGGCTAAAGCTCAAGAAGAGAAATCACAAAAATCACAAAAATAAAAAAAAACTCATGCATCCCATTCTCAAAGTATTGAGTCTCTAGGGGAGGGAAGCCGTATAATCAATGATTATTACCAACCACACCCTAGAAGAACTAGGCAAAGGGAACAAGAGGTGCCAAGGGAAACTAGAGTAGACCTACCTCATTTTCATGGAAAGGAAAATGTAGAAGTATATCTAGATTGGGAGATGAAGGTAGAGCAACTCTTTACTTGCCATAGGGTAAGTGAGGAACGAAAAGTACCCTTAGCCACCCTTAGTTTCCAAGGGAACGCCATGTATTGGTGGACCTCTCTCGAAAGAGATAGACGTCTTCATAGGGAACCTTCCATTACATATTGGAATGACCTTAGGGGAGCCCTAAGACGTCGACATATACCTTCCTACTACCATAGGGAGTTGATGGACAAGCTCCAAAGACTCCAACAAAAGAACATGAGTGTGGAAGAGTATAGGCAAAAAATGGAGCTCTACATGATGAGAGCATCCATTAGAGAAGAGGAGGAAACCACCATAGCTAGGTTCCTTAGTCGCCTATCACTTGAGATAAGAGATAGAGTAGAGCTCTTACCTTATCAAGACTTGAATGATTTGGTTCAACTTTGCATTAAAGTTGAGCAACAAAACTTGCGCAAAACCTCAAGTCAAAAGGTGAGCCCCTATTCTAGCTTTTATCCTAAGAAAGAGTTTAGAAGGGAGGGTAGTACATCCAAGGAAAAACCAAAAGAGCCTACCAAGCCCTTCACCAAAGAAACCTCAACCCCACCCATCCGAGCTAGAGATGTTAAGTGTTTTAAGTGCTATGGTAGGGGGCATGTGCAAGCACAATGTCCAAACCAAAGGACTTTGTTTCTTAAAGGTGTAGATGAGTACACTAGTGGCGAGGATGAGCCTAGTGAGAGAGAGGAAGGGGGAGAGGATGAGAGGGTAGCTCCACTAGAGGGAGAATTGCTTATGATTAGGAGAACCCTCAACAATCACCCTAGCACATCCATTGAAACACAAAGAGAGAACATATTTCATACAAGATGCAATGTTTTAGAAAACATATGCTCTCTCATTGTGGATAGTGGTTCTAGTTGTAATTGTTGTAGTGCTAGGATGGTTGAAAAGTTTAAGCTACAAGTGGTTACCCACCCAAAACCTTACAAACTTCAATGGCTTAATGAAAATGGGGAACTACATGTAGACAAGCAAGTGGAAATCAAGTTTTCCATAGAAAACTACAAAGACAAAGTTTTATGTGATGTAGTGCCTATGGAAGCTTGTCATATTTTATTAGGGAGACCATGGCAATTTGATAAGAAAACCTTGCATGATGGTCTCACTAACGAAATTTCCTTCACCTATAAGTATAAAAAGTTTGTACTTAGTCCTTTACCACATTCTCAAGTGGTAAAAGACCAAATACAAATGAAGCAAAAGAGGGATGAGGAAAAAAAAAAAAAAGAGAGCACTAGAAAAAGAGAAAATCCTTAGGGATAGGAAGGCGTGGGAGAAGAGTGTTCCTTCCCACAAGGTTGGTCAACAAGCAAAGCCTCTTGAAAACGTCTTTGAAAACTTGCTTCTTGTTGAACAACCAAGCCTTATCTTGTGTAAAGGAGCACTTACATGCACTGCCACAAGTAGTGAACTTATGAATTTACCTCCTCAAATCGAAAATCTTTTGAGTGAATTTGAAGATCTATTCTCACAAGAAGGACCCATTGGGCTTCTTCCTCTAAGGGGAATAGAACATCAAATTGACTTTATCCCGGGGGCAAGCCTACCAAATAGGCCTGCTTATAGAACCAACCCCGAGGAAACTAAGGAGATAGAATCACAAGTTCAAGACTTGTTGGAGAAGGGTTCGGTTCAAAAGAGCCTAAGCCCTTGTGTTGTACCTGTCTTGTTGGTGCCAAAAAAAGATGGAAAATGGCGCATGTGTTGTGATTGTCGAGCAATCAACAACATCACCATCAAGTATAGGCATCCAATTCCAAGGCTTGATGATATGCTTGATGAATTGCATGGGTCAACTCTATTCTCCAAAATTGACCTTAAAAGTGGATATCACCAAATTCGAATCAAGGAGGGTGATGAGTGGAAAACCTCTTTTAAGACCAAATTTGGATTATACGAGTGGTTGGTGATGCCCTTTGGGCTTACTAATGCCCCAAGTACATTCATGAGGCTTATGAATCACACCTTGAGGGATTGTATAGGTAAATATGTAGTAGTTTACTTTGATGATATTTTAGTATATAGTAAAACCCTAGAAGACCATCTAAGTCACCTTAGGGAAGTTCTTCTAGTTCTTAGGAAAAATAGTCTTTTTGCAAATAGGGATAAGTGTACCTTTTGTGTAGATAGTGTAGTCTTTTTAGGCTTCATAGTAAACAATAAGGGGGTGCATGTAGAAGTTTTCATGGGTTAGCTAGCTTCTATAGAAGGTTTGTGCCTAATTTTTCTAGCCTAGCATCTCCTTTGAATGAACTTGTTAAAAAAGATGTTGCATTTTGTTGGAATGAAAAGCATGAGCAAACCTTTCAAAGGCTAAAAGCTCAACTCACCAATGCACCCATCCTATCTCTTCCAAATTTTTCCAAAACCTTTGAGATAGAATGTGATGCATCGGGGGTAGGCATAGGTGCGGTTTTGTTGCAAGGTGGACACCCCATTGCTTATTTTAGTGAAAAACTCCATGGTGCCACCCTCAACTACCCCACCTATGACAAAGAGCTCTATGCTCTTGTGCGAGCCCTAAAGACTTGGGAACACTACCTTGTGTCTAAAGAATTTGTCATACATAGTGATCACGAGTCTTTAAAATATTTAAAGGGCCAACACAAGCTCAACAAGAGACATGCTAAATGGATGGAATTTCTTGAACAATTTCCTTATGTAATCAAATACAAGAAAGGGAGCACCAATATCGTGGCCGATGCTCTTTCAAGACGGCATACACTCCTTTCAAAATTGGGTGCCCAAATTCTTGGATTTGACCACATAAGAGAGCTTTACCAAGATGATCAAGAACTCTCATCCATCTATGCCCAATGTCTACATAGAGCGCAAGGAGGTTATTATGTGTCCGAGGGATATCTTTTTAAAGAGGGAAAACTTTGCATTCCCCAAGGAACACATAGGAAACTCCTTGTCAAAGAATCACATGAGGGGGGACTCATAGGCCACTTTGGAGTTGATAAAACTCTAGATCTTTTAAAAGCAAAATTTTGTTGGCCACACATGAGAAAAGATGTCCAGCGACATTGTTCTAGATGCATCTCATGTTTAAAAGCAAAGTCTAGAACAATGCCGCATGGACTCTATACCCCTTTGCCGATTGCAAATGCTCCTTGGGAAGACATTAGCATGGATTTCATTTTAGGACTTCCTAGGACTGCAAGAGGCCATGACTCTATCTTTGTGGTAGTGGACCGTTTTAGCAAAATGTCCCATTTTATTCCATGCCACAAAGTAGATGATGCTCAAAATATTTCTAAACCCTTCTTTAGAGAAGTGGTGAGACTCCATGGTCTCCCTAGAAGTATAGTGTCCGATAGAGATCCCAAGTTTATCAGCCACTTTTGGAAAACTCTTTGGGGTAAACTTGGAACAAGACTACAATTTTCAACTTCTTGTCACCCTCAAACGGATGGACAAACCGAAGTAGTCAATAGATCTCTTGGAACTATGCTTAGGGCTATCATGAAGGGCAGCCACAAATCTTGGGATGAGTACCTTCCCCATATTGAGTTTGCTTACAATAGAGTAGTTCACAAGACTACTAATGCTTCTCCTTTTGAAGTAGTATATGGTTTTAATCCTCTCACACCCATGGATTTGATACCCCTTCCTAATCCACAAGAATTTGTGCATAAGGAAGGAGTAATCAAAGCCGACTTTGTAAAGAAAATGCATGAGAAGATTAAACTCCAAATACAACAACAAAATGAAAAGTACACAAAATACAACAATAAAGGGAAGAGAGAAATAATTTTTGAGGAAGGAGACTTAGTTTGGCTTCACCTTCGCAAAGATAGATTTCCAACTCAAAGGAAGTCCAAACTAAGTCCCCGAGGAGATGGACCTTTCCAAGTTCTCAAGCGAGTCAACAACAATGCATATAAATTGGACCTACCTCTTGAATATGGAGTACATGACACTTTTAATGTAATTGATCTTTCTCCATTTGTAGGTACCAATGACGATGACGAGCTGGATTTGAGGACAAATCCTTTCCAAGGGGGAGGGGATGATGGAGGAGGGCCAAGCACATCTAGCCATGGGAGCCAAAGCCCACACCATGAAGAGCGTCTAGACCAAGGAGAGCGTCTAGCTCCAAGGAATGAGCGTCTAGACCGTGAAGAAGGGAAGCGTCTACCCATGGAGCGTCTAGGTGTGGCACTAGACCGTCTAGGTCCTCTCACAAGATCAATGGCTAAGCATGTACAAGCACAAGTGGATGAAGCCACGGATGGAAGAGAGAAAGCCTTGTATATGTTGCATCAAGGCCCAATAGGGGTACTTAGTAGATAGGGTAGTGTAGAAAGCACATTTGAAAGAAACCTTCTAGAACTTGGCTAGGTGTGACCGGTCATGGCACATGGTCTAGCTTTGCATTTCATTTGGTTTACATTTCATTATGTTTTAGCTTAGGATTTACGTCCCAAATAGCCTATAAATAGGGAGGCTATCTCATGTATTTGGCAAGTTTATTGTGAGTAAAATTATGCTGCCAATTTGTGCTCAACTTTGCTTCTCCCTAGAATCCTAGGATCTAAACTTCAATTCCTTCATCTTTTCCCTTGAGCTGGCCGAACCACTCAATACCCATACCTATCATGCACCTACAAGATCAACACCACTCTTAGGAGGATCTTGCTTACTCTCATTCATTGCTTCCGCCCCATACTCTACATTGATTCAAGAAGAACTTCATGAAAATGCCATCAGAGGGGATGATGGAGGAGGGCCACGCACATCTCACCATGGAAGCCAAGACCCAAAGCTAGACCGTGATGAGCGTCTAGACTCAAGGAAGGAGCGTCTAGGACGTGATGAGGGAAGGCTACACATGGAGCGTCTAGGAGGAGACCTAGACCGTCTAGGCCCTATTACAAGGTCAATGGCTAAGCACATTCACGCCCAATTGGATGAAGCCACGGATGGAAGAGAGAAAGCCTTGTACATGTTACATGGAGGCCCATTAGGGGTGCTTAGTAATTAGAGTAGTGTTAGAAAGCACAAATGAGTGAACATTCTAGAACTTGTTACTTCGCCGGTCATGAGCATGTGCCTTGTCATTGTGCATTTCATTTGGCTCTCATTTCATTAGGCATTAGCTTAGTTTTTACGGCCCTATAGCCTATAAATAGGGAGGCCATCTCTTGTATTTTTCAAGATTATTGTGAGTAAAGTTATGCTGCCAGTTTTGTGCCAAGCTTTGCTTCTACCTAGATTCTAGGCTCTAATCTTCACATCCTTCACCTTTCCTTGGGCTGGCCGAACCTCCCAACTACCATACATACCATGCACCTTCAAGATCACCATAGCTCTTAGGAGGATCTTGCACACACACATTTATGGCTTCCGCACCATCTCTTACATGATTCAAGAAGAACTTCATGAATTTGCCATCACCAATGGCTGGGCCTTCGTCCGGGCTTTCCAGATCTTGTGTGTGTACCTGGGCATCCCACCATCAGTGGACGTTTTCCTTCACTTCTTTGAAGTGAAAAAGCAAGGGAAAAGTCTTTGGGTGAGCTTTTCTGGGGTCGCTTGCAGAATTCTCTTCACCCTCTTCCAGAACTCCTTCAAAGGTTGGAAGGGTAACTTCTTCAGGGTGTGTTGCGCCAAGCACGACCCTGCAGCCTTGGATGGCTTTCCTTTATACTGGACGGAGAAGCCCAATCCGATCAAGCCCAAATCCTTGGACGAGTTATCCTCTGCTGATAGGGAGGTGTGTGTGGCGTTAGCTGGCTTGAAAGTCGTCTTCCACACCCCGACACTGATATCTCGCGAATTCAAGGCCAATGCCCTTTCAGCATATTTTGGTAGGGAGTCTCACCCTTTGCTTGTCTTCTTCATTTCTGATTCTTAGTCGTGTTTCTCTCTAATTATTGTAAGCAATGTTTATCTGCCCTAATCTCCACGCGTGTTGTTGCTCTGTGGATTTACCCCAGTAGTTGAGTTGAACCTTGTATTTGGTCCTGAGTTCAAATCTTAATTCTATTTTTCTATGCATTGCCGTACGTATTCGACACTTCTCACCTAACTATTCTTTTGTTGCTTGGTTTGCTTTGGTGCAGCATCAGTGATGGATTATGCAACCCGAACGGAGCTGGCCAGGTCCTTAAAGGCTTGTCTTGGCGCGGCGTCCGCAAAGGTCGGCGCCTCCAGCACCTCCCCCCTCAAGTCCAATCCATCGCCACCATCACTACCACCCCATTCTACCGAAACACCCAGCTCTCCTCATTCCCACCAAACACCAAACTCCCCTCTTACGTCGCAAACACCTTCCACAGCCCAAACATCCAACTCTCCTCCAACACTCCAAACACCCAACTCACCCCTTCCCATCGCTGCAGTCCCACTGGCTGTAGCGAGCGTTCCTTCCACAGCCCCTCTTGCCCCTGTTGACAAAGGCAAGAGGGTGCTTATCGTTTCCTCTGAGGATGACGATTCGAATGTGGGGCCTGCCTATAAAAGAAGGAGGACCAACCGGGTCGTCTACTCGCGATCCTCCTCACCTCCACGTGGGGGGTCTATGAGGGACAATCCCCCCAGCGCCACATCTCCCCCACATGAAACAGTCCAAGAGGAGGGGGTGGTAGAGTCCATGCCCTTACCACTACCAATACCAACACCAACACCAGCCGTACCCACAAATTCCCCAGAGTTTATAGCGATTCCCCCTCCCATCATGCAGCTGATGAGGGGCTTCAATGAGGGGCTGCCGCCAGGTGAATCTTCCGAGGTGCCACGGTCAGAGGGCATGCCTTACTATCTGGGTGCCTTCTTGGTCGTTGCACTTGAGTGGCGCGCCCAAGCAAAGTCCAAGGCTGTCGAGGCGCGCACGCTCCAAACTCTCCGACAGGAAGTGGCTACCCTGAAGGAAGAAAAAGAGAGCTTGTGCCGCAGCTGGGCGTGCCAAGAGGAGGATTACAAGGCCTCCTTGAGAAGTGTCCGAGAGGCAAATGCCGAAGCCTGTAAACGGCTCACTGAGCTCCTTGCACAAGTGGCATCTCTCCAATCCAAGACCGTTGCTCTTGAGGCGGCGATGCGAGCTTCCGAGGCGCAACCGAAACGACTTGCTGATCAATGTGTTGCCCGGGAGCAATCGCTGGAAAAGTCCGAGGGGGAGCTAGCTGAACAGATGGAAAAGCTCAACCTTCTCCAAACCGAGCATAATCAGTTTCAGGCTGAACTGAACAGGCATCAAGTGGAGAAGGAAGCTCTCGAGAAGCAGCTAGCCTCTGGGGACTCCACGATTGAAAAGCTGGAGAGGGCCAAGAAGGAGCTCATCGCGGAGAGGGGAATTCAGGACTCTACAATCAAAAAACTGGAGCAGGCCAAAGGGAAACTCATCGATGATATGGCCGACACCTTTGCAGTGGGTTTTCAGGAGGCCCTAGCTCAAGCCACCTGCAAGAACCCATGGATTAACACTTCCAACTGTAGCCCCTTCAACTATATTTTCGATGGGAAGGTTGTCCCCCTCGACCTTGGGGAATGAACTCATGCATATCTTGAACCCCTTCCTTGTAACTTGCTATATGTATTTGAATTTATTTGTAACAGACAATTGGCTATTGTATAAATACCTATCTGACTTTTGTCTTTTTCGAACCTTATCTTTGCCTTCTCGTGTATCTCTTAGCTCCTCTTATTCTTTATCTGTCTCTGTTTTCTTTATCATGTCAAAGGCGTAATTGGTACCTTCTTCCAATGCGTGATTCACCGCTTTGCTTCTAACCCTTTAGGTAGCATGTATCTCCCTCTTTTACTCCCCCTTCTAAGTCGTGTCGCGTGCCCTTCCCTTGGAGAGGCCTATACGATAGCATCGTATCATCTGTGGAGTGTCTAAAACACCAGGGCAACTTAGCCCTTATCTCTTTGTGTTTGGTGCCCACGTTTGAAGAGAGGCCTACTACTGCAGTGCCGTATCGCCCTCAGGGTGTCTAAAACACCAGACACCGGGGCTAGCTATTCATACCTAGGAGGGGGCGCCCCGAAGGAATCCCTTCACCCCTGCTCAGGGACTAGATACCTTGATTTTAACTTATACTGACTTTTGGTATTGGGGCTAGCTATTCATACTTGAGGAGGGGGCATCCTGGAGGAATCCCTTAACCCTGCTCAAGGACTAGGCGCCCGGATTTTTAACTTGTACTGACATCTGGAACCGGGGCTAGCTATTCATACTTGAGGAGGGGGTGTCCTGAAGGAATCCCTTAACCCCTGCTCAAGGACTAGGCGCCCAGATTTTTAACTCGTACTGACATCTGGTACCGGGGCTAGCTATTCATACTTGAGGAGGGGGCGTCCTGAAGGAATCCCTTAACCCCTGCTCAAGGACTAGGCGCCTGGATTTTTAACTTATACTGACATCTGGTACCGGGGCTAGCTATTCATACTTGAGGAGGGGGCGTCCTGAAGGAATCCCTTAACCCCTGCTCAAGGGCTAGGCGCCCGGATTTTATCTTATACTCAACATACATGTTATCTTGCTTTGCATCTGACCTCCGCTTCTTTATCTGGCGACGCCTATTTCTGGCGACACCTTGTTCCGGTGATGCCTTATCTTGGCGACGCTATATGGGCGACGCCTCATTTTGGCGACGCCTTATCTTTGTCTTTGTTTCTTTGATCTTTGATCTTACAAGAAAAGGAAAAACTAAGGCAGAAATATCTTAAACTTTTCTTTTCTTTATTTGGGTGACCTCGTTAAAAAACCCCGAGAGGGAAAAAGAGTGTCCCTTTTACAAAATTTCAACTCAAATAAAACTTTAAATTCGCCGCGTTCCAACTACGTGGGATAGGGCCCCCTTCTAAGGTCTCTAACTTATACAAACCGTTCCCTTTGGCTTTGGTCACTCTGAACGGTCCAGTCCACTTGGGAGACAACTTGTTTTCCAACTCGTAAGAGTGAGCCTTCCTCATGACCAAATCACCAACCTGAAACTGTCGCAGCTTCACCTTAGAGCTGTACTAACGCTCCACTCTTCTCTTCACAGCCTCAGCCTTAATTTTCGCCTCTTCTCTAGCTTCATCTATCAGGTCCAGGTTCACCCTCCTTTCTTCGTTGGACTCTTCTGCCACGAAACCTAGGAAACGAGGCGAGCTCTCGTGGATCTCCACTAGGATCATGGCATCCGATCCATACACTAGGCTGAAAGGCATCTCCATGGTGGAGGATTGAGGCGTGGTGTGGTAAGCCCATACAATCCTTGGTACTTCTTCTGCCCACGCCCCTTTAACCTTCTCTAATCTACGCTTCAAACCTCTCAACAAAACTCTGTTTGCTGACTCGACCTGCCCATTCGTCTGGGGGTGTTCGACTGATGCAAACACCTGCTTGATTCCTACCTCTGTACATAGCTTCCCCAACTATTGGCTCGCGAACTGGGTGCCATTATCTGAAATGAGACGCCTTGGCACCCCAAAACGACACACAATGTTCTTCCAAACGAAGTGTTGTACCTTGTGCGCAGTGATCTGTGCCACTGGTTCTGCCTCTATCCACTTGGTGAAGTATTCGATGGCAACGATTAAGTACTTCATCTGCCTTATCGCCAATGGAAACGGACCTAGGATATCAATACCCCAAGTATGGAAAGGCCATGGGCTGTGTATGGATCTCAGTTCCTCTGGCGGCGCCTTGTGCCAATCAGCGTGCATCTGACACTGCTTGCACCGCTGAGCGTATCGTACGCAGTCCTCTCTTACTATTGGGCAGAAAAACCCTGCACGTATTACCTAGGATGCCAAGGACCTTCCTCCCACGTGGCTCCCACAAATACTGTACCGTCCCGTACCCGGGCGTTGACAAAGTCAAGGTCAAAATCAACGTCAACGTCAAGGTCAAAGTCAACATAAGGGGTCGCCTAGGTGAGGCGACGCCAAGTGCAAGCATCACCAAGGCGAGGCGTCGCCAAGAGGAAGCGTCGCCCAGATAAGAAGTTGCCTAGAGAAGGCGTCGCCAAGTCAAGGCTTCGCCAAGGTAGGGCGTCGCCAAGGTAAAATGTCACCAGAGCAAGGCATACACAGTGATGCTCCCCGATACCCATGGGTAGGAAAGACCATGGAGGGAGTGACGCCATGGGAAGGCCTCAAACCCCGATAACCCGGGGTAGCAATAAAGGGAAGAGAAAGGTGGCTTTAAGGCCATAGTACTAGCGTCAGTGGAGAGCAATCTGACTCGCGAAGTGCCCATGTCACCCTTGGGATAGATACGACTCATGAGGAGGGTCACGCCCAGGGTAGCCAGGTGCAAGGTACGAGAGGAAGGTAGATACGCTCTCAAAGCGAGTGACTAGATGTTTGGGGGCATGAGCTGGCACCCAAAAGGTCACCCCTTGCGCCAGATGCACTCCAAGGAAGGAGGACTCACACAACGAAATACCCCCAAGTTGGGTCACGATGCTGTGAGGCCCTCCGCGTGTAATAACAGCCAGGTCAGAACAGAAACATCCACTTGTCAGGTATAAGGTAATTAAAGTTATTTAAAGATAATTAAAGTTTACGTTTCGAGCGTTTTAAGGTACTTTAAATGCTTCAGGCGGTTTAAAGGTCTTAAAGGCGCTGAACGTTTCATAATTAAATGCGCTTTAAGACGCTTTAAATGCTAGAGGCGTTTAAATAGAACCTTGGATGTTGGAAACAGGGTTGGAACTTTTGGCAAATTTTAGGCTTCATGCTCACAGAAAGGGGAATTGAGGCAAACCCAGACAAGTGCGCGGCCATCATCGCCATGCGGAGCCCGACATCAGTAAAGGAAGTGTGGCAGCATTATCAAGGTTTGTTTCTACGGGAGGAGAGAAGGGGCACCCCTATTTCCAGTGCCTTAAAAGAAATAGTCGCTTTGCATGGACCGACGAATGTGAAGCGGCTTTCATAAAGATGAAAGAGTACTTGGCGACGCCACCTGTCCTTTGCAAACCAGTGGCAGGCGTGCCCCTCCGGCTATACTTCGCGGTAACAAAACGAGCTATCAGTTTTGTGCTGGTCCAGGAGCAGGACCAAATTCAAAAGCCCATCTATTTCGTGAGCAAGGCTTTACAAGGCCCAGAGACGAGATACCAATTGCTGGAAAAGGCAGTGTTGGCCGTGGTATTTTCGGCCAGGAGGCTCCGCCACTACTTCCACAGTTTTACAGTAGTGGTGATGACGAACCTCCCTATACAAAAGGTATTGCAGAAGCCTGACGTAGCGGGAAGGATGGTGCGCTGGGCGGTGGAGTTGTCAGAGTTTGACATCCAGTATGAGCCCAGAGGATCCATCAAAGGACAAGTATATGCAGATTTTGTGGCAGAGCTCTCGCCCGGGGGCGAACAAGAGGTGGAGGCGGGTTCGCAGTGGTTGCTCTCGGTCGACGGCTCTTCCAATCGGCAAGGAAGTGGTGCAGGGATAGTCTTGGAGGGACCCAATGGTGTGCTGATTGAGCAAGCTCTGCGTTTCGCCTTTAAAGCAAATAACAATCAGGCTGAGTACGAAGCACTGATTGCAGGGATGCTCCTGGCTTAGGAGATGGGCACGCAGAACCTTTTGGTGAAAAGCAATTCACAGCTGATTACGGGACAAGTATCGGGTGAGTTCCAAGCAAAAGACCCACAAATGGCGGCGTATTTAAGGTACGTCCAACTATTGAAGGGAGCATTTAGCGCTCTTGAGCTAATACATGTCCCACGAGAACAGAATGCCAGAGTTGACCTGCTGGCCAAGCTGGCCAGCTCAGGCAAGGGGGGCAGGTAGAGGACAGTAATCCAAGAGACGCTCAAAGCTCCGAGAAAATTCGTGGAAGACAACAGGGTGGATGTCCTCCATATTAGCACTGCGAGAGGGAGGCCAAGGAGTCATCGTTCCTTGACTCAAGATACGGTAAAGACGCCCCATATCAGCACATACGCGGACACGCCCGAAGGAGGAAGGCATGTGCAGATATATGCTTTAGCCGAAGGAGACACCTGGATGACGCCATACAGACGGTATCTGGCGGATGGGGTTCTCCCAGCGGAACCAGAGGAGGGCGAGAAGGTTAAGAGGAATGCCGCAAGATACACCATAGTGGATGGAGTATTGTTCAGACACGGGTTCACCCACCCTATCCTAACGTGCGTAAGCGGCGACGAGTGCACCAGAATAATGGCGGACCTCCACGAAGGCATTTGTGGGAGTCACGTGGGGGGAAGGTCTTTAGCTTCTAAAGTGGTACGTGCAGGTTTCTACTGGCCAACAGTAAAAGAGGATTGCGTGCGGCACGCCCAGCGTTGCAAGCAGTGTCAGAAACACGCTGATTGGCACAAGGCGCCGTCAGAGGAGCTGAGATCCATATACAGCCCGTGGCCTTTCCATACGTGGGGGATTGACATCCTAGGTCCATTCCCATTGGCGATAAGGCATATGAAGTATTTGATCGTTGCCATTGAATACTTCACCAAGTGGATAGAGGCGGAGCCCGTGGCCCAGATTACTACGCACAAGGTGCAACACTTCGTTTGGAAGAACATTGTGTGTCGCTTTGGCGTGCCTAGGCGACTGGTATCCGACAATGGAACCCAGTTCGCCAGCCAACAGTTGAGAAACCTGTGCGCAGAGGTAGGCATCAAGCAAGTGTTCGCATCAGTCGAACACCCCCAGACTAATGGGCAAGTAGAGTCAGCGAATAGAGTTTTGCTGAGAGGACTAAAGAGAAGGCTAGAAAAAGCTAAAGGAGCGTGGGCGGAGGAAGTGCCAAGGATTGTATGGGCATACCACACCACGCCCCAATCTTCCACCATGGAGACGCCTTTCAGCTTAGTATATGGGTCAGATGCGATGATCCCGGTTGAGATTCACGAAAGCTCGCCGCGTTACCAGAATTTCGTGGCTGAAGAATCCAACGAAGAGAGGAGGGTGAATCTGGACCTACTGGACGAAGCCAGGGAAGAAGCAAGAATAAAGGCCGAGGCAGTGAAGAGAAGAGTAGAGCGAAAATATAGCTCCAAGGTGAAGCCACGACATTTCCAGGTTGGCGACTTAGTTATGAGGAAGGCTCACCCATATGAGCTAGAAAACAAATTGTCTCCCAAGTGGACCGGACCCTTCAGAATCACCGAGGCTAAGGGGAATGGTTCATACAACCTAGAGACTTTGGAAGGGGGTCCCATTTCGCGCAGCTGGAATGCGGCCAATTTGAAGTTTTATTTTAGTTGAACTATGTAAGTGAACAGCCATGTAACAATCTTATCGTAGGGGACACTCTTTTTCCCTCTCGGGGGTTTTTTAATGAGGTCACCCAAATAAAAAGAAAAGAAGTTCAAGAAAAATCTTGCCTCAGTTTTTTATCTTCTTCCCACTCGAGGTGTAAGATCAAGGGGTAAAGAGATAAAAGACAAAGACTCGAGGTGGCGACAGGCGTCGCCGAACGTACGCGTCGCCAAGAAGGGGGCGTCGCCAAATGTAGGCATCGCCAAGAAACATAACGGAGGAAACGCGCACAGCATGTCAGAGGAAGTGAATGTAGACGAGAGTGTGCAAAAATAAAGGAGCGGCGTTACAGAAATCAAAACATGGCACGAGCGTTAAGATTACAAATAAAGTTGGAGATAAAGGCGAATGAGACAAGTGAGGCAAACATGTACATGCCCTATGCTCGTACGAAAAGTGCAAACAGGCCACCTTTCAGTGGCCTCCGGAGTCTGGATGGGAGGAGGACGAAGCTCCGTTCTCGGTCCTCAGCGCCTGGGTAAGCTGTGACCTCTGTTACCGGTTTATCTTCGAACCTGCACCGAAGAAAACAAGCATGGTGAAGGCACCACAAGACAGGACATGCAAAGATCTAGTAAAGATGAAGAGCGGGAGGTTCTAAGGTAATCTCTCGTACATATATATTTCTCCAAGGCTTCGGCGTTGTACTCCAAGCTAATCAAAGCGGCAGCGTCAAAGCTCCCCGCCTCAGCCAGGATCCTGCATGCCACCTGGTCGTTCAAGGGTAGCCTCTTGAAAGGCTTGGACTTCAAGGCTCTCGTCTCCCTCACCCAGTATAGTGGAAAACCATCCAGGGCGGAAGGCACGAGATCGGAACAGCAAACTTTGAAAAATCTACCCTTCCACCCTGTGAAGGAGTTTTGGAAGGGAGTTAGGAGAACCCTGCCGGGAACGTTGCTGAGGGTCACCCAGAGGTTGTTCCTTTGCCTCTTCACCTCAAAGAAGTGAAGAAAGATGTCAACCGAGGGTGCGCACCCCAGAAAGCCAAAGAGTATGTCGAAGGCTTTGACGAAAGCCCAGCTATTAGGGTACAACTGGGCTGGAGCAGCGTTAATCTCTGTCAGTAGTTCCCTCTCAAACCTGGAGAAGGGCAGGCACACGTCGATGCTTTTGAAGACCACCTGGTAGAAGTAGAAGAAGGGGACCCCGTCGTTGGCCCGTTCGTCTCCACACACCGGCTCCCCTAAGGTGCAAGGGAGCACGGTGATATCGTCATCATGCCTCTTCGCTAAGGCACGATGATCGTAGGAGCACGGATCCCCCATGTGTTCCCTCACGGCCCTGGTAGAGAGTAAGCTAGAACACTCGTCGAGGAGCTCGCGCGAGGCCCATGCATAAAGGTCCTTGGGGTTAACCCTAGGGGGAGGAGGATGGGTAGACATGTCGGCACAAAGTATCAGCGAAGGAGCTGGAAGATCGAAGGAGAATAACGCGTTAGGAATGCGGGAGAAAAACGCCAACTAGAAAGAACGCAGAAGGAACTCTTTGTGTGGAAGAGGAGCGGTGCAAGGAGGGTGCGAAGACACAGAGATGATGGGTGCAGGTGCAAGATTTCAAAGACCTAAATATTACAGTTGGAGCGCCAAACGACGCAAAAGGGAGCACCGTGCGATCGAGCCACGTGTCAGGAGATGGGAGGATGACCCTGGCGTCACTGGTTAACATTCAGAAAACGTCGCGTCGACAGAATGACCAAGGGTACGATGCGCCATCAAGAATGGGAGCATCTTGTCAAAGGCTCAGAAAATGTCAAGATCAAGTCAAGTGAGGGAACATCCCATCAGCCATATGGGAAATGCCACGTGGATGGTGCGGGCGAGACCTTAACCTTTCCGCTATGGCAAGTGCCGCGCCCCCAGACGTCGACTAGAGTCGAAGTCAAAGTCAATGCCAAGGTCAAAGTCAACAGGTTGATCGCACCAGGCATCGCCAAGACGTTGAAGGCGTCGCTAGTATAAGACGCTGGAGGCGTTGCCAGTATAAGAC
This sequence comes from Phaseolus vulgaris, assembly GCF_051622355.1. Lineage (NCBI taxonomy): Eukaryota > Viridiplantae > Streptophyta > Magnoliopsida > Fabales > Fabaceae > Phaseolus > Phaseolus vulgaris. Next base: position 24,556,432 of record NC_143505.1, on the reverse strand, counting down.
GCGGAAGGCGTCGCCAGTATAAGACGCTGGAGGCTTCACCAGTACAAGACGCGGAAGGCGTCGCCAGTATAAGACGCGGAAGGCATCGCCAGTATAAGACGCTGAAGGCGTCGCCAGTATAAGACGCTGGAGGCGTCGCCAGTATAAGACACGGAAGGCGTCACCAGTATAAGACGCTAGAGGCGTCGCCAGTATAAGGCATCAGCGGCGTCGCCTCCCCGATACCCACAGGAAGGAAAGACTGTGGAGGGAGACGAGATCGCCAGAAGTAACGGCGTCGCCTCCCCGATACCCACAGGTAGGAAAGACTGTGGAGGGAGGCGAGATCGCCAGAAGCCAAGTGAGCCACCGGCAGGGTTGCTCCCCGATACCCATGGGAAGGAAAGACCATGGAGGGAGCGACCCCAAGGGGGGCTTCAAGCCTTCCCGGTGCTTGGCGTTTCTAGACACCCTGAGGACGATACGGCGCTGTTGTAGCAGACCTCTCCTTAGGCGTGGGCGCCAAGCAACAAGAATTAAGGGACAGATCGCCTTGGTGTTTAAGACACTCCATGGACGATACGGTGCTGTTAGACAGGCCTCTCCATGGGCGTGGGCATTGAAGTGCGACCTTGTCCCAAGAGTTTAGACCTAGAGCAGGTCTCGACTTTTGCGTGCGCCGCACGTACGGGATCGCCCGACACAGCGAAAGAAACAGGTAAAGTACAGGTAAAGCAATTGAAGCATACAAAAATGAAGAACGAAGGCGAAGATATCAGGCAAACAGCGCTCAACGCCTCAGAAGTATGCAATTGTTATACAAGACCCATTGTTCCAACAAAGTGCAAATGGTTCAAAATATTTACAAGGTTATCAAAGGTTGTCAAGAACGAATAAAAAAGCACAAAAAGTAAAGGTGGCAGCTGAGAGTTGGCGGTTCAGTCATCCAATTCGAGAGGCACAACTTGTCCGTCGACGACATGGTGGGTGGGACCGCAATTTGAAACATTGATCCCCGGGTTCTCGCAGGCAGCTTGGGCCAAAGCCTCCTTGAATCCCTCCTCGAAGGTGCCGGCCATGTCGTCAATGAGTTCCTTCCTGACCTTCTCCAACTCCTCGATGGTAGAGTCCCCGGAGGCCACCTGCTTCTCCAGAGCCTCCTTCTCAACTTGGAGCCTGTTGACCTCAGTTTGCAGCTTGTCATGATCAACCTGGAGAAGGCCCAAGGCCTTGACCTTGGTAGCCATTTCCTCCTCCATCCTCTCCAGTCTCTCCGCCTGCCCATAGCACTGATCCTCCAAGTCCTTTTGAAGCTCTTCGGAAGCCTCGGCCATGTCTTGGAGATCCGTTACTTGAACTTGGAGAGACACCTCCCGGACATAGAAATCAACCTGGATTTCCATCGCCTCACCCAATTGCCTGTCAGCCTCCTCTTTGGCCTCTTGGGCCAACTTCAGAGAGGCTTGATAGGCCTCATTTTGGCGTCCCAAAGCTTCCTTCTCCTCCTTCAGAGCGGCCACTTCTTCTTTCAGGGCCTGGACGGCTCGTGTATTTGAAGCAGCATTTCTAGCTTGGGCGCGCCAATCAAGGGCCACGGCCAAGAAGGCTCCCAAATGATAGGGCATTCCCTCTCTCCTGTCGGAGCCTTCTGGCATCAACCCTCCGTTGAAGCCCCTCATCAGATGCATGATTGGAGGAGGAATGGCAATAAGCTCTGGGCAGCAGAAATGGAGGCAGGAATAGCAGAGACCTCTGCTGGTGGTGGAGGTGGAGCAGACTCGGCCCCATCTCCTTTTTCCTCTTGGACTATTGTGGGTTGGGGAGAGGTGGCGCTAGGGGGATTGTCCCTGAAGGACTCCCCTCCCTGTGGGGATGCTGCTGGTAGGATGGGAACCCTAGCAGCCCTTCTCCTCTTGAAGACTACCCCACCGCCGGAGTCTTCGTCATCGGAGAGGACCTCCAGCACCCTCTTCCCTTTGTCAAGGGGGGCTGGAGCAGGTGATGAGGCCACAGCCAGTGGGACTGCGGCGATGGGTGGAGGTGAATTAGGTGTTTGGAGTGTTTGGGGGCTATGTGGAGGTGGTGAAGATGGGCCTAGTGGAGTTTCGGTGGTGGTTGGTGTTGGTGAGGGCAAGGATAGTGGGAGGTTTGGGTCAGCAGTGGGGGTGGTGGAGGCGCCAGCGTTGGGGGCTTGAGCCTTCAATGCTTTCGCCAGGACCATCCTCTTAGATGAATCCATCACTGATCCTGCATTCAGACAAACCAAAGAACAGAAGTTAAAGCCACACCAAGCCAAGCACAAGGCGTCAGTTACACACAAAGCACAGAGTGCCGATCCCACCACCAACGCAGTTATACAGATCCACAAGGCACGCAGGTAAAGGAAACATAAAGAATACAAACGAACACTTAGCAGCGAGGGAAACATATGGAGAAGGCCAGCAATATAAGCATGATGCAATAAAGGACAGATAAGAAAGGAAGAACAAAAAGGCAACAAGGCACGAGCCTCCCTACCAAAGTAGGTGGACAGGGTGTGCGCATTGTATCACACGCTATGAGCTTCAGCGTGTCAAAAACGATCCTCAGGCCAGCCAAGGCCTCACATACCCCCCTATCAGCGGAGGACAGCTCATCCAGGGTCTTAGGCTTGAGCAGCTTGGGGTGCTCTGTCCAGTATAGGGGAAAGCCATCCAAGGCTGTGGGGTCCTGTTTGGCGCAGCACACCCTAAAGAATTTCCCTTTCCAGCCTTTGTATGAGTTCTGGAAGAGGGAAAGGATGATCCTACCGGCGATCCCGGAAAAGCTCACCCAGAGGCTTTTCCCTTGTTTCTTCACCTCGAAGAAATGAAGAAAGACGTCCACGGAAGGGGGAACGCCCAGATATCCGCAGAGAATTTGAAAGGCCCGGATGAAGGCACAGACGGTACCAGGCAGTTATATCGGAGAACATAAATCAAGAGAAAGAGCCATGGAGGTAGAAAAATTGTACCTTTGAACGTGTGAGTCGGTGGTTGTTGAGGAAGCGCAGAGGGAGCAGTGATCGCTAGAACTTCAGGGAAAGAGAGATGAACAGTAGCGCACAATGCGAAAGAGTGAATAGAACAGTGTTTGAGGCGCGGGATTTCGAAGTCTTAAACGTTACACTTGGAACCCAAGAGGCGCTAATTTGGGACCGTGCGATTGAGCCACGTGTCAAGAGATTGAGAGTATAGCTCGAAGCGTCGTTTTTCTCGCTCAGAGAATGTTACATCTCCAATACAGAGAAGGTCACATCAGCAGTACGGAGAGTGTCACACCAGCGGTACGAAGGATGTCACGTCAGCTGACTAGAGAATGACACGTCACTGGGGTGCCACGTGTACGATGGGGGCAAAGACTTAGTCTTTTCGCTGAAAACAAGTAATCAGCTCGAGACTGGGGGGCTTGTGTACCGTCCCGTACCCGGGCGTTGACAAAGTCAAGGTCAAAGTCAGCGTCAAGGTCAAAGTCAACATAAGGCGTCGCCTAGGTGAGGCGACGCCAAGTGCAAGCATTACCAAGGCGAGGCGTCGCCAAGAGGAAGCGTCGCCCAGATAAGACGTTGCCTAGAGAAGGCGTCGCCAAGTCAAGGCTTCGCCAAGGTAGGGCGTCGCCAAGGTAAAATGTCACCAGAGCAAGGCATACACAGTGTTGCTCCCCGATACCCATGGGTAGGAAAGACCATGGAGGGAGTGACGCCATGGGAAGGCCTCAAACCCCGATGACCCGGGGTAGCAATAAAGGGAAGAGAAAGGTGGCTTTAAGGCCATAGTACTAGCGCCAGTGGAGAGCAATCTGACTCGCGAAGTTCCCATGTGACCCCAAAGAGACCCTTGGGATAGATACGACTCATGAGGAGGGTCATGCCCAGGGTAGCCAGGTGCAGGGTACGAGAGGAAGGTAGATACGCTCTCAAAGCGAGTGACTAGATGTTTGGGGGCATGAGCTGGCACCCAAAAAGTCACCCCTTGCGCCAGATGCACTCCAAGGAAGGAGGACTCACACGACGAAATACCCCCAAGTTGGGTCACGATGCTGTGAGGCCCTCCACGTGTAATAACAGCCAGGTCAGAACAGAAACATCCACTTGTCAGGTATAAGGTAATTAAAGCTATTTAAAGTTAATTAAAGTTTACGTTTCGAGCGTTTTAAGGTACTTTAAATGCTTCAGGCGGTTTAAACGTCTTAAAGGCGTTGAACGTTTCATAATTAAATGCGCTTTAAGACGCTTTAAATGCTAGAGGCGTTTAAATAGAACCTTGGATGTTGGAAACAGGGTTGGAACTTTTGGCAAATTTCCCCAGAATACACTCTAGTTGCTTGCTCGAGTCTTGAGGCTACGCACAAGGGACTAGAGAAAGGTTGTTTGCCAGAAGGAGAAAAGATACACAATACACAGTTTCGTTTACCACCTTCAGAGTGCCATTCACGGTGCTCCGATACAGAGGTGCAGAGTTTTTGGTGTTTCTTGCTAGCTGACTTGAGCGTCGGAGTGCAAACGGCCGCTAGGGCGCCCTTTTGTTCTTCTTTGCAGGTATCCATAGGTAGCCAGAGGGAAGGTGTCCCTAGCTGACGGGCAAGGTTGCGCACAAAGACGTCCCAGGTCAACCGGCCGGAACAAATACCTTCGTGGAGTTCAACCATTATCCTGATGCACTCGTCGCCACTAACACACGTCAAGATAGGGTTCGTAAACCCGTGTTTGAATAATATCCCATCCACTAAGGTGTACCTTACGGCGTTCCTCTTGATCTTCTTGCCCTCTCCTGGTTCTGCTGGGAGGATCCCATCCGCTAGGTATCGTCTGTAAGGGGTTATCCATGTGTCACCTTCCTCCAAGGCGCATACCTACACACCCTTCCCTTCTTCCAGCAAGGTTGCGTAAGTACTGATGCAGGTGCCCTCCCCGTATCTAGACTTAGAGAGCGATGACTCCTTGGCTCTCCTCTTGCTGTACTAATGTGGAGGACATCCACCTTGTTGTCTACCACAAACTTTCGCGGCGTTTTGAGGGTTCCTTGGATGACAGTCCTCTGCCTTCCCCCCTTGCCTGAGCTGGCCAACTTGGCAAGCAGGTCAGCTCTGGCATTCTGCTCCCTAGGGACATGCACCAACTCAAACGCAGCGAAAGCTCTCTTCAACACTTCGACGTACCTTAAGTATGAGGCCATTTGTGGATCCTTTGCCTGATACTCCCCTGTTACTTGCCCTGTGACCAATTGTGAGTCATTCTTTGCCAAGAGGCTCTGAGCACCCATTTCTTTAGCCAAAAGGTCCCAACAATCAATGCCTCGTACTCCGCCTGGTTATTGCTTGCTTTGAAGGTGAAGCGTAAAGCCTGCTCGATCAACACTCCATTAGGCCCCTCCAAGATTATTCCAGCGCAACTCCCTTGTTGGTTGGAAGATCCATCCACTGAGAGCATCCACTGTGACCCTAACTCCACCTCTTGAGGGTCTCCTCCTGGTGAGAGTTCTGTCACGAAGTCAGCATAGACTTGCCCTTTGATGGACCCCCTGGGTTTATATTGGATATCAAACTCCGACAGCTCTACTGCCCAGCGAACCATTCTCCCTGCTACATCTGGCTTTTGAAGTACTTTCTGGATGGGGAGGTTTGTCATAACCACCACTGTGAAGCTGTGAAAATAGTGGCGGAGCCATCGTGCTGAGAATACTACTGCTAGCGCCACCTTCTCTAGTGACTAGTACCTCAATTCTGGGCCTTGCAAGGCCCTGCTCACAAAGTAGATGGGCTTCTACACTTGATCCTGCTCCTGGACCAGCACAGAACTGATGGCCCACTCGGTCACAGCGAAGTACAAACGAAGGGGGACGCCTGTCTGTGGTTTGCAAAGTACTGGTGGCGTCGCCAAATACTCCTTCAACTTGAGGAATGCTGCTTCACACTCGTCTGTCCATGCAAAACGGCTATTCCTCTTAAGGCACTAGAAGTAGGGGTGACCCTTTTCACCTCCAGCTGATACGAATCTTGACAGGGCCGCCATCCTCCCAGTCAATTGCTGAACTTCTTTAACTGAGGTTGGGCTCCTCATGGCTATAATAGTTGCACACTTATCAGGGTTCGCCTCTATTCCCCTTTCAGTGAGCATAAATCCCAAGAACTTCCCTGCTTCCATGCCAAAAACACACTTCTCTAGGTTTAATTTGAGGCGATACTTTGATATGGTAGCAAACAGCTCTTCCAGATCAACTGCGTGCTGCCCTCTCTCGTGTGAAGTCACCACCATGCCATCTACGTAGGCCTGTACATTCTTTCCCAGCATGGGTGCAAGGACCTTGTCCATTAGCCTCTGGTAGGTGGCGCCTGCATTTTTTAACCCAAACGACATCACTTTGTAACAGTAGCTGCTTGTCTCCGTCATGAACGCCGTTTTGCTCTCATCCCTTGGATGCATCTTGATCTGATTGTAACCTGAGAATGCGTCCAAGAAACTGAGCATCTTGCAGCCCGAGGCACTATCCACTAATGTGTCGATGTTGGGCAGTGGGTACGAATCTTTGGGGCATGCCTTGTTCAAATCTGTGAAGTCAACGCACATTCTCCATTTCCCATTCGCCTTCTTCACTAGGACTACGTTGGCTAGCCACTCAGGGTATTGTATTTCCCTGATGTGTCCAGCGCTGAGTAGCTTCTGCGTCTCTTCCTTCACGATGAGGCATCGCTCTTCGTTGAACTTCCTCCTTCTTTGTCTCACAGGGCGAACCTTGGCGTCCATGGTAAGATGGTGGCACAAAAAGTTTGGGTCGATACCTGGCATGTCCGCCGCGGTCCACGAGAAAGCATCCAGGTGGCGCGAGATTACTGCGGCTACCTCTTCTTGTTCTCCTTGGCTCAACAAGCGTCCTAATTTGAATACCTTACCCCCTATCTGCCTTTCTACTATGTTTTCTTCTGGTCGGGGTCGCTCATTCTGCACGTTCTCTGCAAGAGACTCATTCATTGAGTCCTCTTCCATAGGCGTTGCCCCAACGGATGCATCGGGCATCGCCTCCTCTGGCTCTTCTTCTGTGGGCGAGGCCTCTCCGTATACTCCTTCCATCGGCGAGGCATCGCCGTATCTTCCTTCTGTATGTGCATCTTCTATAGGGGTCGCCCCTACAGGTGTGGCTTCGACTGGCGTGGACTTCGCGGGTGTCGCCTCTTCCAATGGCTCTAACTCCATTTGTTAATCTGAAACGAGTGGTCGCTCAATCACCATGACCACGCCTCTCTTTGTCTTTAGGCTATTTTCATAGCACTTACGGGCCTCTTCTTGATCTGACTTGATCACGATCACCTTGCCACTAAGATCTGGTAGCTTCATCTTCATGTGGCGCGTGGAGGACACTGCCCTTAACCTGTTCAAGGTAGGCCTGCCTAATAAGATGTTGTAGGCTGAGTTGGCGTTGACCACCATGTACCGGATGCTCTCGGTGCGCGACGCCGCTCCATCAATGAACGTCGTCCTCAACTCCAAGTAGTCACGTACCTCTACTGGGTTATCTGCAACCCATACAAGCATCCAGTATAGGGTCTCAGAAGGTCGGGGGACAACTGTAGCTTATTAAAGGTCGACCAAAACATGACGTATGCAGAACTGCCTTGGTCGACGAGGACCCTATGAACCTTTCTTCCCGCTGTGACTATTGAAATGACCACTTGGTCATTATCGTGTGGGACGACATCCCGTAGGTCAGCCCTTGTGAAAACGAGGTCTGACTCCCATGGGTCGTCTGGAAATTCCTCAGCAACTGAACTTACTGACCTCACATATTTCTTACGTTGAGAGGCAGTGGTTCCTCCTCTGGAAAAGCCGCCAGAAATGGTATTCACTTCTCCATGAGTTGGCATTTCATGCGCCTGACCTTCCTCTAGTGCCGCCGGGGCTGTGGCCGCGGCGGACCCAACGAGATAATCTTTCAAGAAACCATTCTTCACAAGCTCATCCAACTGATAGCCCAGGGCTAAGCAGTTGTTAATATGGTGTTCGAATGCTTCGTGAAATTCGCACCATGATTCCTTATGAGGTCCCAGCACCTTGTCAGACTTCACCGGTGGCCTCAACCTGTCAGCTATGTTGGGCACAACGATGAGGTCTTTAAGTTCCACCACAAAATTGTGCCTTAGAGGTCTATTTCCCTCTCTCCTTCCTTCTGCTCGACCCCTAGGCTGGGTCCTCCTTGTCTCGTAGGTGCGCTTCCTGTCTTGGTTCTTTCTCTCTGTGGTGGCTTCGTGGACCCTAACGGGTTGTGTGCGCATCTGCGCTCTTGGGCGTGTAGGTGCAGCTGTCGTGCATTTCTCGTATGCTTCGCCCTCAGAGGCAATGTGTTCTACTGCCCGACGCCTTACTTCAGCAAAAGTTTTGGGGCGGCTGCGTGATGAGAATCAACTAAAGGTGGCTTTTTATAATAAAGAACAAGATCATTCGCCTTCACATTTAAAGTTTTTCTTGTTAATCTTTGCAAAAGATAAAGCCCAAGCCCAAGCCCAAGAAGGCCAAAGCCCACAAAAGCCCAAAGACCATCCCATGAAGGGCAAGGCCAAGTTTTAAATAAATATTGTTTAGAAAGGTGCTTAGAGGGAAACATTAGAAACCTCTATTGTTAAAGCATCTTTTAGTCTTTAGTTAGGAGTCTTAGGGGGGGTGTGTTAGTAGATAGGTGTAGGAGTAAATAAGGAGGTGCCAAAGTGAGAGAAGGGATCACACCTTCCTCATGTCTTGGTTTAGGCGCCACTTGCATTTGAATTTAGGGGGGAAATTTGAATTGTTTTAGCTTGCATTTTCAGCACCTTAGGCTATAAATAGAGGTGCTCTCTTTGTAAAATTCAGATTGGAATTAATCTAAGAAAACTCTACTCAAATTTTGAGTGACCTTTGGAGAGCTTTTGGAGCCTTCTTCTCTAGTCTTATCTTGATGGATCATTGGAGTCCTCAAGTGGCGGCATCACTTTCATCTAGGAGCATTCCACACTTCTAGTGGCGAGATCATCCAACATTCTTCCATCTTCATGAGCACTCTCTTCTCCTTCCTTTCTTCTTTTTCAATTGTTCATGTTGCCTTGTGTTCTTGAGTTGTTTAGGTTCGGTTTTTCCATTTTCCAGCACCTATGTTCTGTTTTTGTTTTTAATTTCTATTTTGTTCGGTTCATATGTTTACTTGCTTAATTCTGTTCGGTCAATCCAGCTTTCATTCTCTTTGTTGATTCAATTTGACAATATTTGGTTCATCCAAATGAGTTTGGGATTTGGTACTAGTTTTTTGGTGAGTTCTTGTCTTAGAACAATGATCCAACTCTAAGAAAAGTGCCTCTTTAATGTCCAGCTCAAGGTGATTCCTAAGAAGGTCAAGAACCTTTCTCTATGTTGCTATTGGAATCACATCATGCGGTATCATGAGTCTTAGGTTCTTCTTGTTTAATTGTTGAGTTGTGTGCACTTTAATTTCAAGAGCTCTTTAATTTTCTTGCAATTTAAGTTTCTGTTTTAGGTGTTAATTGAGTTTTCTTGCTGTTTTTCTTTTACACCAAGTGCTTGTGAAAAGGTTTATGGCACTCATTCTTCATATGAGTATGGTTGCTCTTTTGGAATGGCATTCTCCTTCCTAGAGTTTACCTTAAGCTTCCTTTCACTTGTGGTTTATTTTTGTCATGTCTTTTAATTTTGTAATCATGTCAAGTTTTGTCTTAGTCATGTTATTCCATAATAGTCATTACTTCTAGTAGTACTTTTCTTGTTTTGATTGTTTCTTGCTTTAGTGTCTATAATTTTCTGAATTGATATTGATCCTTTGTGCATTTTCTTTTTAGAATTGAGTTCATACTTGTATTCTAGACCTATACAAGTTCCAATACATCATTTTCTATTATGTCTTTGCTAGTTCATAATCCTGTTTTTTATTCCTATTAGGATTCCTCTGTTTCTGAAAAAAGTGCTTACTGTTTTTCCTTATTGCAATTGATTTAATCACTGGAAAATTCTTAAATTCTGGATTTGTGATATTCGAAGTGTTAGAAAAGAATAGAAAAAAGAATCATTCAAAAATACGAAGTACACAAAAAATGATAAATAAAATAAAAAAAGTGTACAATTCTGCCGAAAAAAATACGGTAATCTGGCAGCGATTTTAAAAAATTTATTTCTCTCAATTGGCTTACTGTTTTTAATTGATCCCAGTGCCATTATTGAGTTAACATCTTGAAGTTTCTGTGGTTTAAATTTCATAATCCAGTTCGCTCTACATCATTCCAGTTAAATCAGTGAATATCAAGCACAGTTTGCATTTTAAAAAAAAAAAATCCAGTAGCTAATTTTTTTGTTTTCTTCATCTACTCTAGAACTTTTCCTTAAGTATTCTTTTGTGTGCCTACTTTTCTCATTGAGTTCTTTATTTTCTTGATTGTCTTTCATTCTACTCTGAGTTTGTCTTACATATAGTATTCCTTTTGCAATTACCTTTCCTTGCTTATACCTTTTCTTGTTTGTCTTTATTGTTTCATTGGTTTTGTGGTGGTTGCTCTTGAGATTGGTGTGCTTGCTTTGACATATTTCATTTGAGGATTCCAAGGCCTCAAGATCAGATTGGTGCAAGAACATTATTTCTTTGAGAGTGATCTCTTTTTTCAGCCTCATTTCACTTTGGCAGTTTCATTGCCAAGCTCACTGTTTTTTTTGCTAATTTTTTAACTTGTTTGCTGTTTTGTGTGTTTGCTGTTTTTAATTACAAATGGCTGGATTTTCAAGTGATGCATCCTACAAGCAGAATTCTCCTTCCAAAGCTTCAATTCTTGGTGAATTACATGAAGCTCAAAGAACAATTAGATGGTTGGAGGAGAAAATGCAAAAGATGGAGGTCCAACAAGCTAGACCATCTCCTTCTATCCATGATGGACATCATTCTCATAGACCATCTTCAAGGGCTTCTTCAAATGATGTTGGCCGTCAAGATGAGCATAGGAGAAGGAGACCTCCACCCCAAGTCCATGGACAAAGACATCATCATCAAGGAGAAAGAAATCACTACGGCAATGGCTTCTATCATGATGCAAAGTCCAAGCTTCCTTCGGTCAAGCTACCTTGTTTTAATGGTTCTAGTGATCCAAATGTATATTTAGATTGGGAGGCTAAGTGTGAACAAATATTTGAGATCCATGAGATCCAAGATGAGCATAAGCTTAAGCTAGCCACCCTAGAGTTTAGTGATTATGCCATGAAATGGTGGCATGGAATTGTAAAGGACATTATCTATCACAAGGGTCCTCCCGTGAACTCTTGGAACTCTTTAAAGGATCATATGCGCGCTAGGTTTGTGCCCCCACATTTTAGGAAAGACCTCATGTTGAGACTCCAACGGTTTCAACAAGGCACGCTAAATGTGGATGAATATTATAAGGAGCTTGAGACGCTTGTGCTTAAAATTGAATTAGAAGAAAGTGAAGAAGCCATGGTTGCTAGGTTTGTGAGTGGTCTTAGGAAGGATATTCAAGACATTGTTGAGTTACAAGAGTATTCATCATTGGGCTCTTTAGTTCATCTTGCAATGAAGGTGGAAGCCCAACTTGCTAAGAAAAACTCTTTCAAAAATGCTTCCAATGATGGATACTACTCCAAGTCTTGGAGAAACAAAAATTCTTTTTCTAAACATCCTTCCAAAGATTCTTCTTTCAAACCCAAGGATCCTACGCCATCTACTTCTAGGCCTAAATCCCCAATTAAATCGTCTAGTCAAAAGTGTTTTAAATGTTTGGGATATGGTCACATTGCTGCTAATTGCCCTTCTAAACGAAGTATGTACATGCATGAAGGCATTGTAGTTAGTGAGCATGATTCCAATTCACCTAGGCATTCTTCACCTTCTAGACCATCAAGTGAAAATGAGAGTGAAAGTCCTTGTGAAGGTGACTTATTGATGGTAAGACGTATGTTGGGCACAATTCCAAAATCTTTGAATGATACTCAAAGAGAAAATATTTTTCACACCCGATGTCTTATCAACAACAAGTTATGTTCCTTGATTATTGATGGGGGAAGTTGCACTAATGTGGCTAGTACAAGAGTTGTGGAGAAGTTAGCCTTACCCACTATCTCTCATACCAAGCCCTACAAGTTACAATGGCTTAGTGAAGTAGGTGAAATCATGGTGAATAAACAAGTCCTCATTAACTTTGCAATAGGAAAGTATAAAGATGAGGTTTTATGTGATGTTGTGCCCATGGAAGCATCTCATCTTCTTTTAGGAAGGCCTTGGCAATATGATAGACATGTTTTACATGATGGCCTATCCAATACAATGTCTTTTTCCTTCCTAGGGCGCAAGGTTATATTAAAACCCCTCTCTCCCAAAGAGGTTCATGAGGACCAAATAAAAATGAAAACTAAAAGAGAAAATGAGAAAGAAAAAGAAGTGTGCGCCGCTTCAACCTCCGTCCTTCACCGCGATCCACCTCGAGAACCTGCAAAAGAACAGAACGGCGCCGCTGCGGCCAATCGCACTCCAACGCCCAAGTCAGTGACCGAACCACCAAATACTAAGAGTAACACTCAAGAACTCTCAAGGAACCGTGAACCAGTTCTCTCACTCAGTATACTCTAGAACTCGCAAGCGTAAAGAAGACAATCTGAACGTGCGTACCTCAGAAGTTCGTTGGGAAACCCTTATATACCTGGACACTTTCTCTCTCCTGGCAGTTACACATCTGGACACGTGGCTCGCATCCAGCCGTACACGTGCCATCATCTGGAGCCTCCTTGACTTGGGCGCTGCTTCTGACTCTCCTTTGGCTAAGTTACTTATGCATGATACTACTCAGTGCATAGTTGCCTTGGACCGCGATCTCTACTGAATTGGCGAGTAGGGTGCCTTCGTACATACCTTCCCTGTGGTCTCGCCGGCCGCCTTCATGATCTGCACCATCTGTTTCACCGTGTATGCTCAAACAAGCTGTCCCCCGACCTCATCCTCTAGTCAGCTGGGAAATGCCTATCCGCCTTCATCTTCGGCGATGTCCTTGTTTCGGCGATCTCTGATCACTTGGTCGCCTGGGTTTACATCTGGCGACTTCATCTTTAACCCGGTGACTGTCGGTTCTGGTGTGCTGGAGATCGGAGCACGCCAACTTAATAACTGGCGACTACACGAGCCCCCCGACTTCCTTCCCTTCTGCCAGCCAGGCGTCCCATCAACACGCCTATACAATAGCTTGATGCCACGTCATCACTTCCGACCACCAGGGCGGTACACAAGCCCCCCAGTCTTAAGCGAAGACTTGTCCAGCGAAAAGACTAAAGGAGTCACGTCAACACCGATCTACGTGGCGCTGGCGCAGAATTCCAAGCGGTTGTACTTTCTGCTTTCCTGACGCTCCACCAAACACTCCTCCCATCGCTCGACACGTGGCTTCATCAACGGTTACCTTCAATTTTCGTTTGCGCTTCCCAAACCCATTTGAAAAAACCCTTAAACCCATTTCACTCTACTGTTCCATCACTTCTTCGTTTTCTCAGACACTTCAACTTTCTTCTGCAAAAGCTCTCGACGTTCTTCAACCTCCTGAATCACCAACTTCCTTCATCACTCTTCCGATCATAAAAAGGTACTTCCTTTACTCCTTCTGCTGGTTTTTCCTGCATTTTAACCGATTCGCATCATCCTTTAACTGTCTGGTGCATACGCTGTGGGCTGTTTTTCCTGTTTCTCCTTTCTCGTAACTTAGGGCTTCATCTTCGTTACAAAGAACCTTCGTTCGTTCGTTTTTCACCCCTCTTTCACGATCGAGTCAGCCTCTACGAACCCTGATCACCTTTTCTTTTCTTCTTCCTTTGCAGATGGCTCGCTCAAAGATCACCCCAAATCCTCCTCCCTCATCACGAAACCCCTCATCTCAAGCACACAACCAACCGCGAGCACCTGGTGCTTCTTCTTCCCAGGCTGAGAGGCCTGCACCCTCCCGCTCTAACCTGGCTCAGGCTACTCCACCTGTCGCCGGAGGAGCCTCCGTTCCTACCCCAGATTCAAAAAATTATACCCCTGGGCCACCTCGACCTTGTTGAAGGAAACCTCCTCTGTAAACTCTGCTGGGGCAGTTCTTCGACTGAAGAAGGGGGACGAGCCTCACCTATCGTTCCACAAGGAGCATGACGACAAGATGGTGGTGCTACCTTGCTCCCCCGACATGCCAGTGTGCGCCGATGACAAAGGGAACACCGGCGGGTTGTTCTGCTTCATATACACCACCCTGTTCAAGAAGGTGAAACTTAGGTTTCCCTTCACTCGCTTTGAAAGAGAGCTACTTACCAAGCTCGACATCGCTGCCGCCCAGCTCCATCCCAACAGCTGGGCGTTCGTGCGGGCCTTCCAGATCATGTGCGACCACTTGGGGCTGCCAGCGTCAGTGGACGTCTTTCTCTTCCTCTTCGAAGCCAAACACCCAGGAGATCGCCTGTGGATGAGTCTTAACGGGATTTGATGGAGGAGGGCCCAAGCTCACCACACTATGAAAGCCAAGCTTCCAAGGCTAAGACCGTCTAGCTTATGAAGAGGAGCGTCTAGACTCAAAGAGGAGCGTCTAGCCTAAGATATGGAGCGTCTAGACCATGATAAGGAGTGGCTACATAAGGAGCATAAATGCAAGCACAACCTCACAAGAAAGACAAGAGCCAAGACATAGGCATCCAAAGCCAAACCAAGAGCGTCTAGGCCAATGGAGGAAGCGTCTAGGCCATGGGAGGAGCGTCCAAGCCAATGGAGGAAGCGTCTAGGCCAATGGAGGAAGCGTCTAGACCAATGTGAATCCAAGAAAGATTTGTGTAAGATACATGGACGGCCCATTAAGGGTAGCATGGTATTAATTGTGGTGTAAATAGCACACATGGTTTCATAAGGACTTAACCTAGATTTGTTAAGATTTGGTGCGTTTTTCTAGAAGGAATCTTTAGGCTAGGGCCGGCCATGTGCCTTTAGTCTTTGGATGTAATTTGCATTTCATTTTGGTAGCATTAGGGTTGCATTAAGGTCCTCCTTAGCCTATAAAAGGAGGAGCCTACACCTTGTATTTACAAGTTTAATTGAGTATTGTTATGCTGCCATTTTTGTGCACTAGCTTTACTTCTCCTAGAAATCTAGGCTATAAACTTCAATCCTTTCACCTTTCTCCCTTGAGCTGGCCGAACCACTCAAACATCACACTCCTCATGCACCTTCAAAGCCAACACAACTCCTAGGAGGGCTTTGTTTCACTCACCCATTGCTTCCGCATCACTTTTACTACTTTGATTCAAGAAGAACACATGAAATGCCATCAGGATTGCTGGGAGGTCGATCCTCTCTATCTTCCAGCAATCTTACAAAGACTGGAAGGGCAAGTTCGTCCAGGTGCGCCCAAACGACAAGGACGCCTCACTGCTCGACGGCTTCCCCTAGTATTGGGTAAACAAGGGGAACAAAGAGTCCAAAGGCAGCTTCAGGAGGCCAAGGAGTCCAGACAGCATGGGTGCTTTGGACAAGGACCTATGCTTCTTTTGGAAGAGTGTGGCAGACGCCAATATTACTTTCCTCACTACTACACTCATCTCCTACGAGTTCTTCGAAGATCAACTCGAAGTTCGCATAGGTTAGAACTCACCTCAACGTCTAAGTCTTTACTTTGGCATTACCTCTGCTAACTGTTTCTGGGCGTCTTGTGTGTTGTGCACAAGACTTTGGTTTTATTTTCTGCACCACTTATCTGCTTTTGTTGCATACTCACCTATGCGTTTATCTTTCTCTCTGACTAACCCATGTATCTTCGCATTATGCAGATCGTATGTTGGGCCAGGGAAAACTTGATGAACTGAGGGCGCTCGCCCGAGCCCACGGGTTGGCATCGGGTTCCCAAACCGTGCCAAACTCAGTGGTGGAGATCGCCGTTGCACAGGGCAGATCGCCACCCAAAGGCCCAACTTCCTCCGAGGCCCAGCCCGCCAACCAGCACAAAAAACTTATCCTCAGGAAACCAAAGAGGAAAGCCCCTCAAGTGGTTCATGAGGAAGAAGAAGAAGACGACGAGGCGACTGAAGATGGCCTCGTCACCAAGAGGAAGAGGGTGGCGCCCTCTTCACCATCTGCTCCACCTCCTCTTCCAACATCAACACCACCATCCACACCTGCTCCACCCCCAACATTGCTTCCTCCACCAGCTCCCGCCTCGCCAGTCCAAACGATTCCTCTGGCGTCTGCACCTCCTGCGGTTGAGGCCGCCGAGCCTAACTTCATGGAGGACCCCCCGAGCGCCTCCACGCCTTATGTATCAGCTGGAGGGGGTCCTCCTTCAAATGCCTCAACCGCAAACGCCGCACCAGTCAGGGATGAGGGTGCTCACAACTCTCCAATCCTCATCACTGAATCCCCGACGTCGCCACCACGCCAAGAAGCACTCACTGAGCAACCAACTCAAGAAGGTGGCGGCGAAAACCAACAACAAGCCCCCCCTGTGCCTCCACAAGCAAACCTCTCTCTTGAGGTCAAAAGGGTGTGGGAGCCCTTCTCAGCAAAACTGAAGATGATGGCGGAGGATTTCCCCTCCATTATATCTAAAGCTGTGGAGAGCTCCACCAGGAAGCTCCAGGATGACCTCTTCACACTCCGAGCTGAGAATAACACCATAAGGATTGAGGCGGAGAGGTTATCCTGCAATCTGACACTCGCCGAGATCGAACACTCCCGAGTAGAAGATGCCATGAGCACCGAGCTCCGGGTGGCGCGCAAGGAGGCCACCGATCTACGCCATAAGGTGCAGCTCTTGGCTCAAGAGAAGATTGAGCTGGAGAGCAAGCTAGTACCTTATCGCGTCAAAGTGGCTGACCTGGAGGCCTTGATCAAAGCTGACGCCGCCAAGGTGAAGAAGCTCGAGAAAAAGTCAGCCGATCGGGAGGTCTTTTTGGGAAAGGTGGAGAAAGAGAGAGACGACACCGTGTGATGGCATTTTCATGTGTTCTTCTTGAATCAAAGTAGAAAATAAGGTGCGGAAGCAATGGGTGAGATGATCAAGACCCTCCTAGGAGTTGTGTTGGCCTTGTAGGTGCATGATGAGTATGGTGTTTGAGTGGTTCGGCCAGCTCAAGGGAGAAGGTGAAGGGATTGAAGTTTAGAGCCTAGATTTCTAGGAGAAGTAAAGCTTGTGCACAAAAATGGCAGCATAACCTTACTCAATTAAACTTGAAAATACAAGGTGTAGGCTCCTCCTTTTATAGGCTAAGGAGGACCATAATGCAACCCTAATGCTAGCCAAATGAAATGTAAATGTGAAGCACATGGGTGCACATGGCACATGGGTGCACAAATGAGCACATGGGGAGGGGTGTGTCTAGTTTTTATGCTCACCCCCTCCATGGGCTTTCTAGACCGGCCTTGGTAAATTTAGAGGTTTTTTTAGAAACTCTAAGTTTACCTAGGTTGGTGTTTTAGGTGCCAAAATTAATTCTAAGAAAATTACAAATAAAGTTCCTATGCTAATTTTGACAAGAAATTAAAGTCTACTCTACACTAGAGTTTATGGCATTTGAACATGTAAAAGAACGTCTTCTTGGATCCTCTTGGCCATAACTCTACGGTTGGCCCAAATCTACCCTTTGGTGGGCTTGCATGTGGGCTTGTGCTTGGGCCTCTTCCATCACCGTGGCCAAGCTCGCCGAAGCCAACGAAGAAAACGGGAAGATCGCCGCTGAACTGGGCCAGGTGCAGGCAGAATCCAAGAAGGTTGCTGAAGACCTTCTTCAAACTCGGGGAACCATTGAAGAACTTAAGAAACAAGCTGAAGAGCTGAAGCAGCAGAACGAGGGGCTAAAGAAACAGATCGAAGAACTTGATCTGAGCTCTGCCCAGATTCTTGCAGCTGGATTCGAGGCCGCCCAGGAACAGTTCGCCTGCCTGTACCCCGATCTAGATCTTACCATGGTGTCTCTCAATAACGAGGTGGTGGACGGGAAGGTTGTTCCTGCTGAAGACTGATTGATTCCCTCCATCCACTACTTTTATGCTTTCTCCTTACATATGATTGTAATGAACTTTCCCTTTTTCTGTATATGTATCTTGAACTGATCGCACTCTATTATAAAGTCTCTGTATTCTTCTTGTAACTTCTTCGTCTGCTTTATCTCTTCTTGTATAATTTTCTTCAAGAAATTAACTTAGCAATTTCGTAAGCGCGATTATATACTTAACTGCTTCGAACCACTGACTTTCGAATAACAATCACTTTTAACAACTTGTAATCTCTAGGCAATGAACCTTAGCGTAAAATCGCTCTTCAAATAACAAACTTCAACTCAACTAACGGCTTAAGACACCGCTCATCTGATCTGCCTTATCAAAACGGGTCTTGACTTTCTCGCTCTTGCTTGAACTTTTCCTGGTCGCCAAAGACTCTTGGCGATATCAGCTTCTTCCTGCCTTCACAACTTGGCCATTGTTCCCTTATCTGGGGGGTAGAGGCGCCTTTCGGATCCTTCTCTACCTTCCTGAACTTCAGAACAAAAGACCGGGTGACTAAGCGTTCTCTTCGAACCTACCTTAGCCACCCTCCAAACTTCTTCCACCCTTTACACCATACCTGAACTCGTTCGAGACGAGAAGGATTTTATCTTGCCTGAACTCGCTCATCGGCGAGAAGGTCTTTAACTCGCCTGAACTCGCTCATAGGCGAGAAGGTCTTTAACTGGTGCCTCTACATTGCCCCAGGGGTTACATCTCCTCTCCCCCAGAAACACTGAGGATTTTTCACTCTTCCTCGCCTGCACTCGCTCGACGGCGAGGAGGTCTTTTATCTCGCCTCAGGACGCGCGAGGGCGTTGAGGTCTTTTAACTGGTGCCTCCGATCGCCGAAAGACAATGAGGACTTTAACTTTAACTGGTGCCTCCAATCGCCGAAAGACGATGAGGACTTTAACTTTTTAGAAAGCATGCAATATATCTTTAACTTGCCTTAAATCACATATAAGTGACAAGGTCTTTCTTCAAAACTTTCAAAAAACAACAAGCATGCAATCTGAAACAACTTTAAGCTTCGAAAACTCTTTTTTATTGGGTGGCCTCATTAAAAACCCTCCTTAGGGAAAAAAGAGTGCCCCCTTCAAACTGTTTTAACAGAAACATTGTAACATAACTTCGTGTTTGTCTCTACTTACAAAGTTCTTAACTGTAATACATCTTGAGGTGCGTGGCATTCCAAGTGCGAGGAATCGCCCCTCCTTCCAATGTCTCTAAGCGGTAGGCGCCGTTCCTGAGCGCCTCGGTTATTCTGAACGGTCCCGTCCACTTAGGCGACAGCTTATTCTCCATCTCGTACTGGTGGGCTTTCCTCATCACCAGGTCGCCTTCTCTGAACTGTCTCGGCATCACCTTCGAGTTATATCTTCGCTCAATCCTTCTCTTCACCGCCTCAGCTTTTAATCTCGCCTCTTCCCTGACCTCATCCAGTAGATCCAGGTTCAACCTTCTCTCCTCATTCGAGTCTTCCTCCACGAAGTTTTGGAATCTCGGCGAGATCTCTTGGATTTCCACTGGAATCATTGCGTCGCACCCATAGACCAAGCTGAACGAGGTCTCGTGGGTTCCTGACTGCTCGGTGGTGTGGTACGCCCAAACTATACGGGGTACCTCCTCAGCCCAACTTCCTTTGGCTTTCTCTAGCCTTCTCTTCAACCCCCTCAGCAGCACCCGATTGGCTGACTCTACTTGGCCATTTGTCTGAGGGTGCTCGACGGATGCAAACACTTGTTGAATTCCCACCCCTTCGCACAGCTTCTTCAACAGGTGACTTGCAAACTGAGTCCCATTGTCCGACACCAGGCGCTTGGGCACACCAAATCGGCACACAATGCTCTTCCACACGAAACCCTCGATCTTGTGTGCGGTGATCTGGGCCACTGGTTCTACTTCGATCCACTTGGTAAAATACTCAATCGCCACCACCAAGTACTTCATCTGCCTGATCGCCAGCGGGAATGGTCCCAGGATGTCGATTCCCCATGTATGAAACGGCCAAGGGCTGTAAATCGACTTCAACTCCTCGGGAGGCGCCTTGTGCCAATCGGCATGCTGCTGGCATTGTTTGCAGCACTGCGCATACTTCTTGCAATCTTCTCTCATTGTTGGCCAGTAGTAACCTGCACGGAGAGTCCTTGCGGCCAGAGCTCGACCCCCGACGTGGCTTCCGCATATCCCTTCATGGAGCTCTGCCATAATTCTTGCACATTTCTCACCATGCACACACTCCAGGAGTGGGTGAGTGAACCCAAACCTGTACAACTCGCCATCAATCATTGTGAACTTGCTAGAATTCTTCTTTATCTTCCTAGCCTCTGTCGGATCCAGCGGGAGAAGGCCATCTGCCAGGCACCGCTTATACTGTGTCACCCAGGTGTCAAGCTCGTGGGTCGTGCAGACCTGCGTCATGCTCACCTTCTCTTCCCGACATGCTCTTATTCTTGGCGACCTCAAGGTCTCTTGAGTCAGGGATCTGTGACTCCTTGCCGCTTTCTCCGTCGACTTGCTTATCTGAAGAACCAGGTGATCTGCTACAAATGCTCTCGGCGTCTTCAGAGTTTCTTGAATCACCGTCCTCTGCCTACCCCCTTGCCTGAACTGGCGAGCTTAGCTAGCAAGTCAGCTCGGGCATTCTGCTCTCTGGGCACATGCACATATTCCAGGTAAGCCGCCATTTGTGGATCTTTAGCTTGGAACTCGCCTGTTACTTGCCCCGTGACTAGCAGCGAGTCACTCTTCGCCATCAGCACCCTAGCTCCCATCTCTTTGGCCAACAAGATACCGGCGACCAGCGCCTCGTATTCTGCTTGATTGTTGCTGGCCTTGAAGGCAAACCTCAAAGATTGTTCAATCAGCACGCCGTTGGGTCCCTCAAAGATGACTCCAGCGCCGCCACCCTGCTGGTTCGACGATCCATCCACTGAAAGCACCCAACGAAAGTCGTCCCCTTCAACTCGTGTCGCCTCAGACGAGAGCTCGACCACGAAATCTGCGAAGATCTGTCCCTTAATCGGACCTCGGGGCTCATACTTAATGTCAAACTCCGACAGCTCCACCGCCCACTTCACCATCCTTCCCGCAACGTCGGGCTTCTTCAAGACCTTCTGGATGGGGAGGTCGGTCATCACCAGTATCGTGAAGCTATGGAAATAGTGGCGCAACCTCCTCACCGAAAATACCACAGCCAGCGCAGCCTTCTCCAGGGCCTGATATCTCGTTTCAGGGCCCTGCAGCACCTTACTAACAAAATAAATAGGCTTCTGAGCCTGATCTTGATCCTGGGCGAGCACCGCACTCACCGCCCTCTCAGTTACAGCAAAATACAACCTGAGAGGGGTTCCCACCAGCGGTTTGCACAAAACTGGCGGGCTCGCCAGATATTCCTTAAGCTTGACGAAGGCTTCCTCACACTCCTCCGTCCAGGCAAATTTGTTATTGCGCCTTAAACACTGGAAATAGGGATGGCCCTTCTCTCCGCTAGCTGACACGAAGCGAGACAGGGCGGCCATCCAACCTGTAAGCTGTTGTACTTCCTTCACAGTGGCCGGGCTCCTCATCGCCAAGATGGCGGCACACTTGTCCGGGTTGGCTTCTATTCCTCTTTCAGTTAGGAGGAATCCCAAGAACTTCCCAGCCTCCACGCCAAAGATGCACTTCTCAGGATTCAGCTTCAACCTAAACTTGGCGATCGTCGTGAACAACTCCTCCAAGTCCGCAACGTGCTTGCTTTTCTCTGGCGAGGTCACGACCATGTCATCCACATACGCTTGCACATTCCTTCCCAGCATTGGTGCAAGTACTCGATCCATCAACCTCTGGTACGTGGCCCCCGCATTCTTCAGCCCAAACGGCATCACCTTGTAGCAGTAGCACGATCTCTCGGTCATGAAGGCAGTCTTCTCTTCATCCATGGGATGCATCTTGATCTGGTTATACCCCGAGAAGGCGTCCAGGAAACTCAACAACTTACACCCTGCAGCACTATCCACCAGGGCATCTATGCTTGGTAAAGGATATGAGTCCTTTGGACAAGCCTTATTCAGATCAGTGAAATCGACGCACATGCGCCATTTCCCATTACTCTTCTTCACCAGCACGACATTTGCCAGCCATTCAGGGTACTGGACTTCCCTGATGTGGCCTGCAGCGAGGAGCTTCTGGGTTTCGTCCCTGATCGCCTGCCTCCTCTCCTCATTGAACTTCCTTCTCCTCTGTCGTACTGGTCTCACCTGGTTGTCCATCGCCAAATGATGGCACAAGAAATCGGGATCGATCCCGGGCATGTCCGAAGCGGACCATGCAAACGCATCCAGATGTCGCTCTATCACCTTGGCGATCTGGTCCTGGAGCTCAACCTCCAGAGATCTTCCCAGCTTGAAGATCTTTCCTCCGATCTCTTTTTCGAGCCACTGCTCGACAGGTTTTGGCCTGGTCTCTCTGGCGATCACCGCCCTGGCGATTCCCAGCTCCCTCGCTTCCTTGCCTCTTCTTCCTCCAGACCGACGTTCCCTTCCCCCAGCTCAGCATCCACCATCACCACGTCTCTTCCGGCGGTCTCTTCTGTTACCGTCGATCTGGGCTTCACACCGGGAGGCGGGGTGGTTGTCACGTAACTCACCGACCTCTTGTTTTTCAGGCTATTCTCATAGCACTTCTTCGCTTCTTTCTGGTCGGATTTGATGGTGATCACCACCCCCTCCATAGACGGCAACTTCACCTTCATGTGCCGGGTCGATGGTATAGCGCCTATTCAGTTGAGCGTGGGCCTTCCCAACAGAATGTTGTATGCTGAAGGAGCGTTCACGACAAGGTATTTGATTTTCTCTGTTCTCGAACCCGCCTCATCTGTAAACGTAGTCCTCAACTCAATGTACCCCCTGACCTCCACCTGGTCACTAGCGAAACCATACAAACACCCTCCATAGGGCCTCAGCTGGTCAAGGGGTAATTCCAACTGCGTAAAAGTCGGCCAGAACATCACGTCTGCCGAGCTTCCTTGGTCCACCAGAACCCTGTGGACCTTCCTTCCTGCTGTGATTAGCGAGATGACTATGGGATCGTTGTCATGAGGCACAACGTCCCGGAGATCTTGCTTGGTGAACGTAATGTCCACATCCGGCGAGTGGTCTTCAAACATATCCACCGTCATCACAGACCTTGCGTACTTCTTCCTCTGTGATGCGGTGCATCCACCACCCGAGAAACCCCCTGCAATGGTGTGGATTTCGCCGTGTGTAGGCATCTCGTGCTGTTGAGCCTCTCCACCTGCTGGTTGGGAGCTCGACGCGCCCCCCGTCCTTTTGTCCAGCAGGTAGTCGTTTAGGAACCCGCTCTTGACCAGATCATCGAGCTGGTATCCTAAAGCCAAACACGAATCCACGGTGTGGCCAAAGCCCTGGTGAAACTCACACCAGGCGTCTGGCTTTGGTCCCAGCACCTAGTCGCCCACCTTCTCGGGCGCTTTCAACCTAGTTGATATATTAGGAATGGCGA
Organism: Phaseolus vulgaris; assembly: GCF_051622355.1. NCBI lineage: Eukaryota > Viridiplantae > Streptophyta > Magnoliopsida > Fabales > Fabaceae > Phaseolus > Phaseolus vulgaris. The sequence goes on along the minus strand of NC_143505.1, from coordinate 24,532,919 downwards.
TCAGGTCCGCCAATCCCATGACAAACTTGTGCTTAGGCGGACGATTGTACTCCCGGCGTGCTGGTTGAGGGCGTCCTTGGCCCCTGCCCTTGTTCTTCCTTGGATCATAAGGATGGCGAGTCCTCTGATCCCTCCTGGCCGCCGCTGTCTCCAGCACCCTCTGTGGCTGGATCCTAGTCTGGGCGCGTGGCCTAGCGGGAGCCACGCTTCCTCTCTTCTCGGCGACTTCACTCTCATCGGCGATGTGGGCCACCGCAAGTCGCCTAACCTCAGCAAACGTGGCAGGGTGAGCCCTGATCAATGCCTCGCAGAATGGTCCCGGCAGCACGCCCTTCTTAAATGCGTAGACCAGCATTTCTTCATCTTTGGCCGGCGATCGGACCATCTGCGCCCCAAAACGATTCAGGTAGTCCCTGAGGGACTCTCCCTGATACTGCCTGATATCGAACAAATCATAAGACACCCTGGGCGGTGCCTTGTTCACGATGTACTGCTCGACGAAAATTTTTGAGAACTGTTGGAAGTTGGTTATGTGACCTGTAGGCAGGCTCACAAACCATTCCAGCGCCGTTCCCTGGAGTGTGCTTACAAACATCTTGCAGTACACGGCGTCTGATCCTCCTGACAGCATCATCTGCGTATGGAACGTGGTGAGATGAGCCTCAGGATCCTCCACGCCGGTAAAAACAGCCTTAACAGGTACCACACTCGCAGGAATAGGCGTGTCAGTAATCGCCTGAGCAAAAGGCATAGGAAAAACACGAGGCGGCGTTGACGGCGCGACCTCTTTAGCAATAGGACGCCCTCGCTGCTCCTGAAGAGCTTGACGCAGCTCTTCAGTCACTTTGCTAAGCTCATCATTCCTGGCCCGAGAGGCGACCAGGTCCTCATGCATTCTCGCCTGTTCTATGCGCGAGGCTTCCACATTCGCCTGCAACGAACGCATAATCTCCACCATCTGCGCCATGGTCATGGCGCCAGCGCCTTCAGCAGCAACGGGCGCAACTGGACTTGAACGGTTGCTTCTCATTTTTCTCATGAAACTTGGCGAATCACAGAGTGCAACGAACAACACTTCCTTCAGCGACGATCGATTCAGCGATCAATCGGTCAGAACTTCACGAAACTGCGAAAGAAACCTCAAGAACACAGCGAACCTCCACAGAAACCAACGCTTCTTCCACGAAAAACCAAACAAGCCAAAGAACTCAAATCTCACCGAACAAAACTCGCGCAATCAGCAGAAAACTTCACCTCACCGAACAAAACCCCAAACGAACGGTGGAAAACGCGAAATCACCGAACAAAACTTAGATGATCAGTGAACAGTGGTTGCACCAGCACACAACCACGCAGAAAACTACAAAAACCTCCAAGAACTCACGCTGTGGATGGGAACAAGTTTTACACGACCCCACAGTGGGCGCCTGATGATCCTGCCTGTTGACCAGAACGCTGGAGCTTTGCCTCGTCAAACTTGGATCGACGTGTGCGCCGCTTCAACCTCCGTCCTTCACCGCGATCCACCTCGAGAACCTGCAAAAGAACAGAACGGCACCGCTGCGGCCGATCGCACTCCAACGCCCAAGTCAGTGACCGAACCACCAAATACTAAGAGTAACACTCAAGAACTCTCAAGGAACCGTGAACCAGTTCTCTCTCTCAGTATACTCTAGAACTCGCAAGCGTAAAGAAGACAATCTGAACGTGCGTACCTCAGAAGTTCGTTGGGAAACCCTTATATACCTGGACACTTTCTCTCTCCTGGCAGTTACACATCTGGACACGTGGCTCGCATCCAGCCGTACACGTGCCATCATCTGGAGCCTCCTTGACTTGGGCGCTGCTTCTGACTCTCCTTTGGCTAAGTTACTTATGCATGATACTACTCAGTGCATAGTTGCCTTGGAGCGCGATCTCTACTGAATTGGCGAGTAGGGTGCCTTCGTACATACCTTCCCTGTGGTCTCGCCGGCCGCCTTCATGATCTGCACCACCTGTTTCACCGTGTATGCTCAAACAAGCTGTCCCCCGACCTCATCCTCTGGTCAGCTGGGAAATGCCTATCCGCCTTCATCTTCGGCGATGTCCTTGTTTCAGCGATCTCTGATCACTTGGTCGCCTGGGTTTACATCTGGCGACTTCATCTTTAACCCGGTGACCACCGGTTCTGGTGTGCTGGAGATCGGAGCACGCCAACTTAATAACTGGCGACTACACGAGCCCCCCGACTTCCTTCCCTTCTGCCAGCCAGGCGTCCCATCAACACGCCTATACAATAGCTTGATGCCACGTCATCACTTCCGACCACCAGGACGGTACAGGAACTGTGTAATGGGACTGGTGTTTTATATCGAGCCCCACGGTGGGCGCCAAATGTTCCCGCCGGTTGACCAGTGTAGTCTTTATGCGTGGCTTGTCCTCACGAGCTAGGGCACCTTCGTTCTGCTCCGTCCGTGAGTACCTGAAAAGAAGTGAACAAATGGGCGCCCTCGCGGCCGTTTGCACTCCAACGATCAAGTCAGCTAGCGAGAAACATCGAAGGTGACACACCTCCGTTTCGGAGAACCGTGACTGGATGCTCTGAAGGTGGTCGAAAACACTGAGTAACTAATACCGTGTTGCCCTAATTTTCTGTGCGTATAGTGGGTGCGCAGCGAAACAACTAAGGTTTTTCTATGTGTAAGACTGCGAGAATTAGGTCAAAACTCGAATCCCCTTTCAAATGTCCCAAGGCCCCGTTTTATACACCTCCTGCATTTAAAGCGCGTTGAAGCGCATTGAAAGCGTATAAAAATGTGCCTTGAAACATTTGATACGTAAACTAAATTAACGCGTACCTTAGCAAACTTTCACTGAAACATTGATGAACACGTGCTTATTGCCACGTGTTCTTCTGACTTGATCGTTATTCTACGCAGAGGGCCCCACAGTGCCGTAACCCAACTTAGGGTTATTCCATTGTGTGAGTCCTCTTTCTTTGAAGTGCATCTGGCGCAGGGGGTGACTTTCTGGGTACCAACTCATGCGCCCCAGCTTTTAGTCACTCACCTTGGGAGTGTATCTACCTTTCTCTCGTACCATACACATGGTTCTCCCCTAGACGTGGCCTTCTCATAGGTCGTATCTGTCCCAGGGTCTCCCAGCGGTGGCGTGGGTACTTCACGAGTCAGGTTACCCCCTACTGGTACTAGAACTTATGGCCTTGGAGCCACCTTTCTCTTCTATTCATTGTTGTTCTGAGCTATCGGGGCCCAAGACTTCCTCACGGTGTTGCCCCCTCCATGGTCTTTCCCACCCCATGGGTATCGGGGGGTAACACCGTCGATGTCTTAACTTGACTATTTCTTAACTTGGCGACGCCTCAAGCGGTCAATCCGTTGACTTCCTTCCTTGGACCCCTCGAGTGGTCCCACTATATCTTGACTTTGACTTTGGCTTTGGTCAACGTCCGGGGACGGGACGGTACACTGCCAAATTTGTGCCATTCATACTCCCTTGCCTAAATCTCTCTAGATTTAGGGCTTTAATCTTCAACCCTTTCACCAACCAAAGGGAGTTGGCCGAACCTCTCCTATTTCCCTACTCTTCATGCACCTCCAAGGCTACCACACCTCCTAGGAGAGCCTTGATCCACCTACAACTCATTAAGCTTCCGCACACCACCCAAAAACCGTAAAAGAGAATAGCTCAATGCCATCAATTGGTATCTAGAGCTATGGTCTTCAAGAGATAAATGTCTCTTTTCATTTTTCTGTTTGAGTTCTTCTTATCTTCATGTTGTTCATCTTTTGTTCATGTTTTCTTGCTGTTTTTACGTTTTTAATTTGATTTAGATGCTATTCTAAGCATTTCAATCGGTAGAAATTGTTCAATTTGTTCTTGAGCACCTTATTTTCAATTTTGTGTAGGATTCTATGGTGAATTGTGTTTCTGTTTTGATTTTAGGATATTTGAGTCTTGCTTGAATTTCTGTTCGGTTCATATGATGTGTTTGAGTCATTTTATTTTCTGGATCTATAAGTTTTGTCTAGTCATGTAATTCCAAAATTGTCAACAAATCTTAGTAGTACTTTTCTTTATTCATTTGTTTCTTGTTTTGATTTGAGTGTTTAATTTGAATTCTGAATTGATTTGTTCCTTTGGTGCATTTTTCATTTTCGTTTGAGTTCATATTTGTATGCTAGATCCATACAAATTCTATCACATTCATTCCATTGTGTTTTTGTAGTTTATCATTCTGTTTTTAATTCCAAATTTAGGAATTCTCTATTTTAACAAATTCTGTTCTGGCTGTTTTGTATTATAAAAATTAAATATGTTAAAATAAAATTATGAAATTATGGATTTCAGTGGTTTGAATTGTTAGAAAAATAAGAAAAAAAATAATTAGTTGAAAAGGCAAAATAGAAAAAAAAAAGATAAATCACACAAAAAAAAGTGTGCATTCTGGCGCTAAAAACTAGCGGTAATTGGACATTGATTTTGAAAAAATTATCACAATTAATTGGTACATGTTTTTGGTGTGATTCCAGCGCCAAAAGTTTTCTAAGAAACTGAATTGTCTGTGTTTAAATTTTCAGAAGCAAATTCAAAATAGCCAGATCAGCATAAATATTTTAAGTCACGCTTTCTGAACCTTGATTTTCCAGTAGTATTGTTTTGGTTTTTCAAATCAATTCTAGTGCCTTTCTTTAGGTTCCTTTTGTGTGTCATCCTTTATTGAGTGCCTATTTTTTATTTGCTTGTCCAATATCATTCTGAACTTTTTCTAGTTGTGTCATATCATTAAATCCAATTGTTGTGGTGTTGTTTTAAAAATTTTATTGTTTCTTGTTTTCTTTTCTTGACCTCTATATTGTTGGTGGATAAATTTCAATTCGTGCTTGTTGAGTGGAAATTGACTTGAGGAGAGTCTAGCTCTACTTAGTAGGTACTGTTTTGGAGAATTTAATTGCTTAAATCATAAGAGGTTCAAGGCAAGGGGCAGCAGCAAATACAAATACCAAAAACAAACCATACACTTTGAAGGACACAACAAAGAAGAGCAACAACAAGTCAAAGGAGTGCATAGCTTAGCAAGCTGAAATTTAATTTGTGCAATTCAATTTCTTTGCATTTCTTAAGTTGTAATTACATTTCACTTTTGTTAATTAGTGAATTAATCATGAATTAGACGGTGAGTGTGTCTTCAAAGGCTCAAAGTGTCTAAGAAGCCTCACCTAAGAAACGACTAGTTTAAGCTTTGTAGATTAGCTTTTGTTAATTGTGTTAGCTAGATTTCTCTATGTTAATTTTTGCTTAACCTTGCTTCAATTTGCTTACGCTTATCTTTGTTTAAAGCTTTGATAAATTGCTTTAGTTGTTAAATAGCTTTGCATTGTTTTCTTGCATAAAATTTGATTTCTCCATCCTCATTGTGTCTAAGTGATTTACTTAGAAAAAGAATTGTGTGAAGATTTTGAGGGATAGTTTTTGGCTAAGGCAAGACTTGGTACTTAAGTAGTCCTTAGTGACTCACCTCTCTTACCTGGAAAGCTACCTTCATTAACTTTCCTCTTCTTTCTTGAAGTAAAGCACTTCTATACACAAAGTTTTAGTCATGTCTTCTCACTCCTCTAAATCTCTTGAAAGTGATGTGAAGTCCTTAAAATCTCTTTTAAAACAACTTTCCAAGGACGTTCAATTAATTTCATATAGACAATTGGAGGATGAGGCCAAAATTAATGAATTGACTAAAGCAAAGGATGAGAATTCTCAAAAAAAAAATATACATTCTCATGCATCTAGATCTCAAGTTCATGATTCTTTTGGGGAAGAAAGTCTTAGGATAAATTAATATCATCAACCTTCCCCTAGGAGAGCTAGAAAAGAGAGACAAGAAAACCTAAAGGAGGTTAAGGTAGAGCTACCTCATTTCTAAGTAAAAGAAGATGTAGAAACATATCTATATTGGGAGATGAAGGTAGAGCAATTGTTTGCTTGCAGCCATGTGAGTGAAGAAAAGAAAGTACCCTTAGCTACCTTAAGTTTTCAAGGTGATGCTATGTATTGGTGGAATGCCCTAAAAAGAGATAGACATCTCCACAAGGACCCTCCCATTACATATTGGAATGACCTTAGGGGAGCCTTGAGATGTCGCCATATTCCCTCACTTTACAATAGGAAGTTGATGGACAAGCTCCAAAGACTTCATCAAAGAAATATGAGTGTAGATGAATATTGGCAAAAGATGATGTCATATATTAAGAGGGCAAGGATTAATGAAGAAAACCATACCACCATAACTAGGTTTTTAAGTGGTCTCAAACTTGAGATAAGAAACAAAGTTGAACTTTTACCTTATAGAGATTTAAATGACTTGATTCAACTTAGCATTAAAGTTGAAAAACAAATTTTGAGAAACACAATCAAGTCGAAAACAAAGTTCATACTATGTATCTTATGACAAGGATGAGTTCCATAGAGGGGAAGAACATATAAAAGAAACATCTCTAAAACTTTCCCAAAACCTATCCAAGCATATCTCACACACTCAAGCTAGAAAAATTCCATGTTTTACATACCTTGGTAATGATCAATTAGCATCTCATTGTTCCAATGAAAGATCTATGATCTTAAGGAACAAAGATAGCAATAGTAGCCAAGAAAAAGAAACTAGTGAGAGTAAAGAAAATATGAAAATAGAAAATAACCAACAAGTGAAGGTCGAGTTATCTATAGGCACCTACAAAGATAAAGTTTTATGTGATGCAGTGCCTAAAGAAACTTGTCATGTCTTATTGAGACGACCATTGCAAAGTGTTAAATTTTCCATGCCCAATGGTCGTACCAACGAGACTACTTTCACACATAAAAAAGAAATTCTTCATGAAGGAGAACTCATGGGCCAATTTAGAGTTGATAAAACTCTAGAGTTTTTAAAAAGAAAATTCTTTTGGTCACCCATGAGAAACGATGTTCAAAGACATTACCCTAGATGCATTTCTTGTTTTAAAACTAAAACTAAGGCAATGTCTCATGAACTCTATACTCCTTCACCTTTTGCAAATGTTCCATGGGAAGATATAAGCCTAGATTTTATATTAGAGCTTCCTTGGACAACAAAAGGTATTGATTCCATTTTTATGGATAAGCTCTTCTCTAGAGAAGTAATAGGACTTCCTAGTTTATCTCCAAGCATAGTATTGAAAAGAGCTCTAAAATTTGAAAACCATTTTTTGAGGATACTTTTAGAAAAACTTGGAACTAAGTTGTACTCTTCAAATTCTTATCATCCTCAAAAGAATGGTCAAAATGAAATTGAAAACATAGATCTTTTTGCTATGCCTAGAGTAATCATAAAAGGCAAACACAACTCTAGAGATGAGCATGCATACAATAAAGTAGTTCACAAAACTACTTATATTTCTACATTTGAGGTTGTATGTGGGCTTAATCCTCTTTCTCTTTTTGAGTTGTTACCAATTCCTAAAGGATTTATGCCTAAGGAAAAAGTAACAAAAATTGAAAATTTTAAAATGCATAAGAGGATTAGAGAACACATACAACGACCAAAAAAGAAATATTGTATAAAGTTGCCAAAAAAAAAAGAAAAACAAAAATGGCAACTTCATAAAATTGATTTTTATATAACTGCTTCAACTAACTCATTTGCTTTATTTGATAATTCCCCTAGATGGATGTTTGATCCGGGAGGGGCAAGCCTAGTTGAATAAGCAAGAGGCTGCTATCCGAGATCAAATATGTAGATCTGAGGATAGATCTTCTCAAGAAGGAGGAGATGATGGACACCATCCAGCCACATCCATCCCCCTAGCCATGAAGAAGAAGAAGCAATGGATTTGAGGACAAATCCTTTTTCAAGAGGGAGGGGATGATGGAAGAGGCCCCAGCACCAACCCTTGGAAGAGGCCACCAAGATGCTACATTGAGGCAACCACTAGAGTCATAGTCAAAGAGGGGTCAAAAGGACATTTTTTACATGCCATAAAACTCTAGTGTGGATTAGTTTTTTTACTTTCTTGTCAAAATTAGCATAGGAACTTTATTTGTAATTTTCTTAGAATTAATTTTGGCACCTAAAACACCAACCTAGGTAAACTTGGAGTTTCTAAAAACCTCTAAAATTACCTAGGCCGGTCTAGGAAGCCCATGGAGGGGGTGAGGTGAGAATACAAACTAGACACACCCCTCCCCATGTGCTGATTTGGGCTCCACTTTTGGGAGGGAATTCATTTGAATTTCCCTCCACTTTCTTTTGAATTTCCAGCCCTCTAAACACTATAAATTGAGGTGCTTGGCTCATGTATTTGGAAGATTATTGAGTATTGAAATGCTGCCAAATTTGTGCCATTCATACTCCCTTGCCTAAATCTCTCTAGATTTAGGGCTTTAATCTTCAACCCCTTCACCAACCAAAGGGAGTTGGTCGAACCTCTCCTATTTCCCTACTCTTCATGCACCTCCAAGGCTACCACACCTCCTAGGAGAGCCTTGATCCACCTACAACTCATTAAGCTTCCGCACACCACCCAAAAACCGTAAAAGAGAAGAGCTCAATGCCATCACCAATGGGACTCCTCCTCAGACCCAGCTTCCTTCCTGCAAAAAAATGTTGCTTTCTACCAAAGTTAAAGGGAGACTGGAGAGCTTGAAGGAGGATCCCTTAATGGAGCACATGTCAAGGCAATTAGGGGAAGGCTTAGTTGCGAACTGTCTCCTCCTCTCCAAAATGCGGAAAACGAAGGAACTGGCTAACAAAGAAGTCCTCCACACTGTTGAGCTCAAACGACAAGTCACTGGACTTACCCTGGAGGTGGAGGAGCTTCGAATATCTCACCAAGAGACCAAGGCCCTCTTGTTTGGGAAGTCCCAAGAAGCCTTGGGACTATATGCCAGGAACAACGACCTTCGCACCAAAGTGGAGAGGCTGAAGGGAGAGTTGGCCGATAGGGACGAGAAGATGGCTAGGTAAAAGGAGGAGCTAGTCCGAAAGGATGAACTTCTCCAAAATACCAAGGACAAGCTAATGAGAGATGTCGCTGACGCCTATGCAACGGGCTTCGAAGATGCCATGGCCCAAGTCACCTATGTACACCCTGAGGTGGATCTCTCCCAGATGGGGTTAGGTAAAGTTGTCGTGGATGGACAGCTAGTAGATGCGGAATAGCGGTGGTGAACTTCCCCGCTATTGCCTTTATTTTGTAATTTAACAAACAATTGATAATTATATATATATATGTGTGTGTGTGTGAATGTTTTCCTTTTCTCACTCCAACTAGCTTGCTAATAGTGTATGTCTTGAAACGATTTTGACAACTAATCGAACGCCAACAATCGTCCATACCTAAGTAGCACGGTCCTCCTGACTAACCAATGGTAAAGTTATGTTTTTAGAGTACCTGAGCTCAGAGCTTCGCTGCTCAATAGGTATTCCCTTACCAATTGTTTTGCTTTATATGTGCGTATTCCCTAAAGGGAGGCTTCTCTGTGTGAGTGGCGACCTGTGCTCTCAGAGTAAGAGGTATTGCCCGAACTACTATGAGCCTTGCTGCTCCTTAAAATGGAGGTTTCGCTCCTTCTTTTGGGATCTTGCCAAGGGGTGACTTCACTGAGTTTTGTTAGTGTCTTACCAAAGGGGGAGGTTCATTATGAACCCTGGTTCGATATGAACCCTGATTGTTCCCGCCCTTGGTGTCTTGCCGAAGAGGGGAGGTTCACTAGGAACCTTGATTCATTATGAACCTTGTTTGTTCCCGACCTTGGTGTCTTACTAAAGGGGGAGGTTCACTAGGAACCCTGATTCATTATGAACCCTGTAGTTCCCGCCCTTGGTGTCTTACCAAAGGGAGAGGTTCACTAGGAACCCTGATTCATTATGAACTCTGTTGTTCCCGCCCTTAGTGTTTAACCAAAGGGGGAGGTTCACTAGGAACCCTGATTCATTATGAACCCTGTTTGTTTATCACGACATATTGCACGCATAGTTTTCAAATAACTTTTATTTGGCGACCTCATTAAAAAACCCTGATAAGGGAAAAACGTGTCCCCTTAAACGTTCGTACTGCATACAATGGCGTAATTAACTGAAATAAAACTTAAGATTGACCCCATTCCATGCTCGGGGGATAATTCTGCCTTTCAATGTCTCGAGTCTATACGCTCTGTTCCCAAGCGCCTCTATCACGCGAAATGGGTCAGTCCACTTGGGAGACAACTTGTTCTCCAACTAATAGGGATGAGCAGCTTGGACTTGTGCTTATACTCCACCCTCCTCTTCAAGGCCTTGACCTTGATGCGCGCTTCCTCCCTAACTTCGTCGATCATATCTAAGTTTACTCTCATTTCCTCGTTAAACTCCTCGGCCAAGAAGATCTGGAATCGTGACGAACTCTCCTTCGACGGGAATCATGGCATCCGATCCATACACCAGGCTAAAAGGTGTCTCCCTGGTGGTGGATTGGGGAGTGGTATGGTAAGCCCACACAATTTTAGGAACCTCGTATGCCCAAGTTCCCTTGGCTTTCTCCAGTTTTTCTTTAGGCCCCTGAGCAGGACTCGGTTGGAAGATTCGACTTGCCCATTCATCTGGGGTGTTCTACTGAGGCGAACACCTACTTGATGTCGAGCTTTGTGCATAGTTTTCCTAGCTGCTGACTTGCGAACTGGGTGCCAATGTCAGATACTAACCGCTTTGGAATTCCAAAACGACAAACTATGTTCTTCCACACAAAGTGTTGAACCTTGTGGGTTGTGATCTGTGCGACAGGCTCGACTTCTACCCACTTGGTGAAGTACTCAATGGCTACCACCAGGTACTTCATCTAACAAACTGCTAGAGGAAACGGACCCAGGATGTCGATCCCCCATGTATGAAAAGGCCATGGGCTGTAGATCGACCGCAATTCCTTCGGGGGCGCATGATGCCAATCGACGTGTTGTTGGCACTGCTTGCATCACTGTGCGTACCTCGTGCAGTCCTCCCTCATGGTTGGCCAGTAATATCCTGCTCGAATAGCCTTCGATGAAAGAGCTCGTCCACTGATGTGACTCCTACAGATACCTTCATGGAGCTCAGCCACAGGACAAGATGGGGTGAGTGTAGTCATGCCTGAATAACTTTCCATCAACCAGAGTATGTCTTCCCGCGTTCTTTTTAACTATCTTGGCCTCCGCTGGCTCCTATGGGAGTAGACCATCAGCCAGATAACGCCTATAGGGTGTCATCCAGGTTTCACCTTCGTCGACCAGGCAAACATGCAATCATTCTCACACTAACAAGTCGTATGCACTTATCTTAGGTACCCTTAACGTTTCCTGGGTCAATGACCGGTGACCTTTCCTTCCGCCCTCGAGGACGCTTACCTGCCGGACCTCTTCTGTGCGACTTGTGGTAGTCTTGGGCGCCTTTAAGGTTTCCTGGATAACTGTTCCTTATTGGCCCCTCCTGCTTAAGCTGGCAAGCTTAGCCAGCAAGTCAACTCGGGCATTATATTCTTTAGGGATGTGTACCAACTCAAATGCAGCGAAAGCCTCTTTCAAGAGCATGACGTACTTTAGATACGCGGCCATCTGGGGGTCCTTGGCCTGGTACTCGCTCGTAAGTTGCCCTGTTACCAGCAGCGAGTCGCTCTTCACTAACAAGCTTCGAGCACCCATCTCCTTGGCTAGCAACATTCCCACAACCAAGGCCTCATATTCAACTTGGTTGTTGCTAGCCTTGAAAGCGAATTGCAAGGCCTGCATGATCAGTAACCCATTTGGTCCCTCTAAGATTACACCAGCCTCACTGCCTTGCTTGTTAGAGGACCTGTCCACTGAGAGGACTCACAGGAAACCTCCACTATCTTGGTGTGTGGCTACCGAAGAGAGCTCTACCACGAAATCAGCATAAACTTGACCCTTTATTGGTCCCCTCGGCTCATACTGTACATCGAATTCGAAAAGCTTGATCGCCCAGCGCATCATCCAACCCGCCACATCAGGTTTCTGCAAAACCTTGCAGATTCGTGCTACAAATACTACAGCTAGAGCCACCTTCTCAATTGCTTGATACGCACCTCGGGCCCTTGTAGTACCTTGCTAACAAAATATATAGGCCTCTGGACGTGGTCTTGCTCCTAGACTATGGCTGAGCTAATCGCCCGTTCTGTAATGGCAAAATATAGGCGGAAGGGGGTAGTTGGCAGTAGCTTGCACAACACTAGCGGGCTGGCCAGGTACTTCTTCAGCTTGAGGAACGATTATTCACACTTGTTTGTCCACACAAACCTGTTGTTCCTCTTCAAACACTGGAAATAGAGATGCCCCTTATCTCCTCTTGTTGATACAAATCGAAACAGAGTGGCCATTCGTCTTGTCAATTGTTGTCCCTCTTTCACCGAGGTTGGGCTTCTCATTGCTATGATCGTCGCACACTTCTTGGGGTTTGCCTCTATTCCCCGCTCGGTGAGGAGGAACCCTAAGAACTTCCCTGCCTCTGCCCCGAATATGCACTTCTCGAGGTTTAACTTCAACTTATACTTGCCTATTGTGGTGAATAGCTCCTATAGGTCGGCGATGTGTTGGTCCTTCTCCTGGGAGGTGACGACCATATCGTCCACATACGCCTGCACGTTTTGCCCTATGATAGGGGCGAGCACCCTGTCCATCAACCTCTGATAGGTCGCGCCAGCGTTCTTGAGCCCAAAGGGCATCACCTTATAACAATAGCTGGAGAGTTCTGTCACAAATGTTGTTTTGCATTCGTCTCTGGGATGCATTCGAATCTGATTATATCCTGAGAAGGCATCCAGAAAACTGAGAAGTCTACAGCCTGACGCACTATCCACCAGGGCGTCGAAGCTGGGCAACGGATATGAATCCTTCGAACAAGCCTTGTTCAAATCCGTGAAATCGACGCACATCTTCCACTTCCCATTGGTCTTCTTGACCAACACCATGTTTCCTAGCCACTCAGGGTATTGGATCTCCCTTATGCGGCCAACACTTAGTAGCTTTTGGGTCTCTTGCCTGATGACCAAGAGTCTTTCGTCATTGAATTTCATCCGTGATAGTCTTGTGCCTTCATTCCGATTGGTTTTCTTGGTGGATAGGTGCGAAAGCTTCATGGATTGCAGCAGACAAGGAGCTCACGTAGAGCTTGTGGATTCATTGAAGGTGAAGGTAAGGTATGGAGAGTGATAAGTAAGGCCTAATCACTTGGTTTGGTGGAAATTTGAAGACTAAGTGTCTATCCTAAAGAGGTAGAGACAAGAGTGAGATTAGCACAATAATTTGGCAGCAATTCACTTATTCATTAATCTTGAATTTACATGAACCAAGCACCTCATTATATAGCAAGTGAGGGCTGGATTTGAACAAGAGAATTTGGAGGGAAATTCAAACTAATATATCCTTGCAATTGGCGCCTAAAAGAGAGCACATGGAAGGTGTCACTAAGGTGGACGTTCACTTCCTTCATGGGCTTTCTCATGACCGGCCTAGATTAAATTAGGTGTTTTAGAAACCCTAATTTAATCTAGGTTGGTGTTTAGGTACCAAACTTCAATTTAAAAACATTACAAATAAAGTTTCTAATCTAATTTTAACAAGAAAATAAATTCTACTCTACACTATGAGTTATGACATCTTTGAACATATATTGGGAGGTTTCTCTGCCATCAGTATAACTCTAGTAATTGGCCCTAATCTTCTATTTGTTGGGCTTATACTTGGGCTTGTGCTTGGGCCTCTTCCATCATCCCCTCCCTCTTGAAAAGGATTTGTCCACAAATCCAATGCTTCTGCCTCTTCATCTTCACTACCTACAAAAGGGGTGATCCTGCCGACAACTCGAGCGTGGAGGAATTGCCTTGTCGCTTGCTTGACCCGCCTATGGCAACTGTGCTATCTGCAAGAACACTCTTAGGACCTCCTCCTCTGGGAACTCCGAACGCAACCTGCAAACACACAGACAGCGCCTCTAGCGGCCGTTTGCACTCCGACGCTCAAGTTAGATCACAGAATCACTAGAAAAATTATGTGTGTGAAAACAGTGTGTGTGTATTTCTCTCTGATTCCCTTTTTATCTCCCTCTGTGTCTGTGCCTAACAGAATTCTGCTACGCTGTTCTCTGCGTGTGTCAGAATTCTGTTATGCTTTTGTACGAAAACGTACCACAGTCAGGGTCGTGGGTGTCTGGGTTTTCTGTCTGTACCTTTCACGACACGGAGTGCACCTTTATCTGGGCCGCGCCCCTCTCAGACAGTGACACGTGGAGGCATGCAACTCACATCTAACCATGCACGTGCCACCACCTGAAGGGCTCTAGCGCATCTCTTTGTGCGCCTAAGTTATTCCCTTGCGGAGTAACTTAGCGCGTTTCTTCCATCTGGGTGAAATCGCACATTCCCAGGAGAACGCCAGGTGTGGCTGGACTAGGCACACTCACCAAGCATTGCTCTCTGCATACACGATTTCCCCTTCACGACGCCATGCACGTAATGGGTTGAGAGAGTAACCAATCACTGACCGGTTTACTGACTCCCTCAGACCACTCTCGTGCACGACTATACCGACGAGGAGCTCTTCTTTCTCTGAGGTATGATCATGCGAGGTCCATGCGTAACGCTCTCGCTGGGAATCTCAGTCCCAGTTTAACTGCGTGTAACACGAAACCCCGATGACCATGCACCCGATGACTGATCGGTGCTCTATTGCTTCTCGCGTTCACCCCCGGGTGTTTATCTTGGAACTGATCTGTCGGTGGCCACTCGGTTACTGACCACTGATCTTCATACCGGGGGATCTCCTCCATGATTACTCTGCCACCTGATCCACGTGTCCCCCGTTTATCTTGGAACTGATCTGTCGGTGGCCACTCGGTTACTGACCACCGATCTCCATACCGGGGGATCTCCTCCATGATTACTCTGCCACCTGATCCACGTGTCCCCCGTTTATCTTGGAACTGATCTGTCGGTGGCCACTTGGTTACTGACCACCGATCTCCATACCGGGGAATCTCCTCCATGATTACTCTGCCACCTGATCCACGTGTCCCCCAGCGAGTGGTCCATGTGGTTATCTGCTGCTGACGTCATCGACTCTCACTCTGCTCTCTGCTTCTCCCTCTTCCTCTTTTTCGCCAGGACATTTCTTTCTTCTTCCCTTCCTCTGTTTTTCACCGAACCATTCATCATTTCTTCTTCTTCCATTCCTCTGACCCTTCATTTTTCTCCATTGCAGTTATCTCGCAATGGCTCGCTTAAAACAAACCGCTCGAATCGTCGCCTCGTCTTCTGGTGCACAGCCTTCAGCAAGTGCACCGGCGCCGCCACCACCCGATGCAACCTCCTACCATGACAACGCCAGGGTCTACAACTGGGCTCCCTCGGCGTTGCTGGCCGAAACCTCCACCCTACTACCGTAGGGTCACCTCCAATCCCTTCTGAGCAACGACCCAGATGAGCCTTCTTGCGCCGTCGACAGGGAAAACGATTTTAATATCCGTATACGCATTCCTCCTCGAGGGATGCCCATCTGTGCGGATGACAGGGCCACCAATGGGGTGCCCTTCATCTTCGTCTACTCCGCCATCTTCAAGAGGTTGAAGTTGCGCCTGCCCTTCACTTTCTTTGAGAAGGAGCTAATGATGGAGCTAAACGTCGCCCCCTGCCAGCTCCATCCGAATGCCTGGGCTTTCATACGGGCATTCGAGATCCTCTGCAACTACTTCGGGCATAATGCCTCCGTAGATGTATTCCTATACTTTTTCGAGGCGAAGAACCCCGGGGACAGGTCCTGGGTCAGCCTGAACGGGGTTGCTGGACGGGTGCTCTTGGGCCTGTATCAGCAATCCTTCAAGGATTGGAAGGGCAGGTTCTATATGATATCTGCTACCCCGCAAAGTCCAACATTGCTCGAGGGGTTTCCCCTTTATTGGGTTCCTGGAGTTGAATTCAAGAAACCCCGTGGCCTCGAAGTCATGGCCCCCTACGAGCGCGAACTATGTGGGCTGTTCCTAGAGGCAAAGTACAGCTCAACTCTCCTCATCAAACACGAGTTTGATGTGTTGGCTCTGAAGAAGTACATAGGTAGACTCTTCTTCTTTCACCTCTTAGGATACTTGCACATTCTCATGCATACTTGCATACATTTTGACCCACTTGCACAATTATGCCATCTAACTCTTCTTTTTTCCTTCGATGTAGACATGACTTCAGGGAAGGAAAGGAGGAAGGCATTGCTGGAGCTTGCCCGAATCCAGGGTGCCAAGATGATTGGCTCTTCTTCTTCCACCACCGAACCCATCGCAGCTCCTCCTCTCTCGGTCGCGCCAGCTGAAGGCCCGGAGCCAGTGAGGAAAAGAAGAAGGCTAGCGAAGGCCTTTCCTTCGTCTACTACAGCTGCTGCTGCTGCTCCTACCCCCTCAACCGAAGAGGAGAGTTCTGGCTCTCCTCTTGTACACCGCAAGAGGAAACTTCCAGAGGTTGGGGGGGCTTCATCCCTTCAGCCTGGGGAGATTGAAGTGGTGGAGATAGAGGAAGGTTCAGCCTCGCCCCCTTCTGCTCAACCTGCCCCAGCGCCAACATCCTTCCCCTCTCCCCAACAACTACCATCTCCAACTCTTCGATCACCATCTCCCGCTCCCCTTCCATCTCCTTCCCCAGCAGGCCAAGCTCTTGGTCAATCCACTCCACCTACTGGGGCGATTCTGCTCACTCGGGGGGTCCCCCGGGACTTCTCGCATCGCCACCACCACCACCAACCTCCACTGCTACTGCTGAAGGTGGTGGGGGCAGCTCGCGACCAAGCGGCTCTGGAGCTAGCAATCAGAATTTCAGCCGAGTCATTGCTTTGGTCCGACAGCTCATTCGCAGCCGGGAGCTTATCGAATGGAACGGAGAGGAGGTGGACATGCACCTGGCTAAGCAGGTGCTTTCCCTGGAGTTTTCCACCCAGCACCGCAAGCAACTAATCCTGGAGAAAAGGATCAAGGAGCTTGAGCATGACAAGGAGTCACTGCAAAGTGACTTTGAGGCTGCCCAAGGGTCCGTAGATCTGATGAGGGGTATGGTGGAAAAAGCCAAGGGAGAGTACCTAGCGCAGGTCCAAGAGACCATCAAGACTGAGATCTTGATGGGGCAAGCCGTCAACCCTCTGGACTGCGAGGTGGTGCAACTGCGGAGCAAGGTGATCCACCTGGAGGCCGAGACCTCCTCCCTACGCCAACTGAACTCACAACTAGTGGGGGAGCTCGAGTCTACCAGGGAGACGGCCGTTACTGGGGAGAAGAAGCTTGAGGAGGTGGTGAGCAAGCTGTCTGAGGCAAAGGGACAATTAGAAGAAGCTGCCTCTTCCATTGCTGCCCTTACCACCGAGAAGAATGCTGCGGAGGCCTCAAAGCAAAAATTAGAAGCTGAGAACGCCGACCTTATGAGCGTGGGTGCTGAAGCCCTTGCTGACGGATTCGAGCTGGCGCTCGAACAGATCCAATGCGTTCTCCCGGATTTGGACCTCTCACAGTTCAGCATTTATCATGAGGTGGTGGATGGAAAGCTCATTCCTCCTCCTTGAGCTCTTTTTCTTTTTTGTAAATTTATACTTCTGCACAACTTTTTGTACTTGGAATTTGTATAAAACTGGGTGTGAATACATACTCGTTTCAGCTATAAGCTTCTTCTCTTGTACTTTCTTGAGCTTCATCTTTCTTTATGCACACGACTAACTGTTAGCTAGCTTAGGTTTAGCGCGATCTTGTACTCTTTGATCTTGGCCTCTACTTGATCACGACTAGCTACTCCCTTAGCTTTGTATTTAACAGTTCTTATACATAGCTTTGTACTGGATGACTGACTAGGCGTAGTCTGTCTGCCTCAGCTTGTTGTGTAAGAATTTGTTTGGAAAAGTTTCCTCCGACAAGGCAAGACTGATCAGTCATCGTTCTTCAAGCAGCGTACCCACCAACAACTCATCAGTCATCGTTCTTCGGGCAGCGTACCCACCGACAACTCATCAGTCATCGTTCTTCGTACTTCACTTTGCTCATCAGGACATCGATCGTCAGAGGTGATACCTTGTTTGGCGAAACTTGCTCAACTGCGTGAACTCAGCAATACTTGAACTTGACCCTCCATGTACCGCTTTTAACTCGAGCAAATTGTTTAACCTTATAACAAACTTGGCAAACTGTTAACTCAAAGTAAACTTGAGCAACTATCAACTCTTCGGCGATGACGTTCAATAAAACTTGTGAACTTAAGGCAACAAATCTTAACATAAAATCACTTACTAGGCAGCAGGTTCTGACTCAAACTAGTATTAAAATACAATTTACCTGATCTGCCAAGTGAAATCCCCCCTACTTCTGTCATCGCCCGGAACTCTTCTGATCTGGTACTCGCCACACAACCCCTTCACTGTCTCAACTTTCACGCCATAAGGTTCTGGCGATGTTACCTTTCTTCTTTTCGTGACCTGATCATTGTTCCCTCATCTGGGGGTAGAGGCGCCTTTCGGATCCTTCTCTACCTCCCTGAGTTTCAGAACAATGATCTGGTCTTACTGGGTCAATATTGATGTTTCACTTAAAGGGGGAAAGGCATTTTCCTTCCCTTCCCACCACTTAAGGTCACAAACACCCCTGACTTTTCAGCTCATCCTACCTGAACTCACTCGGTGAGAAGGACTTTATCTTGCCTGAACTCACTCTAAGGTGAGAAGGACTTTATTTGGTGCCTCAACTTGCCCAGGGTGTACATCTCCACCCCCCTGGATGCACTGAGGACTTTTAATCTTGCCTCTATCTGCTGGTGCAGAGAGGTCCTTTAATCTATTCTCGCCTGCACTTGCACAAAGTCGAGGAGGACTTTATCTCTTTCTTGCCTCAAGACGCGAGGGCGTTGAGGTCTTTAATCATTGTTGGTGCCTCCGATCGCCGAAAGACGACGAGGTCTTTAAAACTTTTAACTGATGCCGCCGATCGCCGAAAACGATGGGGACTTTAAAACTTTAACTGAGAGCATGCAATACGATTTTACTGTTGCCCTAGATCACATACGAGTAATAAGGCCTTTTTTCTAAAACTCTCGAAGCCATAAGCATGCAAACATAGAAGCTTTAAACTTTGAAAAACTCTTCTTTATTGGGTGGCCTCATTAAAAACCCTCCTTAGGGAAAAAAGAGTGCCCCCTTGAAATTGTTTTAACAGAAACTATTCAAATCTCTTCATATTCGTCTTTACTTACAAGGCTTTAACTGTAATACGACTTGAGATATGTGGCGTTCCAAGTGCGAGGAATCGCCCCTCCTTCTAACGTCTCCAAGCGGTAGGCGCCACTCCCGAGCGCCTCGGTTATTCTGAACGGTCCCGTCCACTTGGGCGATAACTTGTTCTGCATCTCATACTGATGGGCCTTCCTCATCACCAGATCGCCGCTTCTAAACTGCCTTGACATTACCTTAGAATTGTACCTTCGCTCAACTCTTCTCTTTACTGCTTCGGCTTTCACTCTCGCCTCCTCCCTGACCTCTTCCAGCAAATCCAGATTCATTCTTCTTTCTTCGTTCGAGTCTACCGCCACGAAGTTCTAGAATCTCGGCGAGCTTTCCTGGATTTCGACTGGAATCATCGCATCACATCCATAAACCAAACTAAAGGGGGTCTCGTGGGTTCCTGACTGCTCAGTGGTATGGTATGCCCAAACTATGCGAGGTACCTCTTCAGCCCACGATCCCTTAGCTTTCTCTAATCTTCTCTTTAAACCTCTCAGCAACACCCGATTGGCAGACTCCACTTGGCCATTCGTCTGTGGGTGCTCGACGGATGCAAACACCTGTTGTATCCCCACCTCTTCGCACAGCTTTTTCAAGAGGTGACTTGCAAACTGAGTCCCATTGTCTGACACTAGGCGTTTAGGCACACCAAACCGGCACACTACGTTCTTCCATACAAAGCTCTCGATCCTGTGTGCGGTGATCTGGGCCACTGGCTCCGTTTCGATCCACTTGGTGAAGTATTCAATCGCCACTACCAAGTACTTCATCTGCCTGATCGCCAATGGGAAGGGTCCCAGAATGTCAATTCCCCAAGTATGAAACGGCCAGGGGCTGTAAATCGACTTCAGTTCTTCTGGGGGTGCCTTGTGCCAATCGGCGTGCTGCTGGCATTGCTTGCAACGCTGAGCGTATCTCTTGCAATCTTCTCTCATCGTGGGCCAGTAATAGCCTGCACGGATAGTCCTTGTCGCCAGCGATCGACCTCCAATGTGGCTCCCGCAAATTCCCTCATGGAGCTCAGCCATAATCCTCGTGCACTTCTCTCCGTGTATACATACAAGGAGGGGGTGTGTGAATCCAAACCTGTACAGCTCGCCGTCAATAAGGGTAAACTTGCTGGAGCTCTTCTTTATTTTTCTGGCCTCAATTGAGTCAACTGGAAGCACACCATCCGCTAAGTAACGTTGGTAAGGCGTTATCCACGTGTCTAGCTCGTGGACAGCGCAAATCTGCATCGATCTTGCCCCTTCCGCTGGGCGCGCTCTGACCCTCGGTGCCCTCAGAGTTTCCTGCGTTAGGGATCTATGACTTCTCGCCGGTCTTCCCATTGATCTACAAACATGGAGAACTTGGTGGTCTGCCACGAATGCTCGAGGCGCTTTCAAAGTTTCTTGAATGACAGTCCTCTGCCTACCCCCCTTGCCCGAACTGGCGAGCTTGGCTAGCAAGTCAGCTCGGGCATTCTGTTCTCTTGGCACGTGCACCACTTCAAATGAAGCGAAAGATCTTCTTAGCTCTTGCACGTACTCCAAGTAGGCTGCCATCTGTGGGTCCTTGGCTTGGAACTCGCCAGTTACTTGTCCTGTGACCAACAGTGAGTCGCTCTTTGCCATCAGCACTCTCGCCCCCATTTCCTTAGCCAGCAGGATTCCAGCGATCAAAGCCTCATACTCTGCTTGGTTGTTGCTTGCTTTGAAAGCGAACCTCAATGACTGCTCTATCAACACTCCGTTGGGCCCTTCCAAAATGACTCCAGCCCCGCTGCCCAGCTGGTTGGACAACCCATCAACAGAGAGTACCCAGCGAAAGTCACCCTCGGCGTTTTGTGCCACTTCGGAGGACAACTCGACCACGAAATCGGCGAAGACTTGCCCTTTGATCGATCCCCGGGGTTCATACTTGATGTCGAACTCCGAAAGCTCGACCGCCCACTTCACCATCCTTCCAGCCACATCGGGCTTCTTCAAAACCTTCTGGATTGGCAGATCAGTCATCACCAGTACCGTGAAGCTTTGGAAGTAATGACGCAATCTCCTCGCCGAGAATACAACCGCTAATGCTGCCTTTTCTAGGGCCTGGTACCTTACCTCCGGGCCTTGCAGCACCTTGCTAACGAAATATATAGGCCTTTGGGTCTGGTCCTGATCCTGCACTAGCACTGCGCTGATCGCCCTTTCAGTTATGGCAAAGTACAGCCTGAGGGGTGTTATGCCTTGGGGCTTGCACAGAACTGGAGGGCTCGCCAAATATTCCTTGAGCTTTACGAAGGCCTCCTCACACTCCTTTGTCCAAACAAATCTGTTGTTCCTCTTCAAACATTGGAAGTATGGGTGGCCCTTCTCTCCGCTTGCCGATACGAATCGAGACAGGGCGGCCATCTGCCCCGTGAGTTGCTGCACCTCCTTCACATTGGCGGGGCTCCTCATTGCCAAAATGGCGGCGCACTTCTCGGGGTTAGCCTCAATTCCCCTCTCTGACAGAAGAAACCCCAGAAATTTCCCTGCTTCTACACCAAAAACGCACTTTTCAGGATTCAGTTTAAGCTTGTACCTGGCTATCGTGGTGAACAACTCTTCCAAGTCTGTGACGTGCTTGTCTTTCTCCAGGGACGTCACGACCATGTCGTCGACGTATGCCTGCACATTCCTTCCGAGCATGGGCGCGAGCACCTTGTCCATCAGCCTTTGGTATGTGGCCCCTGCATTCTTCAACCCGAAGGGCATTACCTTGTAGCCATAACATGACCTTTCCGTCATGAAGGCGGTCTTCTCTTCGTCCATGGGGTGCATTTTGATTTGGTTGTACCCCGAGAAGGCATCCAGAAAACTGAGCAGCTTGCACCCTGATGCACTGTCTACTAGGGCGTCAATGCTTGGCAAAGGGTAAGAGTCCTTCGGGCAGGCCTTGTTCAAGTCTGTAAAGTCAACGCACATCCGCCATTTTCCCCTGCTCTTCTTGACCAGGACAACGTTAGCGAGCCATTCTGGATATTGGATTTCCCTGATGTGGCCCGCTGCAAGTAGTTTCCGCGTCTCTTCTTTAATCGCCTGTCTCTTCTCCTCATTGAATTTTCTTCTTCTTTGGCGGATGGGCCTGACTTGGGGGTCCATTGCCAAACGATGGCACAAGAAATCGGGGTCGATCCCCGGCATATCTGAAGCAGCCCACGCAAACGCATCCAAGTGTCTACTTATTACCTTGGCGATCTGGTCTTGCGTCTTGCTATCAAGGGTTCTTCCCAACTTAAACACCTTCCCGCTGATCTCCTTCTCGAGCCATTCCTCCACTGGCTGAGGTTTCCTCTCGTTGGCGATCAGCGCCCTCGCGATACCGGTTTCTCTGGCGGCCTCCGAGCAGTTTCTCTCCGAACTCGCCTCTACATCCCCCATCGGCACATCGCCTTCGGCGACCACCTCTAACGCCGCACGAAGCTCGCCGGGGTTCGCACTCCGGCTCCACGCCAGGGGGAGGCGTTGTGGTTACGTGGCACACAGACCTCTTGTTCTTGAGGCTGTTTTCGTAACACTTCTTCGCCTCCTTCTGGTCGGAGCAAATAGTGATGATCATGCCCTCCATAGACGGCAGCTTGACCTTCATGTGCCTTGTTGAAGGCACAGCTCCTGTTCTGTTGAGCGTTGGCCTCCCCAGCAGTATGTTGTATGCTGACGGGGCGTTTACAACAAGGTACCTGACCTTCTCCGTTCGTGAGGCCAAGCCGTCAGTGAAGGTCGTCCTCAGCTCGATATACCCCCTCACCTCCACTTGGTCGTCGGCAAAACCGTACAAGCAGCCCCCATATGGTCTTAGCTGATCAGGGGACAGTTGCAACTTCTCAAAGGTTGGCCAAAACATCACATTTCCTGAGCTTCCTTGGTCGACCAACACCCGGTGGACGGTCCTTCCCGCCGTGACAAGCGAGATCACAATGGGGTCGTTGTCGTGAGGCACCACGTCCCTGCGGTCCCCCTTGGTGAACGTGATGTCCACGTCGGGCGAGTGATCCTCAAAGACTTCCACTGACATTATCGACCTTGCGTACCTCTTTCGTTGCGACGATGTGCACCCCCCGCCAGAGAATCCGCCAGCTATGGTGTGGATCTCGCCGTGAATAGGCACCTCGTGCTGTTGCCCTCCGCTGCTCGCCGGTTGAGACCCTGATGCTTGGTCCGCTTGCTTCTCTAGCAAGTAATCCTTCAGGAAACCACATTTGACCAGCTCGGCGAGCTGGTGCCCCAGAGCCAAACACAAATTGATAGACTGGCCAAAACTCTTGTGGAACTCGCACCATGCGTCTGGTTTTGGCCCCAAAATCTTCTCCGTCGTTTTCTCAGGCACTTTGAGTCTGGCAGCTATGTTTGGGATGACGATCAAATCAGCCAGACCCATCATAAACTCATACCTCGGGGGGCGATTACTCTCCCAGGGGCGCCCTGGTCCCTTGCTCTTATTTTTCTTAGGGTCGTAAGGATGACGCGTCCTTTGATCCCTCTTTCCCGCCACCGCCTCCATTACCCTCTGAGGTTGTACCCTGGCTTGGGTGCGCGGTTTAGCTAGGGCCATATTTCCTCTCTTCTCGGTGACCTCGCTCTCGACGGCGATGTGTGCCACAGCACGTCGCCGGATTTCGGCGAACGTGGCGGGGTGGCTCCTGATGAGCGACTCACTAAAAGGCCCAGGCAACACGCCCTTTTTGAAGGCGTGCACGAACATCTCTTCGTCCTTTCCTGGCAAACGGACTATCCGAGCTCCGAATCTGTTCAGGAAATCCTTCAAGGACTCCCTGGTACTGCCTTATATCAAACAAGTCGTAAGACACCAAAGGTGGCGCCTTGTTCACTGTGTACTGCTCAACAAACATCTTGGAAAACTGTTGGAACGTGGTAATGTGGCCAGTGGGTATACTGACGAACCAGTCCAACGTCGTTCCGCTCAAAGTGCTCATGAACACCTTACAATACACCGCGTCTGAGCCCCCTGAGAGCATCATCTGAGTATGGAACGCCGTGAGATGGGCTTCAGGGTCCTCCACCCCAGTGAAAAACGCTTTCACGGCCACAGTGTTAGCCGGGACTACCGAGTCCATGATCTCTTGGGGAAATGGCATAGGAAAACTACGTGGTGGGGATGGGGGTGCAGATCTGTCCCCTGCCGCACGCTCCTCCCGCTCCTGAAGGGCTTTGCGCAGCTCTTCGTTGATCCTGTTGAGCTCTTCGTTCCTTGCTTGCGAGGCCACCAGCGCCTCGTGCATCCTTTCCTGCTCAGAACGCAATGCAACCACGTTCTCCTGCAGCGTCCTCATCATGTCCATCACTTGCGTCATGGACACAGCCTCTTCGTCGGTTGATGGCGCAACTGAACTGAAGCGCGTTGTCCTCATCCTTCCTCAGCAAACTCAGCAGCTCAAAGAACTCCAAACAAATGGTGAAAACTCCAGGAGTCGACTGCGATAGCGAGCAGTCGAATAGAAAACACTCGAAGCACCACAAACACAAACTATGGTTGGGAATCATGTTTTATACATGCCCCACGGTGGGCGCCAAATGATCCTGCCGACAACTCGAGCGTGGAGGAATTGCCTTGTCGCTTGCTTGACCCGCCTATGGCAACTGTGTTATCTGCAAGAACACTCTTAGGACCTCCTCCTCTGGGAACTCCGAACGCAACCTGCAAACACACAGACAGCGCCTCTAGCGGCCGTTTGCACTCCGACGCTCAAGTTAGATCACAGAATCACTAGAAAAATCATGTGTGTGAAAACAGTGTGTGTGTATTTCTCTCTGATTCCCTTTTTATCTCCCTCTGTGTCTGTGCCTAACAGAATTCTGCTACGCTGTTCTCTGCGTGTGTCAGAATTCTGTTATGCTTTTGTACGAAAACGTACCACAGTCAGGGTCGTGGGTGTCTAGGTTTTCTGTCTGTACCTTTCACGACACGAAGTGCACCTTTATCTGGGCCGCGCCCCTCTCAGACAGTGACACGTGGAGGCATGCAACTCACATCTAACCATGCACGTGCCACCACCTGAAGGGCTCTAGCGCATCTCTTTGTGTGCCTAAGTTATTCCCTTGCGGAGTAACTTAGCGCGTTTCTTCCATCTGGGTGAAATCGCACATTCCCAGGAGAACGCCAGGTGTGGCTGGACTAGGCACACTCACCAAGCATTGCTCTCTGCATACACGATTTCCCCTTCACGACGCCATGCACGTAATGGGTTGAGAGAGTAACCAATCACTGACCGGTTTACTGACTCCCTCAGGCCACTCTCGTGCACGACTATACCGACGAGGAGCTCTTCTTTCTCTGAGGTATGATCATGCAAGGTCCATGCGTAACGCTCTCGCTGGGAATCTCAGTCCCAGTTTAACTGCGTGTAACACGAAACCCCGATGACCATGCACTCGATGACTGATCGGTGCTCTATTGCTTCTCGTGTTCTCCCCCGGGTGTTTATCTTGGAACTGATCTGTCGGTGGCCACTCGGTTACTGACCACCGATCTCCATACCGGGGGATCTCCTCCATGATTACTCTGCCACCTGATCCACGTGTCCCCCGTTTATCTTGGAACTGATCTGTCGGTGGCCACTCGGTTACTGACCACCGATCTCCATACCGGGGAATCTCCTCCATGATTACTCTGCCACCTGATCCACGTGTCCCCCAGCGAGTGGTCCATGTGGTTATCTGCTGCTGACGTCATCGACTACTGATGACCGATCGGATCAAGGGGTTAAATCCATAATATTGAAAGTAGTATGTACTCTATGTTCTTCAGGCAGGTCTATTTGATATGCATTATTATTGATTCTTTTGAGGACTTGGAAAGGAACATCTTCTCGGGGACTAAGTTTGGATTTCCTCTTAGTAAGGAATCTATCCTTCCTAAAGTGAAACCAAACCCAATCTTCTTCCTCAAGAATTATCTCTATTTTCCCCTTATTGTTATGTTTCAAGTATTTCTCTGTTTGAGGTTGTATTTGTTCCTTAATCCTCTTATGCATTTTCTTAACAAATTCAGCCTTTGTTACTCCTTCCGTATGCATAAATTCTTGTGGATTAGGTAGATGTAACAAACCCAAAGGAGTAAGAGGATTGAATCCATACACAGCTTCAAATGAAAAAATATTGGTAGTTTTATGAACTACCCTATTATATGCAAATTCAATATGGGAAGGAACTTATCCCTAGATTTGTGGTTGGCTTTTATGATTGCCCTAGGCATAGTTAAAAGAGATATAGTTTCAACTTTATTTTGACCATTCGTTTGAGGATGACAAGAAATTGAAATTTTTTACTTAGTTCCAAGTTTTTCAAAAAGAGTCCTAAAAAAATGGCCTACAAATATTGAATCTCTATTCGAAACTATGCTTTTAGGTAAACCATGAAGTCTTACCATTTCTCTAAAGAAGACCCTAGAGATTTTGTTAGCGTCATCCACTTTATGGCATGAAATAAAATGTGTTATCTTGCTAAACCTATCCATAACCCTAAAAATGGAGTAAAAACCTCTTGTTGTCCTAGGAAGTTCTAATATAAAATCCATGCCTATGTCTTCCCAAGAAGCACTTGCAAAAGGTAAAGGAGTATAGAGTCCATCAGACATTTCCTTAGTTTTATTTTTTAATCAAGAAATGCATCTATGGTAATGTCTTTGAACATCTTTCCTCATGGGTGGCCAAAAGAATTTTCCTTTTAAAAGCTCTAGAGTTTTTTATCAACTCCAAAATGGACCATGAGTTCTCCTTCATGAGACTCTTTAAGAAGTTTTGTATGTGTTCCTTTACAAAGCAAGAGGCTTGAAGGTTGTTCAGAAAGAAGTATCTTTTCAATTTTGTTTTCAAATTTTTCTTCTTTCTAAATGACCTTGTGGGAAGGAACACTCTTTTCTGACACCTTTTTTTCCCTAAGGGCTTTTTCTTGGTTTTCTATTTATTTTTCTTTCTCTTCCTCTTTTTTTTTTTTTGCTTCATTTGTACTTGATCCTTTACCACTTGGGAATGTGATAAGGGATAGAGTACAAACTTTTTTTCTTTATGAGTGAAAGTAATCTCATTGGTAAGACCATTGTGCATAGTTTTCTTATCAAATTGCCAAGGTCTACCCAACAAAATATGACAAGCTTTCATGGGAACTACATCACATAAAATTTATCTTTAAAGTTTCCCACAAAAAACTCGACTTTCACTTGCTTATCTACAGTTAATTCCCCATCTTCATTTATCCATTGAAGTTTATAAGGTTTAGATGAGGTATTAATTGTAAATTCAGCTTCTCAACCATTCTAGCGCTACAACAGTTGCAGCAAGAACCACTGTCCACAATGAGAGAACAAACATTTTCTAAAACTTTACATCTTGTATGAAAAATGTTCTCTCTTTGTGTCTCTAGATTCACGCTAGATTGATTGTTGAGGGTTCTTCGAATCATCATTAACTCCCCTCACATGGATATGCTCCCTCACTATTTTCTTTTTCTTCTACCCCGCTAGGTTCATCTTCGTGACTGCTATATTCGTTTATCCCTCTTAGAAAAATAGTTCTTTGATTTCGGCATTAGGCTTGTACATGGCCTCTACCATAACATTTAAAGCACTTGACATCTCTACTGCGAGTTTGTGGGGTTAGCACATCTTTTTCTATATTCTTGGGAGTTTCCTTTTGTTTTTCCTTTGATAGACTTTCCTCCTTTTTATACTCTTCTTTGGGATAAGAGTTAGAGTATGAGCTTTCCTTACGACTTGATCCTTTTCTCAAATTTTGTTGTTCAACTTTGATGCAAAGTTGGATCAAATCATTCAAGTTTCTGTATGGCAAAAGTTCAACTCTATCTCTAATCTCAAGGTTAAGCCCACTTAAAAATCTTGCTATGGTGGTGGGTTCAAACTCCCTAATTGAGGCTCTCATCATATATAATTCCATTTTCTGCTTATATTCCTCTACACTCATAGTCTTTTGTTGGAGTCTTTGAAGAAGTTTATCTCTGTCAAGGGCAGTCCACCAATACATAGCATTACCTTGGAAACTTAGGGTGGCTAAGGGTACTTTTCTCTCTTCACTGACATGGTTGCAAGCAAACAATTGTTCTACCTTCATCTCCCAATCTAGGTATGTTTCTACATTTTCTTTTGCATAGAAATGAGGTAGCTCTACCCTAACCTCCCTTGGAATTTCTTTTCTTTCCTTTCTAAGTCTCTTAGGTTGGTTGATAATACTCATGCATTCTAAGACTTTTTTCATCATATGAATCACTCAACCTAGAGCTAGATGCTTTTGAAGATCTTTTTGATTTTGTGGTGTATTCACCCTTTTCATTAACAAGTTGTAACTTTTCTTCTATTTTAGCAAAATGAGCATCCTTTTCTTTTAGTAGGGTCTCATGTTGCAATTGTCTATATGATAGGGCTTGAAAGTCTCTAGCTAATTATTTTAAAAGAGTTTTGGTAGACTTTCGATCACTTTCATTTGGACTAGAAGAATGAAAAGACATGTTAAAGTTATGTGTTAAAAGTAATTACTTTAAGAAAGATAGGTTGAGTAATGTAGGAAAGGGAGGTGGACTAGCCAGATTCTATCCCTTAAAACTTTCACAAACCTTTCTCTAAGTAATTCACTTAGAGCACAATCAAGAATGAAAACACTATTTTATGCAAGAAAACAAAATGCAAAGCAATAAACAAAAACGCAATGGAAAATTGCTAACTAAAAAGCTTTAAACTAGACGTATCCTAAGGTGAGGCTTCTAGGCACTTAGAACCATTGAAGACAAACTCACTGTCTAATGCGCAATTAATCCACTAATTGTTCAAGATTTAACACAATTACAACTTAAAGAAAATACAATGAAAAATTAGATCACAACTTTTAGTAAATCCTATTTTATGCACTTTTTTCGTTTTGGTACTTTTTCTATTTGCACTCCCTCTTTGTGTAGACTTTGTAAAGATTGTTGTTGTCCTCTTGATATACCTCTTAAGGATATTCAACTTGGAGTATTCAAATGTGCACCTATTTAAGTGATAAAACTCTCACCAAAGATGTTAGCTCTAAACTTATCAAGGCACCTTTAAATTTCTCCCACCAAGAAAGAGGTCAATAAATTTAAAGCAACAAAAATTCAATTTATAATTGGACTACAACAAAGAGAGTAGGTATATGACACAACTTGAAAGAGTAATTGAATAAATATGACAAACAAACAAAATAAGGCACCCAAAAGGTGGTACACAAATTGAACCTAAAGAATGACATTAGAATTGGATTAATAAAACCAAAACAGTACTACTGGATTTTTGAGGTGTAAAATGCGTGACTTAAACAATTTATGCTGAGTTGGACAATTCAAATTTGGATTTAAAATTTAAACCACAGACATTTCAAGATCTTAGCTCCATTTTGGCGCTAGAATCACACCAAAAAAAGGCGCCAGTTAATTGTGATAATTTTTTCAAATCTATTGCCACTTCACCGTTTTTGTTCGCGCTAGATTGCACACTGTTTGTATTTGATTTATCATTTTTTTTGTATTTTGAACTTTGATCCCGCCTGTAGAACCGGAACGCTGGAAACTGCCTCGTCAAAGGATCGACGTGCGCACCGCTTCACGCCTCCGTTCCTCTTCGAGATCCACCTCAAGAACCTGCAAAGAAACAGAGCGGCGCCGCTGCGGCCGATCGCACTCCAACGCCCAAGTTAGTGACTGAATCACCAAATACTAAGAGAACAAGAACCGTGCAAATCCTCTCTCACAGTCAGCTCTATAACTCGCAAGCGTAAAGAGCATAATCTGAACGTGCGTACCTCAGAAAGTTTGTTGAGAACTCTTATATACCTGGTTGTTTTCTCTCTCCTGGCAGTTACAGACCTGGACACGTGGCTCGCATCCAGTCGTACACGTGCCATCATCTGGAGCCTCCTTGACTTGGCGCTGCTTCTACTCTCATTTTGGCTAAGTTACTTATGCATGGTACTGCCCAGTGCATAGCTAACTTGGGAGTGCGATCTCTACTGGAATTGGCGAGTTAGGGTGTCCTCATACACCTTCCCTGTGGTCTCGCCGGCCGCCTTCATAATTTGCTTCTCCTTCATCTTCGGCGATGTGCTTTCTCTGGCGATCTCCAACCGCTTGGTCGCCTGAGTTCACATCTGGCGACTTCATCTTTAACCCGGTGATCGCCTATTCTGATATGTTGGAGATCGGAACACGCCAACTTAATAACTGGCGGCTTCACGAGCCCCCCGACTTCCTTCCCTTCTGCCAGCCTGGCGCTTTGCCAACACGCTTATACTGTAGCAGGATGCCACGTCATCACTCCCGACTACCAGGGCGGTACAAACTTTGATGCACTTTTTTTTGCACTTTTCTTCTAACACTTCAATCTATTCAGATTCAGAGTTTAACAATTGATCCTGTCGCCAACTCAAGCGTGGAGGAATTGCTTTGTCGCTTCCTTACCCCGCCTATGCAACTGTGCTATCTGCAAGAATGCTCTTAGAACCTTCTTCGGGAACTTCAAACGCAACCTGCAAAACACACAGACGGCGCCTCTAGCGGCCGTTTGCACTCCGACACTCAAGTTAGGTCACAGAACCACCAACAAAAATAATCTCACTCAATCTCTTTCTGATTCCCTCCTCTTTCTCTCTCTGTGTCTGTGCCTAACAGAATTCTGTTACGCTCCCTCTGCGTGTGTCAGAATTCTGTTACGCTATTGTGCGAAAACGTACCACAATGAGTAAAAACGTGGGTGTGTGTGTTTTTTTTGTGTACCTTTCACGACGCGGAGTGCACCTTTATCTTGGTCGCGCCCCTCTCAGATGGTGACACGTGGAGGCATGCAACTCACATCTAACCGTACACGTGCCACTACCTGAAGGGCTCTAGCGCATCTCTTTGTGCGCCTAAGTTATTCCCTTGCGGAGTAACTTAGCGCGTTTCTTCCATCTGGGTGAATCGCACACTCCCAGGAGAACGCCAGGTGTGGCTGGACTAGGCACACTCACCAAGCATTGCTCTCTGCCTAAACGATTTCACCTTCACGATGTCATGCACGTAATGGGTTAAGAGAGTCACCAATCACTGACCGGTTTACTAACTCCCTCAGGCCACTCTCGTGCACGATTCTACCGGCGAGCAGGTCCTCTTTCTCAGAGATATGATCATGCGAGGTCCATGCGTAACGCTCTCGCTGGGAATCTCAGTCCCAGTTTAACTGCGTGTAACACGAAACCCCGATGACCATGCACTTGATGACTGATCGGTGCTCTATTGCTTCTCGCGTTCTCCCCCCGGGTGTTTATCTTGGAACTGATCTGTCGGTGGCCACTCGGTTACTAACCACCGATCACCGTTCTGGGTGATCTCCTCCCTGATTTCTCTGCCACCTGATCCACGTGTCACCCTGCGAGTGGTCCACGTGGTTATCTGCTGCTGACGTCATCGACTACCGATGACCGACCGGATCAACAATTTTTCTCCAACGAAAATAATTTTCATAAACAAACTCAGCCAGCATAATTTCAAGAAACCTAATATGGAATTAAAAAACAATACTAATAAACTTCAAAGACACAATAGAATGGATTTATAGGAACTTGTATGGATCTAGCACACAAGTATGAACTCAAATCTAAAAATTAAAAGGCACCAAAGGCTAAAAAACATAATTATAAAACTGTACTCAATTTTAAAATCAAACAACCAAAATTATCAATAAAAAGACTACATAGAATTAATGACATTTTAGGATGCACATGACTTGACAATATGAAACGATTAAAACATCAAGAAAGACTCAACTAAAGCAAAATTAAAACAACAACACAAAACTCAAAGGAATCCTACACAAAATTGCACAAGGATTGCTCATGAACAATTAAGCACAATGCACCAATTGAAATTTCCAAACAACACACCAAATCAAATTAGAAATTCAAAAACAGCAAGACAATATGGAGATTAAGAACAACAACGAAATCCAGATCAAACACAAAAATTAAAATAAAAAAAGAAGGCACACTTAGCTCTTGAAGAACCTTGTTTCCAGATACCACTTGATGGTGTTGTGCCTTTATTCCGATTGGTTTTCTTGGTGGATAGGTGTGGAAGCTTCATGCATTGCAGCAGACAAGGAGCTCACGTAGAGCTTGTGGGTTCCTTGAAGGTGAAGGTAAGGTATGGAGAGTGATAGGTGAGGCCTAATCACTTGGTTTGGTGGAAATTTAAAGACTAAGTATCTATCCTAAAGAGGTAGAGACAAGAGTGAGATTGGCACAATAATTTGGAAGCAACTCACTCATTCATTAATCTTGAATTTACATGAACCAAACACCTCATTATATAGCAAGTGAGGGTTGGATTTGAACAAAAGAATTTGGAGGGAAATTCAAACTAATCTATCCTTGCAATTGGGGCCTAAAAGAGAGCACATGGAAGGTGTGACTAAGGTGGATGTTCACTTTCTTCATGGGCTTTCTCATGACCGACCTATATTAAATTAGGTGTTTTAGAAACCCTACTTTAATCTAGGTTGGTGTTTAGGTACCAAACTTCAATTTAAAAACATTACAAATAAAGTTCCTAATCTAATTTTAACAAGAAAATAAATTTTACTCTACACTAGAGTTATGACAGCTTTGAACATATATTGGGAGGTTTCTCTGCCATCAGTAGCTATATTCCAGTCCTCTTGAACCTTCTTTGCCATAGCTCTAGTAATTGGCCCTGATCTTCTATTTGTTGGGCTTGTACTTGGGCTTGTGCTTGTGCCTCTTCCATCACTCCGCCTTTGACGTACAGGCCAGACCTTTGGATCCATCATGAGACGATGGCACAGGAAATCAGGGTCGATGCCCGGCATGTCCGAAGCAGACCACGCAAAGGCGTCCAAATGTCGTGTTATCACTTCGGCGATCTGGTCCTGTGTTTCCTGGCCTAGAGACTTCTTTCCCTCGATCTCCCTCTCCAGCACCTCTCCTGCAGGCTCGGGTCGCCACTCTCGGGCCATCTCTGCTCGGGTAACCCCTTCTCTCCTTTGAGGTTGGCTGGTGACCGAGCATACCCCTCTCTTCGTCTTCAAACTATTCTCATAACACTTCTTTGCCGCCTTTTGATCGAACTTAATGGTAATTATTGCTCCCTCGATGGAAGGAAACTTCATCTTCATATGCCTCGTCGAGGCCACTACTCCTATCCTATTTAGGGCAGGTCTGCCTTAAAGGATGTTGTAAGCTGAAGGAGCATTGACGACGAGGTACCTGATACTAACAGTGCGGGATGTGGTGCCATCTATGAAAGTTGCCCTTAGCTCCACGTGCCCTCTCGCTTCTACCTGGTCTCCAACGAAACCATACAAACAACTGTCATAGGGTCTCAGCTGGTCGGGCGACAGTTGTAACTTGTTGAAGGTTGACCAAAACATTACATCTGCCGAGCTCCCTTGGTCGATGAGGACTCGGTGTACCCTTCTCCCTACTGTCACTACTAAGATTACAACTGGGTCATTGTCATATGGAACCACATCTTGTAAGTCAGCCTTTGTGAAGTAGAGGTTAGGCTCAAGTGACTGGTCAGGCTCCCGCGCTTCTACTGTCATCACCTCTCTGACATACTTCTTCCGCTGGGAGGCGGTGCATCCTCATTTTCAGAAACCTTCAGAGATCGTATTGAACTCGTCATGGACTGGTACTTCGTGGCCATGAACCCCTGTTGGGGTTACCATTGTTGAGGTCTCGTGACCTTCTTCTAGGTATTCCTTTAGGAAACCCTCATTCACCAAACCGGCCAACTGGTGTCCCAATGTCAAACAGTTGTGCAAGCTGTGCCCAAAGGACTTGTGGAACTCGCACCAGGTGTCCCTGCTTGGCCCCAACCTTTTTTCAGTTTGTGGGGGTGGCTTTAGCTTGTTGGCCACGTCTGGGATAACGATCAGCTCCTTAAGAGCTATCCTGAACTTGTGTCTGCAGGGCACGTCTCCCTTCGCTCGTGCCCTAATCTGATGCTTTTTATGCTCATAGGGCGCATGTCTGGGCGATGATCTCTTCTCCATCGCATCTTCATGTACCCTCAGGGGTTGGGCTCGGCTGCTCTCCCAAAGTCTCGCTGGTCCAACGCTTCCACGTTTTACCGTTACCTCATTTTCTGCGCCGATGTGGGCGACAACTCGACGTCGGATCTCACTAAACATCTTTGGTTGACACCTTATTAAGGAATCGCTGAAGGGTCCTGACAGAATTCCCTTCCTCAAGGCGTGTACCATCATAACCTCATCCTTGGTGTGTAACTTTACCACCAGTGCCCTGAACCGATTCAAAAAGTCCTTCAGGGGCTCTTCCTGGTACATCTTCACATCGAAGAGGTCGAAAGAGACAGGGGTGGGGCACGATTGACTATGAACTACTCCCTGAACAATGTAGAGAATTGATCAAGCGAGGTGATGTGTCCATCGGGGAGGCTGATGAACCAATCCAATGTTGTGCCTGAGAATGTGCCCATGAATAACTTGCAATGCATGGCGTCTGTTCCCCCCGAGATCATCATCTGAGTGTGAAAGGCTGTGATGTGGGCCTCCGGGTCTTCAGTACTTGTGAAAGTGATTTTTGGAGTCATGAAATTGGTGGGTATCACGACATTCATGATCGCCTGGGAGAATGGCATGGGGCGAGCCCTAACTGGAATGGGTGGGCTTTGCTCGCCTGTTGTACATTCCCCCATGCATTGCAGATCTCTGCGCAACTCCTCATTGGCCTCGCGTAACTCTTCGTTGCTTGCGTGTGATGCGTCCAACTCAACCTGGAATTGATCTTGCCTGAGTGCTTGCTCAGCGCGAACCTCAACCAAAACCTTCTCCTGGTCGACCTTGGTTGTCGCCACTGTTTGCTGAAGAGCACGGATAGTCTCCATGAGTTGCTGCATGGTAACGTTGTCACCTTCTTCCTATACAGATGTACCTTGTCTTGTATTCCTCATGTCATCTGATAGCTTTGATCACAATTGTGGATGAGACCTAATTTTATCGGGCCTTACGGTGGGCGCCAAATGTTCTTGCCGGTTGACCTGGTCGTCGGTTGACTCTGGGAGCATGTTATGACTTCATCTGCCTCTATTGTATTTGCTCTTTCCCTGGGATGTTGGAACGCGGCTCCGTTTGAAACAGAGGGGGCCTTACCTATTGATTGCACTCCAACGATCAAGTCAGTATTGGGCTAAGAAACAATGAGTAAGTAGATAAATAGTTTCAATCTTAGAAATGGTGTACCTTTACCAGGGATCTCAAATCCCTTTTATAGATTGTTTAGGTTACCTTATTGTAACAACCCTTCTCTCACGAGAACCTTATATCAAGTGAAAGTAGGTATGATGGGAAGACATTTTGTTACGTTGTTACACAATCTTAGTGTAACAACCGCACAAAATCTTCTTCCATTGAGTGCATAATCTTAACAACATGGCCGCCAGGGTACCAACTCATGTACCAACATCATGGAGCCCATTTGTCACTGTAGGCGCTCTAACCTTTATATATCATGCATGCAGCTTACCCCTGAAAATCCTAGCGCTCTCAGGTTTAGGCGTCTCTAGTGGGTATTTACTTGTGTTAGACCTAAATGTACTATAGACACCACATGCACTTTCGCTGATCAGGTCTTTCATATATACGGATTTCAACACACACATCTTTGGGGGCCAACTTACGTGGCCCACTATCTCGACCAGACCACCGAACTGACATGCTTCACACATGTGTTTATGAGTTTCAAATTCACAATTTAACCCAAATCAAGAAAAAACAATAACAAGTTAAAAGAAATTAAAAAAAATTAAGAAAAAGTTACGAAGAACACTGCATTTTTAGATAAATTTAAAAAAAAAGGATTTGTCACTTAAAAATATATTCATATATTATTAGAAAATACTTGTGAAAAACTAAACAAAAAATACTGCTGCTAAAGTTTGACATGTTCGGTGAACTTATGACACCGGAAGAAAAATATTTGAATATACCATTGATTATAACATAGACATATAATGTTGATTCTTAATTGTCTAGACAATAATTATATTTTTTTAATATTTAATTAGCATCATTAATGTTATGGTTGCAAATGATAAATATTTTTTTTAGGGGAAAAAATAAATTAGCATTAAATTATATACTCAATATTGTAATTTTATACCTTATATGTATACTCTTTTGATTTATTCTCTAGTTATATATAATTGTTTTTCAGGATTTAGAAATTTATTCAATATATTCATAATTATTAATTTTATAAATTCTTATAATTAAAATTTATTTATTATGATCATCATTAAATTTCTAAAAAACAATTAAAAAAAGAAAATCCTCCTGTGTTACGTACGAACTAATTTATAATTTTTTAATTATCTAAAAATAATTCCAATTTTAATATAATATTTATTTCCAAGATTTGGAAACGTAATTAATATATTTTTATTTGTTGCCATCATATATAGGCAATTGCCTTTTGAAATTTCGACACCTAATTGATATATATTTATCATTTATTTTGGTTCTATTTGTTGCCATCATAAATAAATGCTTGCTTTTCAAGATTTATAAATTTATTCAATATATATGTAATTATTAATAATTAATTTTAGAGAAAATATATGTAATTATTAATAATTTAAAATATTAATTTTTTAGCTTTTTTTCTCGTAGATATTCTTTTTATTCTTTCTTTTATCATGTTCTTGTATTTATTTATTTTTCTTCTTCTGCTCCATCTTCAAGTCTTTCTTATCCTTGTTTACGTCAAAATTTTATTGTTTTAGTTGGAAATTTTGGACAAATTTTATTAGTTTATCCTAAGAAAAAGTCTTTTTTTTTTAATTTCATATTACATTTAAGGCATCATATCATCTTTTTGGATCATTATCAAATATTAACTCTCACAAGAAATATTCTTGCAAAAGTCATTTTAAACTTTAAGATTAGAAATAAATTTATCTCGAATTTATAAAAATAAAAATATTTAAACAATATTTAGTTAATATATTTATCTTCTTTCCGTTTTTTGTCATAATTTCTTTTCGACATCTTTTCATAATTTATTCAGAAACTTACACAGACGCGTCACAAACGGCGTGAATCCTTATATTACGAAAATACCCTCGTAAACTTCCCCATATTACGCTACAACCATTTTGGTTGAAGAAAAAAACAAATCATTCCTCTCCCCCTTTTCATTCCAGAGAAAAGAGCGAAAACAGCTATGCACAGAGCTGTGAGAAGGAGAGAGCACAACACTCACATATTCAAACTCTAGGTTTTGTTCCTCTCGATAGGGCCTCGAAATAGATAGATAGCGCGGAAAAAAAAATATTTTTTAATTTCCCTTATGTTTTTCATGTTCACTGGGCGGGGTTTGAATTAGGGTTTTGAGTGATTGATTATTCTCAAATTGAAGTTTGTGATTTTGTTTAGAGGTCAGTGGGGCACCTTGTGGATTATGTTTTTTGTGGCAAATGGATTTGAAATTTTGTGATGTGAGTGAAGTGGGTGGTTTTTTTTAGGGTTTGTGTGTGTCTGGTTTCAATGGGGAGTATGAGTGACTCAGACCGAAAACGACGTCACTTTAGCTCCTTGTCTCCAACACCTGCAGCTGCTACTGCCAAGAAGCTACCCTTCTTGCCCGTTTCTGAAGACAAAAAGGTGCCACTTTTTTCTTTCTTTCGCTCGATGATTTAATTTTGTTTCCTTGATATCTGAAACTTGTGTTTCAAATATCCAATTTGTCATCCGAAACATGTCATTGGTTTTGAGTGGTTATCATTTTTTGCCCCTTTTTTATGAACTCAAATAATGTTTAGCCTACTCGTGCTTTGACTGAAATTACATAACATGCATATGTTTGTACCGAAAGTTCAGGCTTGATTTGAATTTGTCTGAACCTTGATTTAATGTAAAACAATGATTTCTTTTGATTTATTTACCCACCTAGTGAGGCACGCCTTGGTTGCCGTCGCTTTTGATCTGAACTTGGACATTTAAGCAAATGAACTGTGTAATTTCTGCGTTACTCTCATATCAATATCTAGCACTATTTTGTGTAATTTCTGTAATTGATTATATTTTTGTTTTGTTAGTGTGAGTGCAGTAATGGTTATAACTTTATGCAATGCCTTTTTCACTTTTATTTTGTTAAATTGTTTTTTGTTTCATAATATATCGGGCCTTTGAACACCTGCAAATGTATTGCTCTAATAAGTTTCAATATTTTCTATCTTTGGGTTGCTTTGGCTATAATTCATATGTTTTTATGGTTTGATTCTTTGATTGCCATGCAGGAAGAGAATTTTGTTTTACAGGAAAATGGTGATTTAGTTTCATTTCTTCAAAAATTAATGCTTATACAATGATTGTGGATTCCATATCCTTATTGGACATTATTACACTATTTTGCCATATAAGTTCTAGTACATAAAATGCATCTCATTTACTGAATCACCAGAAGAACTGAGCTAATAAACTGTATCACTGTTTATATTTAAACTTGCATTTTCTTATGTTTCAGCTTGATATTGTTGTACTTCAGTATCAAAATCAAAAGCTTATACAAAAATTAGAAACTCAGAAGTTAGAGTATGCAGCTCTTGAGAATAGGTTTACTCAACAGAACGATAGACAAAAGTCATATGATCCCACTTTATCAGTGGTCAAGAAATCTTGGGAGCAGGTAATTGGCTCCCATTTCTTTTAGCTCATAATGTTTCTGTTATATTACGTGATTACTTAATTATTTTTCTATGGTTTGTATGATAATGACTTACTGGGTATATTCCATTCTTTTGTAGATGGTTAATGATTTGGAGTTGTGTTCTGAACAAATGAGAGAGTCACGTGGCAATAGATTTGCATCAATCATGAAAGGTGAGATCATTTGCCCATGTCTATTAATTTTTGTGTCTTGTTGTGAGATTGATTTAACTCTTTGTTTAATTGCATGTAATGACAGTAATATAATTGGTTTTGTTCAACCAACATCTGATCCATAATTTTTCTTCTTGGTGGAAAGAATTGAAAACTTACTCCCAAAGTTTCAGTTTATATAATTTAAGGAAGATTTATTGCAATCTAGTTGTATATTCTATAAATTTTAAATGAACTGTTTAATGAAAGACCAAATCATAATACAGAAAGCATTACTTTCTGTGTGAGGTGTAGATACAAACATTAAATGTATACATCTTTTTTGTGGTTTTTAATTTTGGTCCTTCATAAGTGTGCTGCAACAATAATACTTTCCTTGCCTTATTGATGTAAGTTTATGTCAGAAGGCAAAAGAAGAAGGTAATTTTTTTTGGAGTTTTTCTTTGTTCAAATGGGAAATGTGCATCTCATGTGTTGTAGCATAACAGAGCATATATAAAGAGTAAAACATGAATGGTTTTTGTTATATAACTCGTGATTGTGGAAAGGTCTTTTGTTTTAGCTCTAGATCTATCAAACTGATAGCTGTGTTGCAACAAACTCAACATCTGTCATAACACTAAGGAGTAGCTCTTAGCTACTCAGAGGTGTATTCTTTTTACAATAAAGCCTATACCTCATATACACTTTATGCATGCATGCATTACTTTTGAGTTAAACATAGAAATCAACTAGAGTGATCAATTGTAGGCTTACCTTCTCGAAAAACCAACCATGTAAATTATCACTAGGTGTGTCTATGGTTTCTTTCCTTTATGTATCACTTAAATTAGAGCTCTGGATCTAATAAACTGACAGCTGTTGCAACAAACACAACAGCTGTCTTAACACTAACTAGGGAGTAGGTTAGAGTTACTCACAGGTCTATTCTATTCTACTTACAATAGAGCCTATACATTATATACACTATCACGTATACATTACTTTTGAGTTAAACATAGAAATCAACTAGAGTGATCAACTATAGGCTAACCAACCATTTAAATTGTTACTGGTTGTATCTATAGTTTCTATCCTTCGTGTATCACTAAAGGTCACTCGACTTATCATTCTCGTAAGAGCATTTGATTGCCTTTTTCTTGTTTGGATCACCTTTGTTTGCTTTACATTTCAGCCAAAAAAAATTTCTTAGCATTTTTTGGGGCAGGGGAGATCTTTAGGAGCAAAGCAATCTGACCTGATAACACTGCCAATATAGCTGTGTAAAGCTAATTCTAGCTCTCAGTGGTTTGCATCTCTTATTGTAGAGAACCCATTGGCACCTTACTGATACAACAACTTAGTTTTTAAATGTTTTTAGAGGACCAGAAGCTTCATTTTGAACATGTAATTTTTGTCTTCCTTATGGCTTTACTACAGGGAACATAATTTGTCCACTATTTCGGTCTTACTAGGTCATTGTTTTATTTTTAAATTTTGAATCTTTGATTTTGCCATATCAGCATAATAGATTCTATGCCTAATAACTATTATAGGGGCTAGATACTATTGCATTTACTGTTTATACTCCAAAAGGATGTAGTATAATTGAGTAATCTTTCATTTAAAGGCAGATGTTATTGAGTGATCTTTCATTTAAAGGCAGTGATCATATTATTGAATTTATCTGTCAAGATTACCCTTAATTGTGTGCTAGAATCCAGCCCTATGCCTAGCTTAAATTTCTTTAATTAATTTTTTTTCTGCAACATGGAACAAGTCTTGATCTGTTTAATTAACCCTTTTCTAGATTCCTTGTTAGTCGTAGTGGATGTACCCTGTGACACATGCTAAGAAGATCAGTTTTCAAACCATTATGTATGTCAATACCACCTGTTATCAATCCAGTCATTTAGTCACTTCTTCTTTGGTTTATAACCTACTCTTGCGCCAACCTCTGACCTGTATTTCTTGGTTTACCAGTATATTCTATCCATAAAAAGTTGCCTAGATTCTCAGTTAATCCTCTGCTGATCTAAGTCTCAAGGCCATATTTGGTGCAAAAACAGTAATTTCATTGATTAATATTAAAAATTAATAAAATGAAACGGGAAGCAGTTTTTAGTTCGGTGTGTGAGAATGAATTCAATTTAGTACAGGAGATGTAATTGATGTAAATCAAATAAATGCTTTTAATTAGGAAAATAAAATGAA
Source organism: Phaseolus vulgaris (assembly GCF_051622355.1). Classification (NCBI taxonomy): domain Eukaryota; kingdom Viridiplantae; phylum Streptophyta; class Magnoliopsida; order Fabales; family Fabaceae; genus Phaseolus; species Phaseolus vulgaris. Next base: position 24,491,573 of record NC_143505.1, on the reverse strand, counting down.
AGCTTAAATATTTTTTTCCATGTAGAAGATATACAATTATAATATGAATGTGAATTTTTATACAAGTAGTCAAGCTTATAGAATGTTACCTAGAATCATTGTTAAATTTAAGAGGGCATATTAGGAAAATAAATCTCAATTTAATACTTCCTGGAGGAATAATTGTTAACTTTTTAGAATGGACATGCTACTCCCCCACCCCCACAGACACTTGAAAGGGTAGAATTCCCAAGGTCCTTTATTATAGTATTGTACCTCTGCTACAATTCATGTATTTTTTCTTCTTCTAATGTTTTAATTGCATTTCTTTTCCAGTTCATTTTTTTTTTAAATTATTTAAACTCAATTAAAATACATAAAAGTTGAAAAATTCTAAATGAAATTTTAATGTTGCATTGGTTACAGATTCTGTAAGATTAGACTAATGTGATATAAAAGTGGAAAAAATATCTAGTGATAAAAGTAGAAACAGGAAAATATTAATTTATGTAAAGAAAGCTTTCTTCAGTTTTATATGATTTTTTAACATTATTAATAATTTCTAATGTTTGAAATTTTTACTGTTAATACTTGTTTTCAAATAAAAAAGTAATATTAAAAATGATGTTATTTCAGATTAGGTGAAATATTTAAAAGTTAATTGTCATTTTTTTAGATTATGTGATAAAGATATATCAATTTAAAAAAATTATTTGTTTTCAATACGATTTTTTTTACCATGATCTAAATTTGTAAATTAAAAAATAGTACAAATATAAGTTGGTCTTGAGGATCATAAGAGGATCGGAAGGAAGGCCAAAAGATCTGTTAGAATGTATTTAGTCATTAATTGTTACAAATTTGTTAATCATTAGCGGTTACAAATCTGTTCTGCTGAGTCATGCGCCCACACATGTTACTTCTTCCTAGCATGCGTTTCTTTCACCCACCCATAATAGATTGTCATTTTTCCCTTTCTTTCAGCAGCGTTCCTTGCCTCCTTTCTGACATCCATACTACGACCTGGTTTGGCTTTTTTCCCATGGCTTTCAACTCCCACTCAAATACCGCTTCTACAGTGACTTTTACCACTGTTTCCATGTGAAAGCCACTTGACCAACAATTATAGTTCTTGAGCTGCTGCTGTCCAGTTGTGGTTCCAAGGTCACTTTTGTGAAAACCACTTGACCAAGATAGGCAAACCTATCTTGGTAAGCTTGATTGCTTAATTGCCGATTTTGTTGCCCTCATGCCTTTTGCTAATGATGCAAACAAACATGTTGAATAGTGCAAAAATTGTGTGGTTCTTGCACTACCTGAACGTCATTTTGAGTTTGACTTGGTCTGTAATCAAATGCTATCCAACACTATTGTTCCATCTTATGACACCATTCTCGTCTCTTAGTTCTTCACATGTTTGGGAAATCTACTGAACTTTCAACAAATTCATCTGCCTTTTACTCCCACTCTACTAATCGGGGAGGACAGAGTGGAAATCATGGTCAATGTCCGTGTTGCAACTATTGCCAACTGTAAGGCCTTATTGAGGTAGACTGTTGTACAAAGGCACGAAGACAATCCAAGATCACAAATATTTGCCAGGTCGTTACTCCAGGAGCATCCAGTGAGGTTTCAACTTCGGTTGATGCTTATAAAGAATATCTACAATACAAGGAAGCCATGCAACATACACAACCTGTCATTGACATTGCTTAGTCTGGTAATATTGTAGCCTTAACTTCTCAGTCCTCCTCCCTTGGATCTTGGATTCTTCACTTTGGTGCCCTTGATCATATGTTTGGTAACAAGTTCCTTTTCTCATCTATCTTATTTGGATTCTTTACCCTCTATAACCATGAAATGGCTCTCAATTAAAAGTTCATGGCATTGGTCAAACACAACCCTCTTGTGATCTTACCTTTGATTTTGTGCTTTATATTCCTGGTTGTCCTTTTAATTTAATCTCCATTAGCAAACTCGTCATTACCAAAATTACTTTGTTGTTTTTGTCGGTAGTTATTTTCTTGTTCATGATTGGCATATTGGATAGACTATTGGAGCATGATATGGGTCTCAAGGTTATACTATTTGTCACAATCATTTGCTTGTATCTCTACTGCGAGCATCAATGCTTAGGTCATCCTATTATTATCAAAATGTGTTATGGCTCCATCTTTTTCTTACCGTTTGTCTTTTCTATGTGAGTCTTCTCAGTTAGGAAAACAAACTTGTCTTACCTATGATTCTCGACTTAATAAAAACGCTTCGTCCCCTCTTGACTTTATTCATTAAGATATTTGGAGTCCTAGTCGTGTCGGTTCAACTTTCCGTGTTAATTACTTCTTACTTTCATTGATGATTTTTCTCAATGTACTTGGTTATTGTTAATAAAAATTTGTTTTGATATTATTTCTATATTCCGAAGTTTCTCAATGTACACTGCTTTATCTATACAGCTAATTCTTTCCATTTTGTTGACTTTCCTATTAAATGTTTAAAATGACTTGTTATTCATTGCGTATGATGTCCTTCTCACTATATTCTTTCTAGGTTTGGAAATTATTTAGCAAGTGCATTTATGTGTGTATAATTGTTTTCCATTCAACTATTACCAACTTGTAGTGTTGTTGAAATTAGAAAAAAAATTATGTATTCTATAATGCTCTATTGGTTAGATCAATTTACTTGAGTTGGATAAGGATCTTGTTACTATTGTTTTTAAAATTTTAAATATGCTGCATATTTTTTTAATCTGTGGTTGGAACTATTGGCCTGGAATGATATTTGGTATTTCCTACTTCTAGTTTTTATGTTTTTCTGTTAAATCTACAATAATATATCTATTTTTCTTCAAAATTCCCTTGAAGTTTGAATTATTTTCAACCTATCTTGAAACTACTTGATTTTTTCATACTATGTCAGAAACATTATTAGTCTGAACTTTGGCAAAGTGTGTTAGCTAATGAGGATCCTTTGATCTGTTTGCCAGATGGTGGTCCATCAACTGTTCAAGGTGTGTTTCTTAGCCGTCTAATGCAAACTAGTGCAACTGAATGTGCAACTGCATATAGCTATGCAAACCAGATGGAAGAGCATCGAGAAATTATTACTGAAAAAACTAAAAACATTTTAAAGAATATGGCAACTGCTGTTAATAATCTTTGGGTTCTGATGGATGGATTGCATACTGAATTACTGAAAAAGGTTCCTGTAGATGGTAAGATATGTGTGCTTGTTGTATATGATTGTTGAATGTTGATGTTATTCTTTCAGAGCAGTTTTTGTGCCTTTTTGGTTATGCTGCTGGTTTATAGATTTTTGTAGGCAGAAATTGTCCTCTGATCTAGATGTGAAAGTTAAAAACTTGAGATTGGAATTCAGTGAACTTCATTTAAAGCACAAGTCTCTATCAAGTGAATTCCAAATTCAGCGAGATATTGATGCAAAATATAAAGCTGACCTTGAAAGATTAAAAGGTAAATTTGCTTTACTGTGTTCTTATGCATTCTATCCCCACTGTGAACTATTGCGTCTTGAAGTGACTATGAAAATTGTGTTTTGTGCCTGTAAAGTACGGAGAAGCCTATGAGTTTTTTTCTTCTGTTATTTAATTAACAGATAATATAATGCTGATGAGATACTGTTTGAAATAGAAAAAAAAAATAATGAAATGGAGCTTTAAACACTGAATACCATGTCTGACTGCCTCTGTTTTACAATGGAAAATTCTGTGTTATCTAGATCATGAGTTATGTCAGAAAATTGCACTATCTTAGCTTTTTAGAAAGCCACCTGTGCTGCATCACAACTGGGATCTCGTTTTTTTGGGAACAAGTGTGTTGGAAACTAAGATTGCTGGATCAAGGGATGTGTGCATTTGTCCAGTCCTGCTCTGTTAATTTACGTGTATTGCGGGTTGTGTTCTGCAACCCACTTCTCAAAGATAAACCAACTTATTTTGACCTAATTTGCTTTAATCTCTTCTGCCCTCATATTCCCATGCCTGTTTGCTCTTCTCTGCATCTTGACAGTCCATCCCCCTCATTCCATGATCTGTCCCCATTGTCAACATCTTGGTCCTTGATGAGTTTCTTATTGATTTTTTTTGTACTCTGTTCTGATTTCGGGCCTTTGGTCCATATACCTGTGTTCTGAATGGTGTATCTGAAATCTACTTCTCTGTGTTCTTCATTTTGGCTATCATGCTCTCTGATTTTTTAAGGATCGATACCCCTCTTTGAAACAAACAGACCCCATGTGTATTGAGTAGAGGCTACTACAAAGATTTTTTTTTCAAGATAATCCTTTTGGTCTGATGTGATAAAAAACAATATCCAATAGTGGAAAGTTTGTCTATAGGAGACCTTACACAATCAACATTACGATATCTAGATATTTGGATCCTTCCTTTATCTTCATATAAGTAGTCTTTGTCTTGTAGCCGTTTTGATGTTTTTGAGAATGTGGAGGACAATATTCTATTGATCAATGCAAGCAGGTTGCATAAATTGACCAACCCAGTAATACTGAGATAAATAAGTTTTTTTCACAATTGATTTGTATGTCTTTGGATATGAGAATGGCTCACTTTGTTTTGCATTCATTTTTCATTTAGATCCATATGACTATCCACCTGTCTACAATCAATCATTCCTATTTCTTTCAAGATATCTAATCCATATTTCCTTTCCGATATCACACTTCCTTCTTTTGATTGAGCCACTTCAATGCCTAGGAAGTATTTTAGACTCCTTAAATCTTTGGTTTGAAAGTGTTTACATAAATGTTGCTTTAGGTAAGGAATTTTGGGTAGCATCGTTCCATGAAATCACTATATCATCAACAAACACAATTAGATAAACACATTTTAAAGGAGATGTATGACAATAAAAGATTGAATAGTTTGGGTGACTATGTTTGAATACAAAAGTTTGTACAATGACCAAACATTCCAAACCAAGCATGTGGAGATTGCTTGAGACCATAGAGAGGTCGTCTCAATCTACAAACAAATATAGGCTCCTTTTGAGCAACAAATCCAGGACGTTGCTCCATGTAGATTTCCTTCGAATCACCATGAAAGAAAACATTCTTAATTTCCAATTGATGAAGAGGTGCCATAGCAAGGCGATCAACCTCACAATTTGTTGATACTTTAGGGGTTTACACACTCATTTACAGCCAAATGTCTTCTACTAAAGTGGAAAAGGACCCAAGTCCCATTTGTGATTGTGTTCAAGATCCTACATTTCAGCAAACATGGCTTGTCACCATCTAGGATGATCAAGTGTTTCAGTCACATGTTAATAGAAGACAATCAAAATGAATAAAAGTAGGTATGGGATAGCGACGATAACTTAGAAAATTGTAAATAGGATGAGGAATTAAGGTAGAATGAGTACTTAATGGGCCAACTAGAATCTTTATTACTGGGGGTCATAAACAAGAAAAAAGTGTTCAACTACTAGATGGGTTAGACATGTTAGGTAGAGTCAACTTCTTGAAGAGAAGGGAAGAAGGATGTCTTTTCAAAAAAGGTGACACCGCGCATAATACCTTTTTGTATTAGGAGAATAAGAACAATACCTTTATTGGAGGCCAAAATATCTTAGGAAGACATATTTGATGGTTCTTGCTTAGAGTTTGTCCACACTTGGAGACATGTAATGTTCAAAACACACAATAAGACACAGAGTCAACTTCTTAAAGAGAAGGGAAGAAGGATGTCTTTTCAAAAAAGGTGACATTGCGCATAATACCTTTTTGTATTAGGAGAATAAGAACAATACCTTTATTGAAGGCCAAAATATCTTAGGAAGACATATTTGATGGTTCTTGCTTAGAGTTTGTCCACACTTGGAGACATGTAATGTTCAAAACACACAATAAAAGACACATGGAGTAACATGAAATAAAGGTGCATTTGAAATATAAGGGACTAAGGAAATTTTTAACATGAAATAGAGGTTCTTTTAGAAATAGGTTGGGATAAGGAAATTTATTATCAAGGGACAAAGAAGGCATTCTATTGATAAGAAAACAAAGATGTAAAACTAACATCCCCTTAGTGATGACTTGGTAGTATGGTCCATGCATTTTCAACCAAGTGCCTATTTTTTCTCTACTATATTGAGGTGCATGGGGATAAGTAAATTGGTATAAAATTCCATGTGAGCTCGAAAGAGCAAAAATAAAATCTTAAGAAATATATTCTTTGGCAAAAATAAATTCACCTTTAAGAGTTTGAATGCACTCAATTCATGCTATAAGACCTTGTCACTAGTGGCTTGAATGAAGAGGAAAAAATAGAACTATTTGTTTGATAATGTGCCTTGGTTGAGAATACCCATTAAGAGGTTGATATTGATGTTAAGAAAATCTTGGAGCTACCAGTTAAATGTGATGATGAATATTCCACTTGATTTGAGAATGTCTATGCTTGAAGATATGACCATTTCTCACTCTGATGGTGGACAAAACTCCACTATGACTACTGGCTAATCACAATTTGTTCCACTTCCATTCAAGTACGAATTCCCAATTTGATGGTACATATGTTCTTCAAGGGATATTTAAGGATACATAGCTTTGAGTATTATTCTACTCATGATGTTCAATGGTTAACAATTGTTGTGGTTCATATGGAAAATGACAACTATTAGATTTTTTTTATCAATGGGTTGAAAACAAATATTCAATGCAATATTTTGGCTCAAACTCCCAACACTCTTTTGTCTTTGGCAAAGTTATACGGGGAAAAATATAATAACACCAAACCTTACTCCACCTATTCCAAAAAGCTTTTGACATCGTCAAACACAATCTTGAAAACCACTTCCACCATGCCTACTCGAAACCAAAAACCATGTACTCAACCTTTCAAACCTAACAAGTTCTAAACAATCACTATTGTTGAAATTCAATTATGTTGAGACAAGATGATATACACTATTCTAACATGAATATTGTTTAAGATGAAATTGGAAAGACATTTCATTCCTTACAAAATTGAATGTGGATTTTTTCTTTTTGATGAATTTTGGAAATAAATAAAAATGTATGGTATACATTTTATAGAATTAAATGTGATGGTGTTAATAAAATTTAGGTACTATATGTAGAATTGATAGAGTTTTGTTTCATTGAAGTTTCTCAATACTAACCTAGGTCTAACAAGAAACCTGATTTGCCAGTGTGGTTATCAAAGGTGCAAGTTGACCCACCTTTTCAGTTGCAAATTCCTTGTTATAAGTTCTTTTTGGCCTTCTAAGCATCATCATCATGTAGTCATGAAAGGTTGTCAACATGGTTGTCAAACTCGAGAGTCTACGTAGACTCGTGGGAGCTCCGTAGACTCGACTCGTAAACTCTACTTCACATGAAAAAAATATTTGCACCATGTTTTCCCAATAAAAAAAAGCACTCCAAACAAAAAAAATCTACACCTCAATTAAATAAAAAAAACCCAATTTAGTGCAGCCCAATAAAAAACCCCAATTTAGTGCAGCCCAATAAAAAAAAGCCCTAATTCCCTAAATCACACCACAAAACAATGCAACCCTAATTCCAGCACAACCCATCTCTATAATCTTATATGATGAGCGACACCACCATCGACCTGCCACCCGCGACCACCGCAACGGCATGACCGCATGAACCACCACCACCACTGCGCGACCTCCTCTGCACAATTGCCACCATCGCACGACTTGGTTTGCTCGATCGCCACCACTGCCGCACTTGTTCAGAGAAGAAGCACGACCACCGCACTCGAGAGAAGACGCAACAACACCAAAACGAAACGCGAACCCTAAACTCACTGTTTTGGGTTAAAACGAAAATCCAGTTGAACTCACCAACTCTGAGTAGACTCGCAAGTTTAATCAAGTTCACCAAGTTTACTCCAAGTTTGCCGAGTTTAGTCAAAAATTGAGTTTACTTCTGAGTTAACTCGGTAAGGGTGTGTGGAAATGTGAACTCTGATGAGTCAACAAGTTGACTTGCAAGTTTGACAACCATGGTTGTCAGTATGTGATGTATGGTATGGTTAATTGCCTAGCCCATGGACCATGTGGTTGAGTTGGATGACAATTGACTTATGCTAAAATGTTGGATAACTTGACATTATGCAATTTACAATTTTATTACAACTTTTGGTATAAAAAAATCATGATTTGTGTTGTGTAAATTGTTTAATTATTTTTTCTTTATATATTTAAGTTCTTTTGTACTTATTGTCATGTAAAGTTATATTTGATATTTGATGTTGCCTCTACACTAATAATATAACGTATTGTGTTGGTATTTTCTCAGCTGTGCAGATCTTGTATAGTATGGTTGTCTACATTTTGCTTGTTCTCATTATTTCTCTAAAACACTTTTGTTTAAATTTGTTGCTCTTAGAAAGTGGATGTAAGTCTAACTAAACCCTAAAAGATTACCTTGCAAACTGAAGTTTGCACCCATATATATATATATATTATAATTTGACCCAATATCTTGTTGATGGAAAATCTTTGACACACCACAGGGTATGGTCCAACAAACCTTGTTAGTTTGCTTTGCTAGTCTTTGGGATTTACGTGTAACTCAAACTTATAAAAATGACTTTCAAGATAAGGTTTGCACCCACATATATAATATTATGTTGTCATATGTCTAGTCGATGATGTGAGATTTCCAATAGTTGCAATTGATGGATATGTATTTAATAATTTTTTTGTGTTGAACAAGACTTGAACTTTTAACATTTATATTCTCTTGTTTTGTCTGGAAAAGGTTGAGGAAAAGAGAAAACAAATATGCTCCTACTAGTCACCTATTCTATGCTTTGAAGGTTGGAATGCGATATGCAATTTATTTCTTTTACTGTTATTGATTTTCTCAGGGGAACTGGCTAGCGCTGTTGCAGAGTTAGAAGAAAGCAATCACAAACTTGCAGCTCTTAAGGCTGAGAGAGATGCTGCAAAAGGGGCAGTTCTCCCTGTCTTAAATGTTGGCAGTACGCATATTCCTAGTGATAAGATCAGAGACAAGCAAAAGGACTTGCAAGATATGGAATCTACTTTGAAGGATCTACTGGTATTGTTCTTGGATTCTTTGATTTAGTTTCAGATTTTGTAGGATATTGTACCTTAATTGTTGAGTTTCTCAGGACCAAGGTTCTACTCGATTAATGGAACTGAAAAGTCTTCATGAGGAAAGAATAAGAATATTACAGCAGTTGTGTGATCTACAGGTTTGTTTCCCTTAGTGCTCTAGTATTTGTATTGTAAAAAATGCATGTATTGGCATTTTCTTTTTCATTTTATTGCTGTAATTTTTGATGTTGAATGATTGGATCAGAACACTTTGAAGAATTTCAAGTGTATTACTTCATCCCATGCTTACCAATTGGCTAGAGATCAGATAGAAAAGTCAAAATCAGATGTTCTGGAGTATCAGGCCTTATATGAGAAACTACAGGTTGTAACTGGTCGGTAGTTTCAGTTATGCATTTTGATTGTTGCCCTTTTTGCTAGAATAAAATACTGATTATGAGCTCCCGTTCCAAACCAAATTTTTTGTTATCTCTTTATAGGTTGAAAAGGATAATCTTACATGGAGGGAGCGAGAGTGGTACATTAAAAATGATTTAGCAGATATTTTTCAAAGATCTGTGGCTGTTTCAGATTTTAGAGTGGCTGATCTACACTCTGAGATACAGAAAAAGATAGAGGAAGGAAATATGATTGAAAATAAGCTGAAAGAAGAAGCAAGAGAGCCAGGTTTGGATCCACCTTCCCTTTGTTGTTGAAGGCAGGTATTTTGTTACTGTTTGGTTTTATAATTTGTGCTTCCTTTGCTTTGGCTTCAGGAAGGAAACAAATTATTGCTGAATTTAAATCTCTGGTTTCTTCGTTTCCTGAAGAAATGGGGTCTATGCAAAGCCAACTAAGAAAATATAAAGAATCAGCTTCAGACATCCATTCTTTGCGTGCAGATGTGCAGTCTGTTTCTAATATTCTTGACAGGAAGGTTAGTATATTTGCTTACGTGAACTCCACATTTTGGTAGCATAAATTCACAGGTCCTGAAAGTTTGTTTTTAAATAACAGGTAAAAGAATGTGATGCATTTTCTGTTAGGTCTGCCAGTCAACTTGCTGAGATAAAGAGGCTGCTTGGTGTGGTATGTTGTATTTGACTAAGAAACTTAAGCTGTGCTGCATTAGTGTGGTTATTTGAGCTTGTCTCTATATGTTGTATCAAAAACTTTATTTGGTATTGTCTATAGTATTGACATTTCATTTACTGGGATAGTATATAGGGATTATTAATTTAATTATTTTGCAAGATGTATTTCAATGGTCACTTCTGACTTCAGAAGAACACAATTAATGAAATTAATGTTGCATGCCAAGTCTTATACATGTTAATCAGGCAGATAGAGTTGATTTTGTAATCCTCCATGTCCTTTCATGTTAGAAACTTTGCTTTGCTTTTGATGCAGTTTCAAGATTTGAGAGAAAGTGAACTGGACTTGAAGTTGACGTTAGAAATGTTTAGACGTGAGTCCATTGATTCAAGGTTCGAGTTTCAATCATGATCGTGAATTCATTTTATGTTCTGAATTGTTCTGGTTTACATATTTATTTTTTTTCTGAATAGGTTTTTACATTTGAAAGAACTTTCTGGACAAATGTTTATGAACAAATGAATTGTGGAAGCAAGTTACAATTTCTTTTTATTGGACATTAGAAAAAATGTTAGCAGCATTGTTTTTATCAGTGTAATTAGCAGTGCGGACTTGATGACCATGAAACTGCTATAGTAGTGGGATGACCATTATTCTGAAATTTAGGAACAAAACAATTGTGGAAACAAAGTTAAAATTTCTTTTTATTGGACATTAGAAGAAAATTAGCAGCATAGTTTTTATCACTCCTGAATAGCACAAGTGGACTTGATGACCATGAAACTGCTATAGTGAAATGACCATCATTCTGAAATTTTAAATACATATATTAAAAGTAATTGTAGAGAGAATTTAGTCGACCAAATATTGAGAGAATATGAATGTTCTATCTATTGATTTGAGCTGACACGAGATGTATTTTACAAGGAGTGAGTGAATTATTGATCCTTGTTACAGTTGTTGCACCCAACAAATGAATTGTAATTGTCACTATGTACTACTGCTGTCAGTGCCACCTTAGGGTGATGACACCCCTTTACATTCTAAGTAGTAAAACCAATTTGTATACACTAATGTCACCCTTTCAAGCTCAGGGAGTCAGAAAATCCTGATTTCTGCAAATGATTTTGGAACCGATGGACAGGGGGTCTATCAGGAGGGTACCAGTTTCTGAAATAAATGGTAGATATTGTATGATGGTATCCTCGTGTGTCTCAAGCAGAACAATGGAACATATTATATATATAATGTAACTTGCATTACATAGAGATGGGCATAGGCCCATATAATATATCTAACAAGAACTATCTCAGAAATGCCTGTTGCTTTAAGCATAGTTAGTGTTCCGTTACATTTCCAAAGACAGTTTCCATCTCTTCCATGAAGATAGAAATTTGTTCATAACTACATAGTTAGCCAAATCTATTTTCAAATCCTTACAACATCCGTGTGATTTCTTACAAAATACATCGCCCAGCTGAACTCCAAAGGGTGTGTGAGGTATCCACCTTCAACATAATTTTGTACAAGCTTTAGAGCAATGAAAACAAAACCACCAATTAATCTCTTCAACTTCATGGTCTGGAAGATTATAGAGATAAAGAAAGTCATTGACAGGACAGTGACAAGTTGGTTAGGAATGGACGGAGGTTAGAGATGACTGGAAACTATTGAGCACAGTGGCTGTAGAGATGTTGATGGCTAAAAACTCAGTGCTACGATCAATTGCAATGTGTAGGAGTTGAGTCCCACATTAGAAATGTGGGATTCAAGCATGGGATATAAAAGGCTTTGGGCTCTCCAGCTATGATGGCTAGCTTTTGTGTGCGCAGTCCTCTCAAGGTTGTTTTCCATTAGTTTCACCATGTCTCTTAGAAGGGGTTGTAATTTTGACATCGTAATGTTAGCTCAAAATTATCAAAGGATTCATATTGTTACAGCCTAATTTTCATTTTTGATTTGGGGAAATAGTCAACAAGCTTGTATTTCCTCAAGTCAGTTCATAACCTGGGAACTTCCGGCCAATACTTTTTACCAAGCCACATAATGAGAGCATAGTTAACCATGTCTGCATGAAGTTGGACACAGTTGTGATTCAAGCTTCAACTTTAGTGAGATTGTCAAGTGTTAATGATATTGTAGTCTCTATTTTATTTGTTATATATACTTACATCTTGTATTGTTATGTAATATCATTTGTTGTATATAATAATCTTGCACCCAATTGATGCATGGTTTTCAAAACTATGATTTCTTCATAATCTTAGAAAAATAAAGGAAAAACTTTTACTATGGTTGGCATTTTGGTTGAACTAATAACATTTTTCCATGATAAGTTCCCCAGCACTTGCAACAAAATTGTGGAATACTAACGGAGATCTGTGTGTGCAGGGATGTCATGGATGCACGCGAAGCAGAATATAGAGCCTGGGCACATGTTCAAAGTTTGAAATCATCACTTGATGAGCACAACTTGGAACTTCGAGTTAAGAAAGCCAATGAAGCAGAGGCCAGATCACAACAAAAGCTGGCTGCTGGTGAAGCTGAGATTGCGGACATGAGACAGAAATTAGAAGATTCTAAAAGGTTGGTCTATGCTTCTCACGTGTGCTTACTGTAAGATGTATTATCTATTCTATTTTGCCATACTAGATACAAGAGAAAACATAACAGAGATAAAATGAACTATGAAATTATGATAAGAGTGACAGTACAAAGAGTGATATAGGAAAGCTATATGACTCAATGCTGAGTCAACAACTAGCACACTATCTATGAAACTCTAATAGAGAAATGCAAGTGAAATTGCAAAATATAAACGTAGACATTATCTTATCTCAATATTGCAATTTGCATCTGGTTGCTTTACGAAGGTTTCATGAATGGTGAGGTGTTCTTTTGGTCTTATTTCTTTTTGGTTGCTTGTTTTTTTTTTTGTAAAGAATGAAGGTGATATTATCTACCTAAAGTTAGAATTTGTGTAGCAGCAGTTTATTTTTTCTAACTCTTTTATGTTCTGCTATTATTTCTGTTGGATATCCAACATTAATTGGAGATATGCCCAAACTTTAGTATATATGTGAGTGCAAACATCACTTTACCAAGCCAGTTTTGTAAGGTTGAATTAGACTTAAGGTTCAGTCCTTAGCATGAGGAAGTGTGTTAGAGATCCCATATTGAGTAGAGATATGACCAAATTATAGTATATCAATGGGTGCAAACTTCACCTTGTCAAGTTGGTTTTGTAGGGTTGAATTAAACTTAAAGATAATATTAGAGCTTATCCTTGCAATGCTTGTTGGACTTATCATACCACGTGCTATCAAGCCCTCTGTTTCCAAGTTTGAGATGTCCAATCCTCGTCATGAGGGGGGTGTGTTGAAGATCTTATATTGACTAGAGATATGACCAAATTATAGTATATAAGTGAGTGCAAATTTGATCAAACTGGTTTTGTAAGGTTGACCTAGGTTTATTTAAAGTCCATTTTCTAAAATTTTCAAATAGAAATAAGAGTACAAGTATTAAGTACGCAGATTAAGCTGTCCTGATTCTCTTTTTTTTTTTAAATTACTTGAGGAAATGGGGAATAACAGAAAATTTTTATTATTTTTTACTCAGATTTTCCTATTATTTTGGTTTTTGGATAAACAAGAACTTGTTTTTCCTTAATCCTTTTCTATAAGAGCTTCTCTGTTCATTTCTGAGTTTCCATTTATTGAAGTGAAATTGCTTCCTCATTATATTCTATACATATTTCTATCATATTTGCTCTTTGTTAATTCTCCTGATGTTCTAATACTAGAAAAATATTGTTTCTTACATGTTGGTGTTTGTATCCTTTGAATCTGAACTTCTACTTTTTATTTTCTCAGTTATGTGATGAATTTGCTTATGTTTTTACTATAGAGTGGAAGTTTGTCCATATTTATGTGATGTTGGTGTTTGTATCCTTTGAATTTGAACTTGTACTTTTTATTTTCTCAGTTATGTGATGAATTTGCTTATGCTTTTTCTATAGAGTGGAAGTTTATCCATATTTATGTGATGTTGGTGTTTGTATCCTTTGAATTTGAACTTGTACTTTTTATTTTCTCAGTTATGTGATTACTTTGCTTATGCTTTTTCTATAGAGTGGAAGTTTATCTATATTTATGTGAAAACAGCTGAAGGTTTTTGTCTTTCATCTGTGTGTAACTGTATTCTCTTAACTCTGCTGTATTAATTAATTGATGGTTAACTCTATTTGTCCATATTGTTCCTATTTCAGGAAAATGTGTGATCTGTCGGATGTCTTGAAATCTAAGAACAAGCAAAATGAGAACTACTTATCTGAAATAGAGGTATCTTATCTTAATGGGCTGGAGTTCTTTGATGCATAATGCCATATTTTACTGTGTATTATCGTCTTTAATTGTTTCTAATTCTGAAAATGTTTTTGATCTGTTGCTGTTGTCATGATTATCCTGCAGAGTATTGGACAAGCATATGATGACATGCAAACTCAAAACCAACATCTGCTGCAGCAAATTACTGAAAGAGATGATTACAATATTAAGGTAGTCTGTCTTGAAATCGGTTGCATTTTCATAGTTTACTTTTAAAGTGATAATTTTTTTCTAATGTCTTTGTGATCTGCATATTAAGAAGTTCCTCTGTATTTTACAAAAACATACATTTTATTTTTATTATACATTTTATTTTTATAATACATTTTTAAGACTTTTCGTTTTAAACTGTCAAGTACATCCATTTTATTTTTATTATAGATATGACATGACCCTTTGTTCTGTCTGAATGGAGTGCTTTCTAATCTTATACTATATTTAGAGAATTTTTCTTATTTCCTATACAATAATGAGTTTGGTGAATATTTTAGTATTGAAAAGTTATGGAAATTGTATATATCTTCAGTTAAATGACTTAAAATGCATGTGGTATCTTCAGTTCAAACCTAGAGAAGTTTTATGTTGTCAGAAAAGACATGCAAGGAATAACATGTATATTGAGTGTGTCCACCATTGCAGATTTAATTGACACATTAGGATTTTTTTTGTCATTAGAGTCAGAATATGAAGGATTTGTCTAATTGATTAGGCTTTCCATTAAAGGAACCTTATTACTAGTTAAAATTTGATCACGAGTATGATCGAAATAAGGATTCTTACTAGTATGCTCGCTTGGTGGTTTTCAATTTTTGTTTTTTAATTATAGAAGATTTAATAATTATATAATATGCCTTTTTCATTTTTGTTATTGAAAATTGAAATTAGGGAGCAATTAAAAATGTGTGGATCAAATACAAGTGATGGTAATACAAGTCCATCTTCTTCTTAACAATTTATGCTTTGTAATATTTGGATGAATTTATGTATTTAGTATTGTGGACTTATTTTACTTAACTATGTCATTAAAATTTTGAAATTAGTATGTTATTTGTATAAATTATTTTCTTTTTCATATGAAGTAAACTTATGAGTCAAGTTTACCTAGCTCCTATGAGTTCATGTAAACGGTCCAGTTTGATAACCTTAGTAGTGAGAAATAATACTATATTGATAATTGGAGAGTAAAACAGAGTGGGATCAAACATGCTTATTATCAATTTAAACAGAGTGGGAGAAACAAAGTGTTTAATATTTCAATTAGCTTGCTTGGGTTAGTTGCATTTAGTGGTGGAACACACATGCAATATCACAAAAAGGGGTACAAGAGGAGGAAATGATAGGTTCAATCTTTGAGAACCTGCTGCTATAGACTTTTGAAAAGATAACTAGTAAACAATTTTCTGTACCTAACACATGACATCCTGAGAGTAGATAACACTAGTTTTTCTAACACTATTGTTGAAATATGTTACAAAAGCTTTTAAATCAAAGGGTTTTGTATATGTTGAAGAGCTTGCATCAATTAGAAATAAGGTCAAATTATAATATATAGTTGGGTGCTTATTGACCTGATTTTGTGAGGTTGAGTTAGATATAAATTCTTTTTTTAGATGGTATTAGAGCCAATGGCAATCTAGATCGTAAACTCACGATCCTGCGATCTTTGGGAAGAAACTGTGCTGGATCGCTGCCTGAGCGGATCAAAGCGATCCTGCAAGTCAGTAGTCGGATCAGAGGATCGCTGAGTATCTCTGATATGTGACTCTGCCCATTTTTTTTAAAAAAAACTTAACTTAAAGAAGAGGCCCAAAAGTTTATCACCAAAACACTTATCAAAACCCTAAAAAATCGTAATATTGCGAAACTCAGTACTGAAAAGCTTGCCACCGTTATGCCTCCACCGTTAGTGATTCTGCTGTTTGCGATTCCGCCATCATCTTGCCTCCCGCCCTCGCAACTTCCCACAAGCTTCCTTCTATTAATTCATTTGGTGCTGTTTGCGGTGAAGAGGTTTTATATTTGCTTCTGCTGCACTGCTTATTTTTCATCAATTCATTGTTTATTTTTTTATTGCATTGGGTGAATTGACAAAAAGTCACTATGAATGATTTTCTTGGATAGTTACAATCCTCGAGTTATGAGTTTTCATTCCCTTTCCGATCCTCTTCCATGTTATGAGTTTCACAACATTGATTAGAGCCATTCATAGCATATACTAGTCAAGTTTGTTGGGCTGTGCCATCTGCTATCAAGTTCCCTGTAGTTCCATGCTTGAGATGTTTTGTCCTCGGTGTGAGGTGTGTTAAAGAGTCCACATCAGCTGGAAATAAGGTCAAATTATAATATATATAACTGGGAGCAAACCTCACCTTACTAAGCTGGTTTTGTAAGGTTGCATTAGACTTAAATTCCACTTTCTTGAGAATATCTGACACAACTTTGATTTTGTTTCCCAAAATTTCTACTTTGCATTCAGCATTTTCTAATATTCTTGAAGACCAGGTATATGTTTATATAATAATGTTTGTCAGTTGGATATTTTTTTTTATTGTATCTCATTGGTGCAGCTTGTTTTGGAGGGTGTACGGGCAAGGCAGAAGCAGGATTCTTTGCTCATGGAGAAGCGGGTAATTGAACAAGATATCCAGCAAACAAACACATCCCTGAATTTATATGATATGAAAGCTGCAAGAATTGAAGACCAGGTAGCTGGGTCTTGATTTAATCTTAAATTGCACTTCAGATATGACTTTGGAATTTTACTTATCCTTACTTGGTATGCAGTTGAAGTTTTGTTCAGATCAGCTTCAAAGAATGTCAGACGATAAGTTTCAATGTTCTGTCACTTCAGAAAATACACAAAGAAGGCTGTCTGATATTAGAAAACAAACTCAACAGATTAGGGATACAGTGGTCGAAATGCAATCAAAAATTGGTAGTAATAGGGTGACGAGAATGGAGTTACAAGTTGAACTTGAGAAAGAAAGGTATTTAATCCATAATATATATATATATATATATATATATATATATAATTTTTGTCAAATGTTTTTGGCACACATCTGTTGTAACCTTGTGTCTTTTCGTTACTAAGGTTTGCCAAAAAAAGAATAGAGGAGGATCTGGAGATTTCTAGGAGAAAGTTTTCACGCCTTAAAGAACAAAATGAGGGCTCTTCAATAACTGAAAAGCTTCATCAGGAACTTGAAGAGTACAGGGAAATTATCAAGTGCAGTATCTGTCACGATAGGGCAAAAGAGGTATTTTTTAAGGAGATATATTTGTACAACATTCTGGGTCTGTCTGTCTGTCTGTCTCTTTGCTCATTTATTACATATTATAATAATGGAGAGAGATAAACGCAAATATGTTTTATAAGTTGTTGTATTGTATGTGCATCGGTCTGAAACTCCTTGTAAGCACCTTGTGATTATGGTCAAGCTGAGTCTGGTGTTCTGGGTGGGGGGTGTTATAGCTACATCTAATGTGACCAAGGTTTTAGAAACAGTGATTTTAAGATTATATAAAACTGATTTTAATTTATGGATTTTCTGAAAAGCATAGGTTGTATTTTGTTGTTCCATTAATAAAATTGTTTTAAATTTAAGTTATTTCATAAATTGTTTCATGTGATAACAGATGATTGATGAATTTTGAGGTGTTAGCCTGGTTGAGATGTCAAAATTCAGAGTGATCCTTGGCATGAAACTTTTTTTAAAAAAAGTTATGATTTCAGCATTTTCTAAAGCTACTCAAAATAACCAGAAGTCTGATATTCTTTTTTAGTTTCTACATTTCTAATTTTTAAACATGATAACAATTTTAGAGGTTATTTTTTCTGAAATATAAATATTCTTCAATTTAAAATGCTGAAATTGTTATCCACCAAAGGTGTGTGGCTGTGCTCGGGGGGCTAGCTAGGGGGGAGTTTCAATTTTTTTAATAAATAAATATATTTAATTTTTGTTTGACGGAAAAAGAAAATTAAGCTGTATTGGTTATATGTAAGCTAAAAAAAATAGCTTATGGGTGAATCTTGGTACATATTTATTTATCGTTTTCTTCTTCGACTAATGAGTGTATTGGTTGTTAGTCTGTTTACAAATTAAGTTTTAAAGAAATCATGACTTTTTGGGGTGAAAAGCTTATGTATCCCTTTCTTTGTGTCAGGTGGTAATTACAAAATGCTACCACTTGTTCTGCTACTCATGTATCCAGAAAGTTGCTGGGAGTAGGCATCGCAAGTGCCCACAGTGTGCTACAAGCTTTGGCGCTAATGATGTGAAGTCTGTTTATTTGTAACTAGAAACTTGGTTCTGTTCCGCATCTTGAAAAGAGGCCGGTGTTGTTTTGAAAAAGATCTGGTGTATGGTACCTAGGTGCTTCAATTGTATACTTATTCCAACTGTTGAGATAAGGAACATTGGCAGCGATCAATGAGTGCCTGTCTGCATTTGGACCAAAAATGATTATTTCTGCTGGTACTTGATCTTACTAGTACCGCCTCTGCGCATTTTTTTGAATATGGGATTGTGTTTAGTTTAACATTTTTAATAGATAGAACTGGGAGCCATAGGAAACGTGATATTTGTTCTTTGCAGATTTATCATAATACATCTTCCAATGCCATTTGGAGAAGTCATGAAGGTTGGTATTTAGACCGTGCAATTAATTATTCAAATCATTCCAAATCTGAATTTCCTTGCAAGTTGACTCCAACGGTGGCAGCGACATGTCTTATCTTACCTCTGGTTCTTTTAGTAGAAATTTTGGTTTCCGGGATCTGTATATATATGTTAGATTTTATAATTGGTCGTTCAATTTTGTTTATAACAGCCTGTAATTTGTGTAATCGTGGATATGCCAAAATATAATTGTAATTGATCTTGTCGAAAGTTATGAAAGCTCGATTTATTCCATGTACTTTTTGATGTTGCCAAAATATTTTTAAACCGTTGCCTCGTCTTCAAACATCCATTATGTTGGACAAACGCATTCAGTTGAAACACCCTCCATGATGTGGTTGTATTTTAATCGATATGAACTTGTTTTCATTGAAACCTGGCTATCTTAAACTGCATTGACTTTATCACAGGATATGATCACGTAAGAAGTACATCAGTTTTCGAAGCCTTACCTCAGTATGTAGTTGTAATTTAGCTCATAACCTGCTTTAAACTAGAATCTGTTCACCAGTTGTCTTTTTGTTTTCATGATTCGGATACAAAGTTTGCTTTAGGTGCAGGTGTGTGCTACATTTTAAGTAGGGTTGATATTCTTTATGTTAAAGATATACTTTGTGGAATTGGTAGCAATATTAGTACTCCGGTACATCTTAAGACATTCTTGGTAGGACAACACTTAAGTGTTTCGAAAATCTAGTTTCTAAATCCGTTTGGTTGGTCGTAAATAATGTTTGAAACGTTTATATTCTTGGATATTTCAGTTTTTAGCATTCAGTTTTAACAGAGCTTCCAAGCTCCAGTTCTTTGTTTCACATTAAATGATTTGACAAAGTAATGTAATTTGAGGGGTCTTTTCTAAAGACAATTTGCATACACCATCACAGGTGTTGTAGATGTTCTCCAACTAAATTTGGAGTATTTTGTTAATTTAATTTTTACTAGACATGTTACATATTATTTTGGCTATATATTCTAATTTGTTCTACAATTAGACTTTTGTTTCCTGCACCCCTGTAATTTTTGAAATGACTATTTATTTTAATGGTGTCACATTCGCCTTTCTTACTCGCGAGCAATTTTTTTTACTCAACTAGAAGTTTTTACTTCATTGCTACTTGGATTCTGACAAGAATTGAGATTAGTACTCTGCAGGTATTTATAAAAAAGGTAATCCGCAACATGAGTTTTTTATTCTGGATAAGTAAGATTAGTGCTCTGGATTACTTATTCCAGAAACATTCCAAATCAAAATTTTCGTAACATATTTATCTTACACTATTTCAGAACACTCAGAACATTTTACAAGTGTTTCATAACACCTCATTCAGAACATTTTACTTTATAAGTGTTTCACAAATTGTTTAATCCAAAATATAAAATGTGTGT
The DNA here is from genome assembly GCF_051622355.1 of Phaseolus vulgaris. NCBI lineage: Eukaryota > Viridiplantae > Streptophyta > Magnoliopsida > Fabales > Fabaceae > Phaseolus > Phaseolus vulgaris. The sequence continues at coordinate 24,470,960 of NC_143505.1, read as the reverse complement.
ACTTTTGGAAATTGTATTTTGAACATTTTATTTGATTTTTGAACACCTAGGAAAATTAGGCATTCAAAAAATAAAACATATTATATATTCTAAAATACTTAACTCAGAATACACATCTCACAGTTTAGAGATAAAGTATTTTAGAAATCAAATATTTTATTTTCAAGATTTCGTTTTCTAGAAGCTTTTATAATAGTTTTTTACAATTTAAACTTTATTTTAACAAATTTACTACGGATGAAGACTCTTACTCGAGAATATCAAATGAAATTATGTTTTCAAGTAGTATAGATGATATTGACATAGTCCATGTTCTACTTCTTATGCAATATAAATGAATTTATAAATGAGATTGCAGTGATACATTTGAGAATGAGATAAATGTAACTATTATATAATTATTTTTATATGGTAAAGTTATCAACATAGTAATCTTGTATTATGTTTTTTAACGTTTTCATGAGTTAAACTAGGTCTTCCACACTTTCTGTTTTAGAGACAGTTGATTGCACACTATCAGAAAGAATTATTTCCTCTTAAGTATGACTATATATAAATACACTAAAATAAATATATAAATATAATTAAATAAGAAGTAAAAATTATGTTCTAGAATATGCATTTTGGAATAATTTCAGAAGACATTTTGAAATCGCTCGATCCAAAACATGTTTTCTGGTTGATCATTCCAAAACATTATTTTGGAGTTGCTCAATGTGAAGCATGTTTCTAGATTATAAATTTTGAAAACATGTTCTAGATTGGACAATCCAACTAGATTTTCTAGAATGATCAATCTATGACAACAAGCACCTCCTCCTTCTAGATTGTGTAATCCAAAAACGTTATGATTGAGCAATTCAAAGTTATGTGGAAGGTAAACAAAATGAATTACTTAGAAGAATGTGGTGGTTTTAGAGAAAAAAGAGATTTTTCAGAGAAGAAGCTAAACACAACATTGCTCGACATTGGAATAAGGTGTATTGGTGGCATTAATACCATGATAGCCTTAATATGTTTGTGTTTCATCTTAAAACCACAGAAGACTATATACATAAACACACTTTACAAGCTAACATTATAATTGAAAAAAACTTATAAACTTATTTTATGTTGTAGAGAATGTTTCATCTTACAAAACGTGTTAATATCAAAGATTTATTAAAAGGTGTGTTAAAACTACTTTCCGACAATGCACATTCTAAAACACCTTATGACAACTATTGAACGATTATTTGCTCCCACGATCCTACTCTTTTTCCTTATTTTAGATGAAAGCTCTTTGATTAAGGTGTAATAGGTCACCCCATCTATCAAAATGTTGTTTGAAAGGGAGATTAATATTTAATGTTGCATGAGACATATTTAGTGCATAATTACATTCATGAGTAAACAAATGAAGCAATAAAGATGAAGGTGTGAAGTTCGGGTAAAAAAAGAAATCACTATTAAGATGTTAAACAATACTATTAGACGATCTCATGTTAAGAGAGTTTATAAGTTTTGATGATAACAAACACTATAAGGTGTGCTAAGATCTCTAACAAAGCTACTATTGTGCATACTTAGACAAAGACATATTAAACGGTTTACTAAGATTAAACTTGTTAGAAGTATTAAAACTGCTATATTATGTTCAGAAATGTAAAGTCAAACTATGCAGTGTTAACACATTCGAGAATCCAATTATGCATAGACTCGTTAGACGGTCTTATTGTACAAGGACACACTAGACGATTTTTTGTCCAGATGGTCTTTAGAAGACTCTAAATGCTAGATAAATACAAAAAGCAAGATGAGTTAGAAAAAAAATGGTTTTCATGAATTTGTTAGATGATTACTGCATCTTCTACATATTAGATAGTCTAACATATTAGGGAGTGTCTAAATTCAATCTCATTGTTTTTAAAATGCTTTCCAATAATGATTGATTGTTTTTGAATCTCATTTGATCATACACATCAACATTTTCATTCAAAAGAATTGGCTGATTAAATTCTGGAAAGTTTTCATCTTTTTGAAAGTAAAGAGCAATTCGAAAACTATATATCTTGATTGTCCTGATGATTTTTTATTGAAATATATCTTCTACGATAATTTTAAATTATTTTACGAATACATCAACACGATAAAAAAATCAATATTTGAAAGTTTTTGAATTTATAGTGTAAATTGGATGGTTTTCGAAAAACAGAGATACATTCAAATTAGTCTTAAATGTTTTTTGAAAATATATTTTTATGAAAAAATCTTGATTAAAGTCTATTTTCATTCAAAAGAATTATACATACTTAGAAAGATTTCAAGAATAAAATGTTTTATCAAAGAAATTGGTTGTTATATATAGTGCTGGTTAAAAGAATAGCTGTTTAAATTTTACTTAAGAACGTGAAAATTTTAAAAACGTGATTAGCTAATCGTAATTAGTTGAATTTATTTGCATTAGTTGTAATGTGCTAACAACGGAAAATTCGGGCCGGGAATATTGTTGTTGCAGAGATTCATCTGAAAATCAATTTATTATGCGAATCAATCGATGAGAAGACTTTTGAATCCATCACATTATTCTTTAATCATGTTTAACAACTTACAATCTTTCCTAATATATGTTGAAATAAAATAAAATAATATAAACCAGACCAACTTGTTCTTTAATGAAATAATTGACAAATTGAATCCTTAATAGTAACAATATAAGGATAAAATAAATTATATCATATATATTTAAAATTTTATTCAAGATAAAAATCTTAATAAAAACTTTAAATTGTGTTTGGTCTTTAATAATTGATAATTGTCATGTATGTTTATTTAAAAGAAAAGTTAATGTTAATATATAATTAATCTTGAATGGAGTTTTTTACCTTTTGTTTTTTGTTTTATAATTTTAAAATGTTTAATGATACTTTCAAGATTAGTTTCATATTAAAATTAATTCTATCTTAATAAGACGTTAATAATTACTAAAGATCAAATAGTGTTTAATTACATAAATTATTAATAAAGTTAAAACAAAACAAACTAACTAACCAAATTAAAGTTTTTTATTAAGAATTTTTTTTCATGACTATATTAAGAATGAAATTTGTCAATATTTATTGGATTGAACTGACTATTTATGTATATGCAGATGCTGATGTATTTGATGAATCTAAATTGGAAGACTTGAAGAAAGAAGATGTTCTTACCAAAAATGAACTCAGAGAGTGCAACCTGCAAAAGACGGAGGTCCACCTGCAAAAGTTAAGTTAGTAGAAACACAAAGATGATAATTCTTAACAAAGAGTTAGAGTATAAAATAGAGTTTAGTGTATCCTCTTATCACTTATTTATAGGTTTTGTTGGACTCAGACCATTTAAAAAAAACATTGAATGGTTATCATGAGATATAAATGGATTTTATAACAGTAACCTATAACCGCTAGTTAATGCTCTTTTTTCCTCTTTGGAAGTAAATGATATCTTCATTAATTTTCCAAATCAACTGTACCTGTGTGGAAAGAAGGGCCTAGGTACTAGATGCTTGATGTGAGTTGATTTTTTGATGTTTTTATGATGACACTTTTACTTAATATTGAGATTTTAACAATTAAAGGTGAGGACCTAAGGAAGATTCCCATTGGACACGAACTGAACCAAATGGTTAAGTAAGTGTGAAGGTTCACTTCATAGAGGTAAAAATGAAAAACAAGACATGGTGAGTATGAGATGCAATTGCGGAATTGAAAATGGGCACAAGGTTAACATCAATGGTGGTCATGGCCTCCCAAATGATGCACCATACTCATGATTATGAGCGAAATCCAAGAGCAACAAAGAAGAGAAACTAAGAGACAAACACATAATATGGAATGGAGAAAATGGAAGGAAAATGGAATGATAAAACTTATGATTGTGGGTGATAAATGTCACGCCACTTGGAGGGTGATGTGCTCCAAGATGAGTGTGTTGGCCGCCACTTGAGAGCTTCCCAATCACTCAAGATAAGACCTTAAACCTAAGAGGACATAAGCCTCACTAAGAGCTAACACAATTTGTGCAGAGTTTTTTTACTTCATTCAAATTCAACTTGTAAAATACAATGAGGTAGGCCTCCTATTTATAGGTGAAGGAGCCTTGGAGAACAAGCATGAAGGGTAGGATGGGAAACACTAAAAAAGGGGCAGCCTTAGGGTTTGACTAATGCAAACCCGCACCCTAGGCTTGTCCTTCTAGAAACTAGGTCAAAAATCCCTTCCTAAAGGGTTAGGAACAAGCTAAAATGCTAAATACACCCCCTATTATGCTAAAGGTACCTTATTCTAGCCTATCTTTGCTATTTAGACCCCTAAAGAGAGCCCAAATTATTTACAACATATTTGTATCTTATAAGAAGACCAAAAGGAAGAATAGTTGGTGTGCTGGTTTATGCTCAGCTCCTTTGGTGAGGTCTATGTGATTCTTGGTAGGGTTATGAATTGTTTGTTGAGATGACTGTTCATCATATGCTTTGTCTTTTGCTTCCTTGGTCATCTTCATAGCTACTTGGGTTGTATCATGCTCAACAAGTTCGATAGAATTTGAACTCGAATCATAACTCATGTAGTTAACATAGTTAGTTTGTTCACATATAAGATAGTGCAAGGATTGGAATGTGAACTCAACTTATGTTCCTTAAGTGTTGGGAGTGCATAAGATTATGTTCTATATACAGACCAAGTTTGAAAATAATTTGTGAGAATGATAAATTTTTGTGATGAAAATCCTCTTAAAAGGTGGAAACCTGTAGGAGGTGTTTGAAAATCATTCCTAAAATTCTTTAACAAAGATGGTGAGTAGGTAGAAACCTTTAGTAATGAAAAAGGGAAGGAAGAAGTATACCTTGAAGGCATATTTATTTTTGTGTGGGCTAACAAGATGAAACCCTTTTTTACTTTCCTCACCTTTTTCATTTTTAATTGGTCCTCATGAACCTCTTTGGGAGAGAGGGATTTTAAGGTAACCTTGTGCCCTTAGAAGGTAAAAGTCATTTTGTTGGTTAGACCATCATGCAAAACTTGTCTATCATATTGCCAAGGCCTTCCCAATAGAATATGTGTTTCTTCCATTGGCACAACATCACATAAAATCTCATCCTTGTACTTTCCTATAGCAAAAGTTATGAGGACTTGTTTATTAACCATGATTTCTCCCTATTTACTAAGCCATTGGAGCTTGTAGGGCCTGACATGAGAGATGGTAGACAACCCAAGCTTTTCTACCACTCTTGTGCTTGCCACATTTGTACAGCTACCCCCATCCACAATTAAGGAGCACAAATTATCATTAATGAGACACCTAGTGTGGAAAATGTTTTACCTTTGACTTTCATCAAAAGGTTTTAAAACTTGACCTAGCATGCGCCTCACTACTAATAAGTCTCCTTCACATGGACTCTCACTTTCTTCTTCACTTAGGGATCTAGAATGGTTAGGGGACCTAGACCTTTGGGAGCTATGGCCACTCATGACAACCCCTTCTTTAACCACCATGTTTCTTTTTGAAGAACAACTAAAAACAGTGTGCCCATAACCTAAACATTTAAATGACTTTCTACTAGAGGTTTTGGTAGGTGACTTAGGTGTTGAAGTGGAGGGATTAGAATGTCTAGGGTTATAAGTGGAATCTTTCTCAACATTTGAAGGAAAAGTTTTGGAAGAAGTTTTCTTTTTGTTTTTCCAAGATGATTGGTAGTAGCCATCATTATGAGAGTTTTTGAAATGGTTTTTCTTTGACAGTTTGGTTTCAACCTTGATGGCAAGGTGAACCAATTTTTCTAAAGATGAATACTCATAAAGTTCCACCACATCTTGGATTTCCCTTCTTAGTCCATTTACAAATCTAGCTATTTTAGATTCCTCACTTTCATGCATGTCAATTTTAGTTAAAGTCGTTTCAAGCTCTTTAAAATAATCATCAACACTTTTTGTTCCTTGTTGAAGCCGTTGGAGCTTGAACAAGAGTTCCTTCCTATGATGATGAGGAACGAACCTAGCACGCATGCATAACTTTAAATCCTCTCAAGAGACCATGACTGACCTCTTGTTAAGTCTAATGTCCATTATAGTCTTATGCCACCACTGCATGGCATAGTCTAAAAATTCTTTGGAGGCTAACTTGGCTCTTTGGTCTTCTTGAACCTCATGTACATTAAAAATTTGTTCAACTTTAGCCTCCCATCCTAGATATATGTTGGGATCACCTTCCCCACTAAAACTAGGAATTTTTACATAAGGCAAAGAAAGTTTAGGAGCACGATGTGGATGTTGACGCCTCTCCTCAAATTGGTTCAATCTCCAATCTTCTTCTTCCTCATGGCTACCATATTGAGTGAAACTTCTTGTAGCTCTTCTATGCTTCCATCTCCTTGGCCACTCATTTCCTCATCTTTTTGGGCAAGAGATCTCCTAACAGTCGTCAATTCACCCATAAGGAATGCCTTTTGGGGAGATTGGGGTTTTGATGACTCTCTTGAAGAAAGATAAGCCATATTTCACAAGCGAACAAACAATTTGTGAAATATAAGTTAGAAAACACTCTCTCAAGTTTGCGTCACTTTGGTGAAAAGAAAACAAGAAGAGAACACTCAAAGCACTCAAAAAGAATTTTATCCTTTCGCAAAGATCTTTCTTGAAGTTGAAAACTTTTAAATGAAAAAGGTCAAAGTCATAATCACTTGATCTTAATGGAAACACAACAAAACTTAAAGACAAAAATATAAAAGACAATCAAGAAAAGTTAAACCAAATTTGAGAAAGAGATTATGACAAAACTTTGAAGAAAGACAATCAAGAAAAAGGGACACAAAAAGGACTCAAAGATACTTACTAAACTTTTAATAGTGAAACTTTTTCTTTAGAAATTGTTAAAGTAAAAGGATAAAAATTCCACAATGGTTGAAATCAATTAGCCAATCAGGTTGAACCCAAAAGTTTGAAAAAAAAGTTGCTCTTTGAAAGATTAGAACACAATTAGCTTGCGCAATTTTTTATTTTTTTTTATACTTTTTCTTGGATTATGGAAATGAAATGTCCATATTTTTTATCATGCATATTTTCATATAACTTCAATATTCACAAAAGTTTTGGATTCAAAAGAATTGATCACTTGAAATCTTTTGTTTGGAACTTAAATCTGCTTCTACTAAAACAAGTTTCTAATTACTTATAACCTTTCATAGTTAAAAGCAAGTAAGTAGAGGAAAAATTATAAGGACTCCTAGAACACTAAAGAACATACGACTCAAGGCAAAGTAGTAAGAACAATAAAAGACATAAAGGACATTCAAAAAGCGAAACATTATCTAGAAGAGATATCTAGAAGATACACATTATTGATTCTCTTACCTACCAACATTACCTCTTTGGTGTTGGGTAGACAGATTTCACATGTGTTTGTCTTGAAAATCACTTGATATCCATTGTCACACAGTTGACTAAGGCTTACCAGATTATGCTTTAGCCCTTCTACATAGAGCACATCATGGATGACCAATATGTCTTTGTTTCCTATGGATCCTCTCCCAAGAATCCTTCCCTTGTTGTTGTCCCCATAGGTGACATGCCCTTCTTGCCTAAAGGAGATACTCTAAAACTTTGATTTGTCCCCTGTCATATGCTTGGAGCATCCACTGTCCAAGTACCATTGTTGCCTGCTCTCCTCCAAGTTTTCCTACAAAGAAGATTTTCAAGTACAAAGATTTGGTCCCCTTATGAATGTTGGTCCATTTGGTTTACATTCATCAATTGAAACTTTATTGCACTTAGGAATCCACTTCATAAAGCCCCTAGGAACAACATATTTTCTGATTTCACAGAACCTCACAGAATGGCCTCTTTTCATGCAATAGAAGCATGTAACAATCGGTTGTTTTGATGGTCCAATCGATTATTTTTCTGGCATTTTCGAAAATGGTTTTGAAAATCTATCTTGTTTGTTTTGTGGGTTAAAACCCAATCCAGCTTTTCCAAAAACATAGTTTTGAGATGCCAAGACATTCTCAAAGTTGGATTGACCTTTAGAAAGCTTATCCACAGTTTTAACAAGATAGTGGACCTTCTTTTCAAGATTTTCGCAATTTTCACAAACAAGAGTATCACACTTGCAAGGCGAGTTTTTATAAACAATTTCAAGGTTTTCAAAATCTGTTTTTGAGTTTTCTAATTCCTCTTCCAGTGATTTGACTATGTTTTCAAGCCAGCTATTCATTCCCTTTAACCGGTTGTTCAAGAGGGCCAATCTATTGACTTCTTCATGCATTTCTTGAAAGGCTTGAAGCAATTGACCATAATTTTCAGAGTTTGAGGAGTTAGATGAACTTACACTACTTGAGTCATCTTCCTTTCTGGCCATGAAGCAGAGGTTGAGGCTTTTCTTGTTTTGCCTTCTTTTCCTTCTTGCTTGACTCTTTGACCTTGCCTCCTTTGGTTCATTGTTTCCATGGGCAGCCTTGAGTGTGTCCCACATCTCTTTAGCAGTTTTTCATTTTGATACCCTAAAAAACTCATTAATATCTAGTGCAGAAGCTATTATGTTTTGAGTAGTACAATCAAGCTTGGCCATTTTACATTCATCATTGGTCCATTGAGACCAAGGTTTTGCAATGTAAGAACCATTCTTTTTAAACTTTGGAATGTAAGGACCATTCTGAATTGAATCCCAAATCCCTTGATCAATAGATTCCACAAAGATTTTCATTCTGGCCTCCCAATACTTGTAATTCAATCCACAGAATAAAGGTGGTTTGTAGATTGAAGCACCTTCCTCAAAAGATTGTTTTCCAGCCATAGAAAAAAGATTTTTGGATCAACTTGAATAATTTTCAAGAACCAAGCTCTTGATGCCAATTGTTAGAATGGATGACTTTAAACTAGAGGGGGGGGGGGTGAATGGTTTAAAGAGGGTTTTCACAAACTTTTAAGCCAAGAATGAAAATACTTCGAGAAACAAATGATAAGAAATTCAGTTTGGCAAAACACAAAGCAAAAACAACAGCACCAGAAAAACAATCGGTTGTTTATACTGAGAGAATGCACACAGATGTTTATATTGGTTCACTCTAAACCCAGAGCTACATCCAGTCTTCTCAGAAACCACTGAGGAATTCCACTAAGCAATCAAACCTAGATCACTTACACCACAACCAAGGAAGTGACCTTGATCCCCTCAAGACACACACTCCTCTTGGTCAACACACCAACACTAAGAATGCTGATCTTGATCCCCTCAAGAACACACAACACTTCTCAGCAAACACACAAGGTTTCTTTCAACAGATACAAGGATTACACTTGTTACAGAATGAAATATGAAATCAGTACAAGAGAAAATCCTATCTCACACACTTTGATCAATCTCAATCTCTAAGCAATCTCAACTTTTCAAAAACTCAAAATCAGTGAAAAACTCAAATCTGTTTTTCTGTATATATCAAAGTTGTTGTTTGTTATCAAATCTTAACAAACTATTAATTGCATTCAAAGATTGGTCAAAGCATTAAAAACTGGAGCGTAAACAGTTGGAAAATCATTTAATTCTCAATCAAAGCACAAACCATTTTTCTATTATGGTACCAAAACAAACAATCGGTTGTTTCCTCGAATCAATCGGTTGTTTTGGTTTTGACAGCAAGTCAACCATAAAAACAGTTTAAACACCTAAGTATAAAACAATCGGTTGTTTCGACAAAACAACAGGTTGTTTTTCACTTAGCTTGAAAAACACTTTTCTTTTAAAAAGATTGAGAGTGCTTATGCTTTGGATTCAATCAAGAGTGGATTACACATTAAATCTACCCCAAAGTCTATCTAAAGGACAACTCAGCAACAACAAGCATAACTAGCCTTCATCATCCTTCAAAGGGTTTGGATTCTTCAAAGCTTGAACACCACTTGGTTCAACAGATTCTCCCTCCAATTTCTTAAAAGAAACCACCCCACATTATAAAGATTCTACAGATAAACCCTTTACTCCTAAACCACGCACCAAAACCTCAAGTCAAAAATGCTTTAAATGTCTAGGTTTTGGGCACATTGTTGCTAATTGCCCAAGTAAAAGAACAATGATGGTTAAAGGGGGGAATAGTTGTGAGTGATCATAGTTCCCAAACATCTAAAGCTAGTTCCCCTTCCTCTTAAAAATCCCCAAGTTAGGACAATTGTGAAATACCTTGTGAAAGTGACTTATTGGTGGTAAGACGAATGTTCGGTACTATTCAAAAACGTTTTGATGAAACCCAAATATAAAATATTTTCCACATCCATTGCCTTATCAACAAGTTATGTTCCATGATCATAGATGAGGGTAGTTGGGCTAATGTGGCAAGTACAAGAGTAGTGGAGAAACTTGGATTAACCACTATCTCTCATACAAAGCCCTATAGGTTACAATGGCTTAATGAAGAGGGTGAAATTATGGTTAATAAACAAGTCCTCATAACTTTTGCTATAGGAAAGTATAAATATGATATTTTATGTGATGTTGTGCCAATGGAAGAAACACATATTCTATTGGGAAGACCTTGACAATATGATAGGAAAATTTTACATGATGGCCCTACCAATAAGATTTCTTTTAACTTCCAAGGGCATAAGATCATATTAAAACCCCTCTTTCCCAAAGAAGTTAATGAGGACAAAGTCAAAATGAAAACCAAAAGAGAAAATGAAAAGGATGAAAAAAGAAAAGATAAAACGTGTATCATCACCTCACTTCACGCAGTAAAAACAATAATGTTGACTTGTACAAAAATACAAACTACACCTCAAACATATTCTTCTTCCTTATTTTTTTCATTACCTAATTGTTTCTTCCGGTTTACCAGAATGTGCTTCGTGCGTAGCTGTGACTTGCGTATCAAGGGCACCTTCGTCTTTATTCCAGATCTTCACCCTACACCGCCGTGAATACCTGAAACATAGAGAACAAAGGGTGCCCTCGCGGTCGTTTGCACTCCGACGATCAAGTCAGTAGGCAGAAACACTAAGCACCTCCATATCGAAACACCGTAACTGCGATGTTCTGAAGGCGCGTAACTGTATTCTAACGAACTTCTCTCTGGTTCTCAAATCACTTGTGCATACAGTGTGTAAGCGTGCAAATGATTAGAATGTGTAAAAACGTACCTTACTAAGTTTCTAGAAGGGCTTATATACCTTGAGTTTCAGTGCTACTGCCACGTGTCCCCTATGACTTGAGCGTAACTCCACGTGGAAGGCCTTACGACGCTGTAACCCAACTTAGGAAAATCCCAGCGCGTAAGTTGATGTGATTCCAATAGCAAGATATAGATGATTCTTTGTCATTTTATGGAATCAACTTGAGTTGGAGAATGAATAGGCACTTTTAATAGAAATGGATCAATGTTCTATGTTTCAAGAACTCACCAAAACTTGCACCAAACACCAAACTCACATGGAAGACCCATTTCTTGCCAATTGAACCGATTAAATTGAACAAGAAAGTAAATGAACCAATTGAAACTCTAAAGTAAGCAATTGAACCGAACAAAACATGAAAAGGAGCTACTGAACTGAATTAAAACAGTAAGAAATTGAAAAGAACCGAACCAAAGTGCAAGAAAAGGAAGATGAACCGAATAAAAGAAACTACACTTGTTTTAGAGTTCATATGGACATGGAAATGGAAGAACTAAATGGAGAAGAGAGGAAACTTATGTGGATGAAGAACTTGGTTGATGAACACGCCACTTGAAGTGTGATTGCTCCAAGATAAGTGTGAATTGCCGCCACTTGAGGGAACCAAGGCTCTCAAGATGAGACTAGGAAGAGGAGAAATCAAATCTCACTCACTCAATCACCAAATTGGGAGAGTTTCTTTACTACAAATTCCAAATCTGAATTGTGAATGACCTAAGCCCTCCTTTTATAGGAGCAAGGGTTGGTCATGAAGCTTACAACATAAGCTAACCAAAAGACTCTTCATATGCTACTTACTAATAGCGCCTAAATGAAGCATGAAGAGTACTCTTCTAGAAAATTCTAAACAAATGCCTAAAGATGCTTTTACAAAAGAGGTATCTAAGGTTTCCCTCTAAGCACCTTTCCTAAAAACTATGTATTTAAACATTCTATATTATTTACAAATTTATAAAAGAAACTATAAAGAGAGATATTTAAATGAAGCCTATTCTTGAAAACATGTAGACTTCTTTGGCTTTAGGCTTGATCCTCTCTTTATTTTATATCTTCTTTTAATTTTGAAAAGACTAGAAGGAAGAACTTCAAATGTGTAGGTGAATGACCTCTCCCTTCATTAATAAAAGTGCGCAAGGGGTGACTATCTGGGTGCCAACTCATGCGCCCTAGCCTCTAGTCACTCGCCCTGGGAGTGTATCTGCCTTCCTCTCGTACCATGCACGTGGATTACCCCTGGGGCAGGGCCCTCTCCCGGGTCGTATCTGTCCCAGGGATTCTCCAAAGGTGGCGTGGGTAGCCACGTCCTGCACCCCATACATGAGTACTTCACGAGTCAGGTTCCTCTCGTACCACTTAACATCTCTTGCGCTTCTCAAGTTTACGTTATATCTTTCAAAAATCGCGCGCTTTAGTTACTGTTTCATCACTTTTCCCATTCCCTCACACTGTTCACCTTCTTCTCGAAGCCTTCTCTGCAATCTCTCTTCACACTCCAAGCCTTCGTCAATCCAATCACTCAAAGGTATGGTTTTTCCTCTTCAATGGCTCTTTCTCTTGACCTTTTGTATTGATATAACTGCCTGGGTCTGTTTATTTTTCTCGCATTCGTGCTTTTGCTTCTCATTTCTTCGTTCCCCCCTTTCTTAACCTCTCACGTGGGTAGGGTTTTTCTAGGGTTTCTTCCTCTTTTTCGTATTAACCCTCATTTGTTGAACCTTTACTCTTCTTCATTCTTCAGTTTCCTTCATGGCGCGTACTAAAACGACTACCAACCCTCCACCTCCCAGGGTCAACTACAAAGCCCTGTACCCTTGGGCCCCTGATGAGTTGCTCGATGAGTGCTCAAGTCTAACCTCCCTAAAGGATTGGAGGGACCATGTGGGCGAACCAGGCGCTTACCAAGGCAGTGCCTTTTCCAAGAGGCATGATATCTACATAGTTGTGCGTCCTTGCACACCTGGGGAGCCCGTTTGCGTAGACGAGCGATCAAACAATGGGGAGGCCTTCTTCTTTCTCTACCAAACCGTGTTCAAACGCATAGGCCTGCGTTTGCCCTTCTCTGGGTTCGAGAGAGAACTCTTGACCGAAATCAATGTCGCCCCTGCCCAGCTACACCCCAATAGCTGGGCCTTCATCAAGGCATTTGGGATTCTTTGCGGATATTTCGGCCAACCCCCCTCTGTGGACGTCTTCCTTCATTTTTTCGAGATCAAGAAGCAAGGGAAGAGCCTCTGGGTGAGCTTCAGCGGCATCGCCGGGAGGATCCTGCTATCTCTGTTCCAACAATCTTACAAGGAAAGGCAAGTTCTTCAGGGTGTGCTGCACTAAACACGACCGCACTGCCCTGGATGGCTTCCCCTTATACTGGGTGAAGAAAGTGAAGCTGACTAAACCCAAAACTTTGGATGAACTACCCTCGACTGATCGAGAGGTTTGCCAGATTTTGGCCAGCGTGGGGGTCTTGGATACTGCCGAGTTGATAGCACGCGAATTCAACTCCGATGCCCTCACCCAATACATTAGTACGAGAACTACCCCCCACCCCTTATCTTCTTTAATTTCTGCCTCTGTTAGCTTTTACCATAGTTCATACATGTACTGCTTGTGTACTTTGGATCTTCATAGTATGTCTGATTGTACTTTCATGCTTCAACTTAGCCTGTGCCTAACCTCTGTTTTGTTTGCTTCCTTGGTGCAGATTCGAAAATGGATATGAACAAGAGGTTGAGGCTTGCCAAAGCTTTGACAGCCCAGGGCAAAGCTACCTCCAAAGGAGCTGAGGCTGAGCCTATTCCTCCAACCTCTCCAACATCCCGCTCTCAGACTCTCCCAACCACACGCCGCTTCCACCCCTAACTCTCCACCGCCTATTGAAGCTGTGCCCCTCACCATGGTTGGAACTGCTACCACACCAGCCCCCCTAGATAAAGGCAAAGGGGTGGTGGTGGTTCTCTTTGAGGATGACGAGGATACTGAGGACAGGCAGGTCTTCAAAAGGAGGAGGACCAACCAGGTTGTCGCCTCCCCTTCCTCCTCCAGCCACGATGCCGAGTCCCTGAGGGAGCACCCTCCAAGCGCCACATCACCGCCCCGTCGACTGGCCTTGGGAGGTGAGGTCGAACCTGAGCCTGCTCCTACCTCTGCACCGGCCCCAGAACTTCCCCCACTAGTCCAAGAATTACTGAAGGGCTACCTGCGCAGGGCGTCTCCAAGGGGCCCATCTGAGGGGGCCAAGAAGGAGAGCATGGCCTACTATCTTGGGGCCTTCCTTGCTTGCGCCACCTCCTGGCGTGACCAGGCTAGGGCCAAGGCCAGCGAGCTCTCAACCCTCCAGGCTCTTGAAAAAGAGGTGGCTTCGCTGAAGGAAGAAAAACAGACTCTGGAGCGTCGCTGGGCCCGCCAAGAGGAAGCCTACAAGGACTCCTTGAAGGAGGCTTAGAAGGCGAAAGACGCTGCCAGCAAGAGACTGCATGAAGCGGGGCAGGCCCATGCCGAACTTCTGGGGCAGGTTGTGCATCTTCGTGTACAGATTACGGAGCTTAAAGATGCCGTCGAAACTTCCAAGGCCCAACAGAAGAAACTCGAGGACCAATGTGTTGATCAAGAAGTAAAACTGGGCGAAGTGGAGGCGGCGCTCAATGCTAATGCTGAAGCCTTCGACCGTTTGAAAACAGAGAAGGACGAGGCTCTAACAGCTAAAGACAAAGAGCTGGCATCCCAAGCCAAGCGCTTCAAGGAGACGGAGAAGGAGCTAATCAACATGCTGCGAACGCCTTTGCTGATGGGTTCGCATAAGCTCTAGCTCAGGCGGCCTGTGCAAACCCAGGGATCGACACCTCCTGTTGCGGCCCCCTCAACCACATAGTTGACGGCAAAGTCGTTCCCCTAGAGATCCCTGAGGATTAGCCTCATTTTCATCCTTGTAATCTTATGAACAATCGTCTTGTATCTGCTACTTCATTGAATATAACCACTTCTTCTACATATGATTGTTTATTCTTCTTTCCCTTTCTACTTGGTCAACATGTATTTACTTTATCTTTGCGTCGATCATTGACTTTACTTGCTTTCTCTTGCTCTGCGATTCCTTATGCTACTTTAGCTCGTAATCAACTTTTAACTTAGTCATTACTTTCCCTTCGTGCCCCTGAGGCGTCCGCCTCCGAAGGTGTTACTGGCCTCGTCATCGCTCGAGGGCGAAAGAGGGCTTAACTCTCATGGCCTCATCATCGCTCGAAGGCGAAGGAGGACTTATCTTGCTCGAAGCCTTCTTACCTGCACTAGGTGCCCACACTCAGGGAGAGACTTGCCGAAAGCAAGGTCGTTTCGTCCCCAGTGTGTCTAGACACTAGGGACAAAGTTGCGCATTGGTGCCCACGCCCGAGGATAGGCCTGCTCGAAGCAGCGTCATATCGTCCACGGGGTGTCTAAACACCAAGGCAACTGGCCCTTATCTCTGCGCGCTTGGTGCCCACGCTTGAGGAGAGCCCTGCCTGGGGGCAGCACCGTTTCGTCCTCAGGGTGTCTAAAAACACCAAGGCGATCAGTGTTCTTGGTGCCCACGCTCGAGGAGAGGCATGCTAAAGCAGTGCCGTATCGTCCCTAAACACCAAGATGACCAGAGACTTTGGTGATTACGCCCAAGGAGAAGGTTTCCCGAAGGATGGCGCTTCAATTACATGGCGCGTATCTGCACCAAGTCACCTGGCTCTCCACTGCTCCAAACTTCCTCACTGCCTGATGTCCACACTCGAAGGAAACGCCCCCCGCCACTTCCTTACGAGGTGTCTAGGCATCAGACACCGGGGCCAGCCGTTCTTACCTGAGGAGGGGGCGTCCCGAAGGAATCCGTTAACCCCTGCCCAGGGACTAAACACCCGGATTTTAACTATGCTATGCGTACCTTTCAATCTTGACGTCCACGCCCGAAGAGTGTGCTCCCGCCACTCCCTTTGGGGTGTCTGCACGACCAAGTTGATAAGCGCGCTTGGTGCCCACGGCCAGAGGAGACATCCGCGTCCCTCCTGCTGAGGTGTCTACACACCATGGTGGTGGATTCGTTCTTGATGAACCGTGTCTTTGTTTTTTAACGTTTCTTTACATTGCGAAAAAAGGAAATTGAGACAATGTAAACTTGAACTCATTCTTTTACTTGGGTGACCTCATTAAAAAACCCTCGAAAGGGAAAAAGAGTGTCCCCTTAAAACTGTGTTGATGAGAATCAAATAAAGGAGGCTTTTATTAATGGAGGAAGAGGACATCCACCCTCACATTTGAAGTTCTTCCTTCTAGTCTTCTCAAAATTAAAAGAAGACATAAAATAAAGATGAGGCCCAAGCCCAAAGCCCAAGCCCAAGCCCAAGAAGGCCAAAGCCCAAAGAGCCCAAGTCCATCCCATGAGGGGCAAGGCCAATCTTTGAAATACTCTTGTATAGATTTAGGAGGTGTGGTTATTAAATAAAGGAGTGTGAAAATGTAAAATAAAGTCACATTGTCCATGTGACTTAGGAGAGTGGTGTAGGTGTAGTTTTTAGGAGGTGTCATAGTAGAAAAAGGTCACACCTCCCATGTGACTTGTTTTTGGTGGGAATTTCAAATGAGTTTATTTGAATTTTCCCACCTATTTTTCAGCACCTCTAGGCTATAAATAAAGGTGCTTAGCTTGTACAATTCAGATTTGAATTTAGATTAAAGAAACTATACTCAATTTTTGAGAGAGCATTGGAGAGCTTTGTGCCTTCTTCACTAGTCTTATCTTGATGGTTCGATGGTTACCTCAAGTGGCGGCTTGCACACTCATCTAGGAGTCTCCATCCTTCTAGTGGCGTGATCATCCAACCATACATCCATCTTTATGAGCTTTCTTTTCTCCTTCCTTCATTCTCTTTCAATTGTTCATGTTTTAGCTTGATTCCTTGAAATTCTGTTCGGTGTTCTTGCTGTTTTTTTGTGGTTTTTTGTTCGGTCTTTTTATATTTTTGTCCATTCATCTTGTTCCTTTGCTTTTCTAGCTCATATGTTCGGTTCATTTCAATTCTTAAGTAATATGTTCGGTGCATTTGCCTTTTCTTCCACTTTAATTGGTTCAATTTGACAATATGTGGAACTTCCATATGAGTTTGGATTTGGTACTAGTTTTTGTGAGTTCTTGACTTAGAACATTGATCCAATTCTAAGAAAAAGTGCCTAACTATTGTCCAACTCAAGTTGATTCCTAAGAATGTCAAGAATCATTCTCTTCTTTGCTATTGGAATCACATCATGTGTTCTACATAGAGTTTTTAACTAAAGTAAAACTTCAAATTGGCTACGTTCCAGGTGCGTGGAATGGGGCCTCCCTCCAGAGTTTCGAGACTGTAAGACCCGTTCCCTTTAGCCTCGGTCACTCTAAAGGGCCCGGTCCATTTGGGCGACAACTTGTTCTCCAACTCATATGGATAAGCCTTGCGCATGACGAGATCCGTGACCTGGAACTGGCAAGGCCTCACCTTGGAGTTGTACTGGCGCTCCACCCTTCTCTTCACTGCCTCAGCCTTTATTCTTGCCTCCTCCCTGGCCTCGTCCAACAGGTCCAAATTCACCCTTCTCTCTTCGTTGGACTCCTCTGCCACAAAGCTTTGGAAACGCGGCGAGCTCTCATGTATTTCCACTGGAATCATGGGGTCCGACCCATAAACTAGGTTGAACAACGTCTCCATGGTGGAAGACTGGGGCGTGGTGTGATAGGCCCACACAATCCTTGGCACCTCTTCCGCCCATGCTCCTTTGGCTTTCTTGATCCTCTTCTTCAAGCGTCTTAGCAAAATTCTATTTGCGGACTCCACCTGTCCGTTTGTTTGTGGGTGTTCGACTGATGCGAACACCTGTTTGATGCCCACTTCTGCACACAACTTCCCCAGTTGCTGGCTTGCGAACTGGGTACCATTATCTGAAACCAAACGCCTCGGCACCCCGAAACGACACACGATGTTTTTCCAAACAAAGTGCTGTACCTTAAGCGCAGTAATCTGTGCCACTGGTTCTGCTTCTATCCACTTTGTGAAGTACTCGATGGCCACTATCAAGTACTTCATCTGCCTTATCGTTAAAGGAAAAGGCCCCAGAATGTCGATTCCCCATGTGTGGAAAGGCCACGGGCTATAAATTGATCTCAACTCCTCCGGTGGCGCCTTGTGCCAATCAACGTGCATTTGGCACTGCTTGCATTGCTGGGCATACCTCACACAATCCTCCCTTACCGTCGGCTAGTAGAACCCTGCACGGATCACCTTGGACGCCAAAGACCTCCCCCCTACGTGACTTCCACAGATCCCCTCGTGAAGCTCCGACATTATCCTTGTCCACTCGCCTCAGCTCACACATGATAGAATCAGATGTGTGAACCCGTGCCTGAACAATGCTCCATCCACGAGAGTATACCTCGCGGAGCTCTTCTTTATCCTCTTGCCCTCTCCCGGGTCTGCTGGTAGGATCCCGTTTTCGATGTAATGCCTATAAGGCGTCATCCAAGTGTTCCCCTCTTCTACGATGCACACCTGCATACAATCCTCTTCTTCGAGCGAAGCCGGGTAAACACTAATACTGGGGACCCTCGCCGTGTCCTGAATCAAAGACCAATGGCTCTTCGGCTTTCCCCAAGCTGTGAAAACATGGAGGATGTCCACCCTATTGTCTGTCACAAACGTTCGTGGCGCCTTGAGGGTCTCCTGGATGACCGTCATCTGCCTTCCCCCCTTGCCTGAGCTAGCCAGCTTGGTAAGCAGGTCAGCTCTGGCATTCTGATCCCTTGGGACGTGGACCAACTCGAATGCCACGAAGGCCCCTTCAGGACCTGGACGTACTTCAAGTATGCCGCCATTTGCGGATCCTTAGCCTGGTACTCCCCAGTTACTTGCCCTGTGACCAACTGTGAGTCGCTCTTTGCCAGCAAACTTCGCGCACCCATCTCCTTAGCTAAGAGCATCCCAGCTACGAGGGCTTCATACTCTGCTTGATTGTTGCTAGCTTTGAAAGAAAACCTTAGGGCCTGCTCAATCAGCAAACCCTTTGGCCCCTCCAGGACCACGCTGGCTCCACTTCCTTGCTGATTGGAGGACCCATCCACCAAGAGCATCCACTGCGAGCCTACCTCCATCTCTTGCTGTGTGCTTCCTGGCGAGAGTTTTGCCAAGAAATCAGTGTATACTTGCCCCTTGATGGACCCCCTGGGCTCACACTGAACGTCAAACTCAGACAGCTCTACTGCCCAGCGAACCATCCTTCCTGCAACGTGATGGGTTGATACCAAAAGATGGGTTGTTCTTCTTGGAGATTTGAAAAGGGTGGCGGAAGCAATGGATGTGATGGATCAAGGAGGGCTCATATAGAGCTATGGGTTCCTTGTAGGTACATGAAAGGTATGGAGAGTGATTGGTTGGGCATATCACTTGGAGAAAGGTGGAGGTGAAGATCAAAGTGTCTAACCTAGAGAGACTAGACAAGGGAGTAGAAGCTTGCAATATTTGGCAGCAATTTACTCATAAAATTGATCTTATTAAAACATGAGCCAAGCACCCCATTATATAGGTTCAGGTGCCTTGGAGAACAAGGAGCAAGGGTAGGAAGGGGAATACACAAAAGAGCGGCTACTAGGGTTTTGACTAAAGTCAATGTTGCACCCTAGGAGCAAAGTTCTAGAAGCTAGGTTAACTTCTTACCCTAAACGACTTTACTCAAGCTACAATGATAAGCACACCCCCCCATTATGCTAAATGAACCCTATTCTACTGAAATTACAAATAAAGAAACTAGCTCTCATGGCTTGGGCTTTACTTCTTGTGGTCCTCTTTGAACATATAAAGAAACATTTCTTTGCCATCAGTAGCAGAATCCCAATCTTCTTGAATCCTCTTTGCCATGGACCTAGTTGCTGGGCTTGAACTAGGGCCCAAGCTTGGGCCTCTTCCATCATCCCCTCCCTCTAGAAGAGGATTTGTACTCAAATCACATGCTTCTGCCTCTTCATCTTCACTACCTGCAAAAGGTGTTAGATCCATAACATTGAAGGTAGTATGTACTCCATATTCTTTAGGCAGGTCAATTTGATATGCATTATTATTTATTCTTTTGAGAACTTGGAAGGGGCCATCACCCCGGGGACTAAGTTTAGACTTCCTCTGATTAGGGAATCTATCTTTTCTAAGGTGAAGACAAACCCAATCTCCTTCCTCAAAAATCACCTCTCTCTTCCCCTTATTGCTATGTTTCCTGTATTTCTCTGTTTGCTGTTGTATTTTGTATTTAATCCTCTCATGCATTTTCTTTACAAATTCAGCCTTTGTTACTCCTTCCTTATGCACAAAATCTTGTGGATTAGGTAGAGATAACAAATCCAAAGGAGTAAGAGGATTGAACCCATACACAACCTCAAATGGAGAAATGTTAGTAGTTTTATGAACTACTCTATTATATGCAAACTCAATATGAGGAAGGTACTCATCCCAAGATTTGTGGTTTCCTTTCATGATTGACCTAAGCATAGTGGAAAGAGATCTATTTACAACTTCAGTTTGTCCATCCGTTTGAGGATGACAAGAAGTTGAGAAATTCAACTTAGTTCCAAGCCTTTCCCAAAGAGTTCTCCAGAAATGGCTTACAAATTTAGGATCTCTATCCGAAACTATGGTCTTAGGTAAACCATGTAGTCTTACCACTACTCTAAAGAAGAGCTTAGAGATGTTGGTAGCATCATCCACTTTATGGCAGGGTATGAAATGAGCCATCTTGCTAAACCTATCCACTACCACAAAGATGGAATCAAAACCTCTATGTGTCCTAGGAAGTCCTAATATGAAATCCATGCTTATATCTTCCCAATGAGCACTTGCAAAAGGTAAAGGAGTGTAGAGTCCGTGAGGCATTGTCTTAGATTTAGCTTTTAAACATGAAATGCATCTATGACAATGTCTTTGGACATCTTTCCTCATGTGTGCCCAAAAGAATTTTCTTTTTAAAAGCTCAAGAGTTTTATCAACTCCAAAATGGCCCATGAGTCCTCCTTAATGTGCTTCTTTAACAAGGAGTTTTCTATGTGTTCCTTGGGGTATGCAAAGTTTTCCTTCTTTAAATAAGTACCCCTCATAAACATAAAAACCTCCTTGTGCTCTATGTTGACACTCAGCAAAAGTGGGTGCAAAATCATGATCTTCTTTATAAAGTTTAGGTATGTTTTCAAATCCAAGAATTTGGGCTCCAAGTTTAGAAAAGAGGGCATGTCTCCTTGATAGAGCATCTGCCACAATATTTGTATTGCCCTTCTTGTATTTGAAAACATATGGAAATTGCTCAAGAAATTCCATCCACTTTGCATGTCTTTTGTTCAATTTGTGTTGACCCTTCAAATATTTCAAAGACTCGTGATCACTATGTATGACAAATTCTTTTGAGACTAGATAGTGTTCCCAAGTCTGCAGGACCCTCACAAGTGCATAAAGCTCTTTGTCATAGGTGGGATAGTTGAGGGCGACACCATGAAGTTTTTCACTAAAATATGCAATTGGATGCCCACCTTGGAACAACACAGCACCTATTCCTACTCCCGATGCATCACACTCTAGCTTAAAAGTTTTTGAATAGTTTGGTAAAGCTAGAATGAGTGCATTAGTGAGTTGAGCTTTCAACCTTTGAAAGGCTTGCTCATGCTTCTCCGTCCAACAAAATGGAGTGTCTTTCTTCACTAACTCATTGAGTGGTGAAGCTAGACTTGAGAAGTTAGGAGCAAATCTCCTATAGAAACTTGCTAGACCATGAAAGCTCCTAACATCTCCTACATTTTGTGGGGTTGGCCACTCTTGGATGGCTTTGATTTTCTCGGGGTCAACATGTACCCCATTTTTGTTTACTATAAAACCTAAAAACACTACACTATCTACACAAAAAGTGCACTTATCTATATTAGCAAACAAACTATTTTTCCTAAGCACTAAAAGAACCTCCGTAAGGTGACTTAGGTGAGACTCTAGGCTTTGACTATATACTAATATATTATCAAAATAAACTACTACGTATTTACCTATGCAATCCATAAGGACATGATTCATAAGCCTCATGAAAGTGCTAGGTGCATTAGTGAGTCCAAAAGGCATCACTAACCACTCATATAATCCAAATTTGGTCTGTCTTAAAAGCAGTTTTCCACTCATCACCCTCTTTGATTCTTATTTGGTGATATCCGCTTTTGAGATCAATTTTAGAAAATATAGTGGACCCATGCAATTCATCAAGCATATCATCAAGTCTAGGAATTGGATGCCTGTATTTGATGGTGATATTATTGATGGCCCTACAATCACAACACATTCTCCACTTGCCATCTTTCTTTGGCACCAACAAAACAGGTACAACACAAGGACTTAGACTCTTTTGAACCCAGCCTTTCTCCAACAATTCCTGAACTTGTGACTCTATCTCCTTAGTCTCCTTAGGATTAGTTCTATAAGCTGGTCTATTTGGTAGAATAGCTCCCAGAACTAAATCTATTTGGTGTTCTATACCTCTAACAGGTGGAAGTCCAATGGGTCCTTCCTTAGGGAATATATCACCAAATTCTTTTAAAAATTTGTGGACTTGAGAAGGTAGCTCACAAACTTTAGAAAGTGTGGCAGTGCATATATGTGTTCCTTTACAAAGAAGGAGGCCTGAAGGTTGTTCAGATAGAAGTATCTTTTCAATCTTATTTTCAAATTTTTCTTCTTTCTGAATGACCTTGTGGGAAGGAACACTCTTCTCCCACGCCTCAGCTTTCTCTCTAAGGTCTTTTTCTATTTTCTTTTTTTTCTCTCTCATTTTCTCTTTTTAGTTTCATTTGTACTTGGTCCTTTATCACTTGTGAGGGTGTTAAAGGATAAAGTAAAAATTTCTTTTCCTTATGAGTAAAAGTAATCTCGTTGGTAAGACCATTATGCATAACTTTCTTATCAAATTGCCATGGTCTTCCCAATAAGATATGACAGGCTTCCATGGGTACTACATCACATAAAATCTCATCTTTATAGTTCCCCATAGAAAGACTAACTTTTACTCGCTTGTCTACAGTTAGTTCCCCATCTTCATTGATCCATTGAAGTTTGTAAGGTTTTGGATGAGGTACTAATTGTAGATTAAGTTTTTCAACCATCCTAGTGCTACAACAATTGCAACAAGAACCACTATCCACAATGAGAGAACAAATGTTTTCTAAAACTTTACATCTTGTATGAAAGATGTTCTCTCTTTGTGTTTCATGGTTCACACTAGGGTGATTGTTGAGGGTTCTTCTGATCATCATTAATTCTCCCTCACAAGGATATGCCCCCTCACTATCTTCTTTCTCTTCTTCCCCACTAGACTCGTCATCTTGGATGCTATACTCACCCCTCTCTCTTAAGATCATGGTTCTCCTATTTGGGCATTTGGATGCTATATGACCCTCTACCAAGACACTTAAAGCACTGGATATCTCTACTGCGGGGTTGTGAGGTAGACACATCTTTTCCTACACGTTTTGGAGTTTCTTTGGGTTTATCTTTTGAAATATTATCCTCCCTTTCTCTTCTATACTCTTTCTTGGGATAAGAGTTAGAGTAAGAACTCTCCTTGCGACTTGATCATTTTCTCAAATTTTGTTGCTCAACTTTTATACAAAGTTGGATCAAGTCATTTAAGTCCCTATAGGGCAAGAGTTCCACTTTATCCCTTATCTCAAGATTGAGACCACAGAGGAACCCAACTATGGTGGTGGTTTCTTCCTCCCTAATAGAGGCTCTCATCATGTAAAGCTCCATCTTTTGCCTGTACTCCTCTACACTCATGTTCTTTTGTTGGAGTCTTTGGAGCTTGTCCATTAACTCTCTATTGTAGTATGAAGGAATATGGCGGCGTCTCAAGGCTCCCCTAAGGTCATTCCAATATTCTATGGGAGGGTCCTTCTGGAGGCGCCTATCTCTCTCTAGTGTTGTCCACCAATACATAGCATTCCCTTGGAAGCTTAAGGTGGCTAGGGGTACTTTCCTCTCTTCACTAACATGGTGGCAAGCAAAAAGTTGTTCTACCTTCATCTCCCAATCTAGATAGGTTTCAACATTTTCTTTCCCATAAAAATGAGGCAAGTCTACCATAGTCTCCTTTGGGTGTTCCCTTCTAGTTCTTCTAGGTGGAGGTTGATAATAATCATTAATTCTCAGACTCCCCTCAGCATGTGACTCACTCGACCTAGAACTAGATGCATGTGATTTTTTTAAGTTTCTAATATATTCATCCTTTTCTTTCACAATTTTCAACTCCTCTTCTAACATAGCAAGATGAACATCCCTTTCTTTTTTATCTTCTATGATTTGGGCCTCATGTTGCAATTGCCTATGTGATAGTGATTGAAAGTCTTTGGCTAATTGTTTTAAAAGAGATTTTATAGACTTTCTATCACTTTCACTTGGACAAGAAGAATGAGAAGACATGTTGAAAGTTATGTGTTAGAAGCAATTTACCAAAAGAAAGATAGGTGGAGTACCGTAGGTAGATTCCCAGGAAAGGGAGGTGGACCCCTTGGATCACTTAAGTACCAAGCCTTTCCTAGCCAGATTCTAATCCACAATACTTTCACAAACCCTTCTCTAAGTAATTCACTTAGAGCACAATGAAAGATGAAAACAAAGTTTTATGCAAGAAAACAATGTAAAGCAATAAAACACACAAGAATATTGCTATCTAGAAAGCTTTAAAACTAGTCGAATCCTAAGGTGAGGCTTCTTAGCACTTTGGAACCTTGAAGACAAACTCACCGACTAAAACGGATTAATCCACTAATTAATCAAAGTTCTTGCAAATTACAACTCAAAGAAATACAATGAAATTAGGTCAACAATTTTTTTATTTTTATGCACAAAAATTAAAGTCCTATTCTTTGCACTCCTTCACTTGTAGCTCCTTTGTGCATATTTGTGTATTTTTCAAGTGAGGTCCCTGCTTTGTCTCCTTAGGTTATTCAACCTCGAGTCTTTACTCCAACTCCCTTTTAGTGATATAGCTTTCACCAAAACAAAATTTTAGCTCCACTACTCACCAAAACACTTTTTAGGTAAATTCCACCAAAGAGAGGTCAAACAAGTTTTAAAGCAACAAAACTCAAATTTTAAAATCAAGGACTACTGCAAATGGAGTTGATATTTGACAAGATTTAAGAGTATTCAATAAAATTGACAAGCAAAAAATTAAGGCACACAAGAAAAGGTAGCACACAAAGTAGAATCCTAGTGAATGGAACTAGAATAGATGAATAAAACCAAAACAGCATTACAAAATTTTTTTGTGTAAATTTTTCACAACTTCCCAAATTTATGCTGGACAGAATACTTCAAAATTGACCTTGAAATTTTAACCACAGAAACTTCAATGTCTTAGCTCAAAATAGGCGTTGGAATTTTACCAAAACAGTGAGCCAAATAATTTTAATATTTTTTTCAAGATCACTGCCGCATCACTGTTTTTCCAGAGTCAGAATTTTTGCACTCTGTTCGTATTTCATTTTTCATTTTTTTTGTATTTTTAATTTTGATGTACTTTTTTTTTCACTTTTTCTCAACAGATAAAACTAATCAAATCCAAAATTTCATAATTTTTCACCCACAGAATTAATTTCTGGGAAAGATTCCAGCCAGCACAGTAACAGTGAAAACATAGAAGTCCTAAACTGGAATTAGAAAAGAACAAGGAAACTTCAAAAACACAATGGAAATTATAGAAAAAGAACTTGTATGGAACTAACACACAAGTATGAACTCAAATATGAAAATATAAAAGGCACCAAAGCTTCAAAAATAGAAATATAAGCTGCACTCAAAATCAAAATCAAGCAACCAAATCAACAATAAAAGGCACCACTAGGAATTTATGACATTGTAGGATGAACATGACTTTGACAAAACTTGTATAGATTCAAAAATAAAAAAGACTCAACCACAAACACTTTGTACCGATTAAAACATCAATAAGACTCAAATAAAATTAAAAACAAAACAGCCAACACAAAATAATCAATGGAACCTAAAAACAGTTTAGAAGCTCAAGAACAATTTGAACCAATTTTAAAAACAGCAACAAAATTAAAATGACATAAAAAAAACAGCAAGACAATCAAGGCAAGATGAACAACACGGATTTGAAGAAAACTAAAAATAAAATAAAATTAAGAAAACACTTATCTCTTGAAGAACCAAAGCTCTGGATACCAAATGATGGGTTGATACCAAAAGATGGGTTGTTCTTCTTGGATATTTGAAAAGGGTGGTGGAAGCAATGGATGTGATGGATCAAGGAGGGCTCATATAGAGCTATGGGTTCCTTGTAGGTGCATGAAAGGTATGGAGAGTGATTGGTTGGTATTACGAAGTGGACTTTAAGCCTAACTCAACCCCATAAAACCGGCTCATAGGGTTGAGGTTTGCACCCACTTATATACAATGAAAGGCTCTAATCTCTAGTCGATGTGGGATCTCCAACACACCCCCTCACGCCGATACCATATTACGAAGTGGACTTTAAGCCTAACTTAACCCCATAAAACCGGCTCATAAGGTTGAGGTCTGCACCCATTTATATATTATGAAATGTCCTTATCTCTAGTCGATGTGGGATCACCAACACACCCCCTCACGCCGAGAGTGATAGATAGAAACTCGTGCGTGGGACTATATATTATGGGTGGTCCGATAGCGGGTGGCCTGATAAGCCTAACAAATACTCGCTAGGATAGGCTCGAAATGGCTCTGATACCATATTACGAAGTGGACTTTAAGCCTAACTCAACCCCATAAAACCGGCTCAATAAGGTGAGGTTTGCACCCACTTATATACTATGAAAGGCTCTCATCTCTAGTCGATGTGGGATCTCCAACACACCCCCTCACGCCGAGAGTGATAGATAGAAGCTCGTGCGTGGGACTATATATTATGGGTGGTCCATAAATAGAAGCTTGTGCGTGTAACTATATATTTTGGGTGGTCCGATAGCGGCCCGATAGCGGGTGGCCTGATAAGCCCAACAAATACTCGCTAGGATAGGCTCGAAAATGGCTCTGATACCATATTACGATGTGGACTTTAAGCCTAACTCAACCCCATAAAACCGGCTCATAGGGTTGAGGTTTGCACCCACTTATATACAATGAAAGGCTCTAATCTCTAGTCGATGTGGGATCTCCAACAGTTGGGCCATATCACTTGGAGAAAGGTGGAGGTGAAGATCAAAGTGTTTAACCTAGAGAGACTAGACAAGGGAGTAGAAGCTTGCAATATTTGGCAGTAATTTACTCATAAAATTGATCTTATTAAAACATGAGCCAAGCACCCCATTATATAGGTTCAGGTGCCTTGGAGAACAAGGAGCAAGAGTAGGAAGGGGAATACACAAAAGAGCGACTGCTAGGGTTTTGACTAAAGTCAATGTCGCACCCTAGGAGCAAAAAAGTTCTAGAAGCTAGGTTAACTTCTTACCCTAAAAGGCTTTACTCAAGCTACAATGATAAGCACACCCCCCCCCCATTATGCTAAATGAACCCTATTATACTAAAATTACAAATAAAGAAACTAGCTCTCATGGCTTGGGCTTTACTTCTTGTGGTGCTCTTTGAACATATAAAGAAACATTTCTTTGCCATCAGTAGCAGAATCCCAATCTTCTTGAATCCTCTTTGCCATGGACCTAGTTGTTGGGCTGGAACTAGGGCCCAAGCTTGGGCCTCTTCCATCACATCGTCTGGCTTCTGCAACACCTTCTGGATAGGGAGGTCCGGCATCACCACCACCGTAAAACTTTGGAAATAATGGCGGAGCCTCCTAGCTGAGAACACCACTGCCAGAGCCTCCTTCTCTAACGATTGATACCTCATCTCCGGCCCCTACAAGACCTTGCTGACGAAGTATATGGGCTTCTGAGTCTGGTCCTGCTCTTAAACCAGTACTGCGCTGATCGCCCACTCAGTCACTGCGAAATACAGCCTCAAGGGCACCCCCACCCGTGGCTTGCAGAGCACAGGAGGCGCCGCCAGATATTCTTTAAGCTTGAGGAACGCCGCCTCGCACTCCTCGGTCCATACGAACCTACTATTTCGCTTGAGGCATTGGAAGTAAGGATGCCCCTGGTCTCCTCCAGCTGAGACGAATCTGGACAGTGCGACCATCCGCCCCGTCAGTTGCTGTACCTCTTTCATCGAGGCAGGGCTCCTCATTGCTAGAATCGCCGCACACTTGTCGGGATTCACCTCTATTGATGGAAACCGTCCAGCCTCAAAACTTTCGGCCAAGAAGATAGACGAAGATCGAGCTTTAATGAAGAGTTTGTAAAGTCTTTTTCTTCTTCTTAGCCTTGTAAAAATTGTATAGAGTAGTTAGGAAGTTTTGGGCCTTGTATTTTGGGCCAAAGTAGAGAAAGATGTAAATAGAAAACAAAGTAATGTGTAAAATAGTAAAAGAGGGGTCCAAATAGAAATGTAGGCAAGGAAGACATGAGTCTCCACATGTCTTCTTCTTAATGGAGAGGATTTGCACCAATAAGGTGGTGACACTTGTCACACTCTCATTTGAGAGTTTTTGAGAGACTTTATCCTATAAATAGGAGTCTCTTATACATGTATTTCTTTAACTTGGAATTAGTAATGAAATGTTGCCTAATTTTGGCCATTCTACTTGTTCTTAAGTTCTCCCTAGGTTAGTCTCCTTCAAGACTTAGCCTAGACTCTTTCCTAGTGAGTTGGCCTCACCTCTCACTCTCACAAATTCCTACTCCACTTCAATCCATGGAAACTCCTCTTGAGTTTCTTTAATGCTTCCGCTCATCATATCTCCTTCATCATTCATCCAAAGAAGAAATTACAAAGATCATTACTAGAAGAAGATCGTTTTTCCATCATCTATACCCCACTCGGTGAGCATGAATCCCAAAAACTCTCCCGCCTCAACCCCAGAAACGCACTTCTCTAGATTCAACTTGAGGCGGTACTTGGCTCAACACGTATCCTCTGCCCAACACGTCGATGCTGGGCAGAGGATACGAGTCCTTGGGGCATGCCTTGTTCAGGTCTGTGAAGTCTACGCACATCCTCCACTTCCCATTCGCCTTCTTCACTAAGACCACATTAGCTAGCCACTCAGGGTAATGAATCTCCCTGATGTGTCCAACGCTCAACAACTTCTTAGTCTCTTCCTGCACAACGAGGCGCCTCTTCTCATTGAACTTCCTCCTCCTTTGACGCACCGGGCGAACCTTGGAGTCCATAGTGAGATGGTGGAATAGAAAGTCGGGGTCAATGCCTGGCATGTCCAATGCGGACCAGGCGAATGCGTCCAAGTGACACGAAATTACTGCCGCCACCTCATCCTGCTCCTCTTGGCTCAGCAGTCGCCCCAACTTGAAGGTCTTACCCCCAATTTGCCTCTCCACCACGTTCTCCACAGGCTCGGGTCGCCTATCTCGAGCGCTCTTTGAGCGAGACTCACTTTTGCGGCCTTCTCTTCTAGGCGTCACCTCGTCGGGCACTTCTTCTGCAGGCGAGGCCTCCCCGTGTACTTCTTCAATGGGCGAGGCATTCTCGGGTACTTCTTCCATTGGCGAGGCCTCCCCGGGTACTTCTTCCATGGGCGAGGCCTCCCTATGTGCTTCTTCTAAGGGTGTGGCCTCTCTGGGTGCTTCCTCCGCAGGCACGAACTCAACAGGCATTGCCTCCACGGGTTCAGCCTCCTCCGAAGGCTCCGCCTCCATAGGCGTATCTGCAATGGGTGGGTGTTCCATCACCATAACCACCCCCCCTTTTTGTTTTTAGGCTATTCTCATAGCACTTTCGGGCCTCCTCCTAATTTGACTTGATCACGATCACCCGACCACTAAGATCTGGCAACTTCATCTTCATGTGGCGTGTAGAAGCCACTGCCCTTAGCCTATTCAACGCAGGCCTTCCCAACAAAATGTTGTAAGCTGAGTTGGCGTTCACGACTAAGTATCGGATGCTCTTAGTACGTGACGTCGTTTTATCTGTAAACGTCGTCCTCAGCTCCAGGTAGCCTTGTACCTCCACTTGGTCCCTTGCAAACCCATACAGACATCCCGTGTATGGCCTCAGCAGATTAGGGGACAACTGCAGCTTGTTGAATGTGGACCAAAACATGACGTCTGCGGAGCTGCCCTGGTCCACGAGGACTCGATGTACCCTTCTCCCAGCGGTGACGACCGAAATGACCATGGGGTCATTATCGCGTAGGTTAGCCTTTGTAAACACTAGGTCTGACTCCCACGGGTCATCCAGTCCTTCCTCAGCTACAGAATTAACTGATCGCAGGTACCTCTTGCGTTGAGAGGCAGTGCATCCTCCTCCTGAGAAGCCACCAGAGATGGTGTGTACTTCTCCATGGATCGGCATCTCATGTGCCTGATCCTCTTTTGGTACCGCTAGGGCCGCAGCCGTAGAAGGCCCGGCCAAATAGTCCTTCAGGAACCCACTCTTCACCAACTCATCCAACTGATGGCCCAACGCCAAGCAGTTGTTGATGTGATGCCTGAACGCTTGGTGGAACTCGCACCACGCGTCCTTGTGAGGTCCCAACACTTTGTCAGTCTTCACTGGGGGCCTCAGCCTATCTGCTATGTTAGGCACATCGATTAAATCTTTAAACTCTACCACGAAACTATGCCTCAGCAGCCTATTCCCCTCCCTCGCCGGCCTATAACCCTCCGTTCGCCCTCTCGCCTGGGGCCTTCTCGCCTCGTACGGGCGCTTCCTCTCTTGACCCTTCCTTCCAGTCGCGGCCTCGTTCACCCTTGCGGGCTGTGCACGTGACGACGCTCTTGGACGTGCTGGTGCAACACTTGTGCGCTTCTCACACACCTCGCCCTCAGTTGCGATGTGCTCCACCGCGCGACGCCTTATTTCTGCAAAGGTTCGGGGGCGGCTTCGGATGATTGACTCACAGAACGGTCCAAGGGACATCCTCTTCCTGAACGTGTAGACTATCATCGGTTCCTCCGTGGTGCCAACCTTCACCACCTGCGCCCCGAAACGATTGATGTACTTTTTCAAGGTTTCGCCTTGATACTGCTTCACGTCGAATAAATCATATGATACCGGTGGAGGAGCCCGGTTCGCTATGTACTGTTCGCGAAACAGCTGTGAGAGCTGTGCGAAGGAGGTGATGTGGCCGTCTGGAAGGCTGATAAACCAGTCCATGGCCATTCTAGTTAACGTGCCCATGAAGAGCTTGCACGTCACGGCGTCAGAGCCGCCTACTAGCATCATCTGTGTGTGGAACGTAGTGAGGTGTGCTTCGGGGTCTTCCATCCCTGTGAAAGTCACCTTGGGACCCACGAACGTGTGAGGGATCACTGCCTCCATGATCGACTGCGAGAACGGTGTGGAGAACTCCCTGCGACGTCGCCAAATCCGCTTGTATACGCTCTTGCTAAACCTTTGACGCCGCCATTGCTTCCTGAAGGCCTTGCATCATATCCATGACTTGCTGCATGGTCATGTCACCGCTCTCAGCGCGCGTCGAACTTTGCCTTGTTGTCCTCATTCTTGCAGTTTCTTGAAGAACTTCAAACTGTAACAGCGGTTCTTGAAACTCCTTCAATGAAAACGAGCGGGATCGCGAACAAACGGTAGAAACTCAAGAAAACTGAAAAACGAACAGTAGGAACTGATCAAGACCGAAAAGAATCGGTAGAAACTAAGCCAAACTGAAGAACAATCGGTGAAAACTGAGCAAACTTCAACTACGAACAACGAAAACATGAGCTGGACCGAGAGCAATCGGTGGAACTGCGTAAACTTCAAGATGAACGGTGGATCTTGCAAGATTCTTGGAAAACTTATTAATGGAGGAAGAGGACATCCACCCTCATATCTGAAGTTCTTCCTTCTAGTCTTCTCAAAATTAAAAGAAGACATAAAATAAAGATGAGGCCCAAGCCCAAAGCCCAAGCCCAAGCCCAAGAAGGGCAAAGCCCAAAGAGCCCAAGTCCATCCCATGAGGGGCAAGGCCAAGCTTTGAAATACTCTTGTATAGGTTTTAGGAGGTGTGGTTATTAAATAAAGGAGTGTGAAAATGTAAAATAAAGTCACATTGCCCATGTGACTTAGGAGAGTGGTGTAGGTGTAGTTTTGGGGAGGTGTCATAGTAGAAAAAGGTCACACCTCCCATGTGACTTGTTTTTGGTGGGAATTTCAAATGAGTTTATTTGAAATTTCCCACCTATTTTTCAGCACCTTAGGCTATAAATAGAGGTGCTTCCTTTGTAAAATTCAGATTGGAATTAATCTAAGAAAACTCTACTCAAATTTTGAGTGAACTTTGGAGAGCTTTGAGCCTTCTTCTCTAGTCTTATCTTGATGGATCATTGGAGTCCTCAAGTGGCGACATCACTCTCATCTAGGAGCATTCCACACTTCTAGTGGCGAGATCATCCAACATTCTTCCATCTTCATGAGCACTCTCTTCTCCTTCCTTTCTTCTCTTTCTATTGTTTTTGTTAGCTTGTGTTCTTGAGTTTTGGTTTGGTGTTCTTGCTGTTTTTTTATGAGTTTTGGTTCGGCAGTTTTATATTTCAGTCCATTCATCTTGTTCCTTTGCTTTTCTTACTCTTTTGTTCGGTTCAATTTGACTAAAATTGGTTCATCCAAATGAGTTTGGGATTTGGTACTAGTTTTTGGTGAGTTCTTGTCTTAGAACAATGATCCAACTCTAAGAAAAGTGCCTCTATAATGTCCAACTCAAGGTGATTCCTAAGAAGGTCAAGAACCTTTCTCTATATGGCTAGTGGAATCACATCACTTGCGGTGGGACTGATGTTTTAGATCGGCCCCACGGTGGGCGCCAAATGTTCCTGCCGGTTGACCAGAATGTGCTTCGTGCGTAGCTGTGACTTGCGTATCAAGGGCACCTTCGTCTTGATTCCAGATCTTCACCCTACACTGCCGTGAATACCTGAAACAGAGAGAACAAAGGGTGCCCTTGCGACCGTTTACACTCCGACGATCAAGTCAGTAGGCAGAAACACTAAGCACCTCCGTATTGGAACACCGTAACTGCGATGTTCTGAAGGCGCGTAACTGTATTTTAACGAACTTCTCTCTGGTGCTCAAATCACTCGTGCGTACAGTGTGTAAGCGTGCAAATGATTAGAATGTGTAAAAACGTACCTTACTAAGTTTCCAGAAGGGCTTATATACCTTGAGTTTCAGTGCTATTGCCACGTGTCCCCTATGACTTGAGCGTAACTCCACGTGGAAGGCCTTACGACGCTGTAACCCAACTTAGGGAAATCCTAGCGCGTAAGTCTTCCTTCTTCGAAGTGCATCTGGCGCAAGGGGTGACCATCTGGGTGCCAACTCATGCGCCCCAGCCTCTAGTCACTCGCCCTGGGAGTGTATTTGCCTTCCTCTCGTACCATGCACGTGGATTACCCCTGGGGCAGGGCCCACTCCTGGGTCGTATCTGTCCCAGGGATTCTCCAAAGGTGGCGCGGGTAGCCACGTCCTGCACCCCATGCATGAGTACTTCACGAGTCAGGTTACTCCCTACTGGTACTGGGAATATGGCCTTGAAGCCACCTTTCTCTTCTCTTTATTACCGTTCTGAGGTACCGGGGCCCGAGGCCTCCTCGCCCGTACCGTGGCCTCTTATCGTGCCGCCTCCTCCACGGTCTTCCCTACTCGTGGGT
This sequence comes from Phaseolus vulgaris, assembly GCF_051622355.1. Classification (NCBI taxonomy): domain Eukaryota; kingdom Viridiplantae; phylum Streptophyta; class Magnoliopsida; order Fabales; family Fabaceae; genus Phaseolus; species Phaseolus vulgaris. The sequence continues at coordinate 24,437,069 of NC_143505.1, read as the reverse complement.
ATCGGGGGGTGGCACCATCGGGGCCGAAGCGCGCTCTTAGGACAACGAGTCACGCCTTTAAGGTGGGAGACGCTTAAACTTGGCGACGCCCACACTTGTCGATGCCCGCACCTGGCGACGCCCACATCCGACGACGCCCAAGGTGGTTAACACTTACTTTCCTTCCCGGAGTCCCTTGGTGGGTCCCACCGTATGTTTGACTTTGGTCAACGCCCGTGGACGGGTCGGTACACTAATCATTCTAAATACTCAACATCTTTGATAAAGAGGTTTTGGGATGATATTCACAAACCTCCTAAAGGTTTTCACCTTCTAAGAGGATTTAAAAAAGAAACACATTCTCTACAAACATGGCCTATATTTAGGACTCATTCATGTGAACTCCCAAAGCTTCATGGACATAAGTTTGATTCACAAACCACTACTAGAAATGAATCTATCTTTCTTGTGAACAAACTAACTATGTTATTTACAGAAGGTCTAAATTAGAGGTCAAATTCTATCCAACTTGGGGGCATGATACAACCCAACTCGACAAGCAGATGACCAAGGACACAATAAAAACTTCACAACTAGGTCAGTCATCTCAGCATACAAGACCAGACCCCACCAAGCCTCAGAAAAGCCTCAGGAGAAGAAGAACCAAACATGGAAATAGAAATGTAGGGAAGGAAGACATGAGGCTTCACATGTCTTCTCCTCAATGGAGAGGATTTGCACTAATAAGGTGGTGACACTTTTTACACTCTCATTTGAGAGTTTTTTAGAGAATTTTTCCTATAAATAGGAGTGTCTTGTACATGTATTTTCAACTAGGAATTAATAATGAAATGTTGCCTAATTTTGGCCATTCTACTTGTTTAAGTTCTCCCTAGGTTAGTCTCCTAGACTTAGCCTAGACTCTTTCCTAGTGAGTTGACCTTACCTATCACTCTCACAAATTCCTAACTCCACTTCAATCCATGGAAACTCCTCTTGAGTTTCTTAATGCTTCCTCTCCTTAGATCTCCTCATCCATCCAAAGAAGAAATTACAAAGATCACTACTAGAAGAAGAGCATTTTTCCATCATTTGGTATTCAAAGCATGGTTGTAAGATCTTCTTCTATTTCTTTTTCAATAATTTCGTGTTGTTTTCATATTTTTTTTCATGTCTTGAATGTTTTTACCGATGTATTTTTTGTATTTTTGTTTGGTTCAAATTCATCGTTTTTACTTGAACTTTCATGTATGTGTCTTTAGGTGTTCTTGTGTTCATGTGCATGTGTTTTCTTGAATTTTCTTGAATTTTGTTGGTGAAATTTTCTTATAATTGAGTCATTTTGATTTTATAATCATAGATGTTTTGTCTAGAGTCATGTTTAGTCCAAAAATTAGGATAAACTCCATTAGTTAAACTTTTTGAATTTTTTTGAAATTTCTTCATAAATTAGAGCTCTTGAGTATTTTTTATTTTTTAGTTCTTAAATTGATATTAGATCATTAACAATTTTCTTTAAAGTTCGTGGTTCAGAAATGAAATTCATGGTGTAATCTGGAGTTGTTTGGAAAATTTCATGAAATTCTTCAATTTTTGTTGACTTTTTATTTGAATTTGGGGCGTTGATTTTGGAACATATCTTTATGAATTTGGGAATCGAAGAAGTTTATTATGTTTGTTGAAGCAGAATTTCAGTTTTCGTTTACCTCTAAAGTGTTGTTCATGGATTTTTCATATTCATCAAATCCTCTTCTAGCAACTTTCACTTTTTGCAAATTGAAGAGCGAAAACAGTTGTCGTTTTGAATCTAAGTAAATTGGTGAAAATTTCTAGACGGTGGTATTGTGGTTTTCGATGAACGGAATTAGTGAATGGAGTTTGCGTTTTTCGGCGACCTATATCGGTGAAACAGTAAATTTCCGTGTTTTCATTCGTGTTCTTCATCTTGTTCATTCTTTTTGGAGCGATTTTGGAAATCTATGATTAGAATCAATTTTGTAATGTTAAAGCATAAAAGCATGTTGTTGGTGCTAGTGCGAAATGAAAAAATTTCAGCGACGGAGAATCGTAAACGGCAGTGGCATTTTCCACGAAAACAGAGGAGCCAGTTTACGTTTTCCGGTGAGATAGGTGAACGGAGAACTGACCTCGTTTTCTTAAACGATTTGTTTGATACTAGCGATATCATTTTCGGTTGTTTGCGGTAGAGGAATTTCATTTCGGTTGTTGGAAATACAGAAGTTTGTTTCAAAAAAAAAAAGTTGATCTCTGCTAGAAATAAAATTGGTACGAAGTTTGTTTGTGGAAATAATTGAATGTTTCAATGTGCTTGTGTACTGGACCAGACATCGGGCATCGTCATCAGGCATCGGACATTGGCACCTGTGGAGCAGGTCAGCTCGGTGGTCTGGTCGAGATAGTGGGCCACATAAGTGGATCCAAGAGATGCGTGTTTTGAAACCCGTGTATAAATGAAAGGCCTAGTCAGTAAGAAAGTGCATGTGGTGTGTATAGTACATTTGGGTCTAGCACAAGTAAATATCCCCTGAAGACGCCAAAGCCCAAGAGCGCTAGGTTTTTCAGGAGAAAGCTACATGCATGATACGTAAGGACTAGGGCGCCTACAGTAACAGATGGGCCCCGTAATGCTGGTACATGAGTTGGTACCCTAGCGGCCATGCTGTTAAGATTTGCACTCCAAAGAGGAGGATTTTGTGCGGTTGTTGCGCTAAGATTGTGTAACAACAGAATGTCCTCCAACAAACCTAATATTACTAGAGATAAGGCTTTGGTGAGAGAAGGGTTGTTACAATGAGGTAACCTAAAAGCAGTCTATAAAAGGAAGTTGAGATCCCTGGTAAAGGTACACCGTTTCTAAGACTGAAACTGCTTACTTACTTATTGTTTCTATAAGCCCTGAACTGATTTGATCGTTAGAGTGCAATCAATAGGTAGGGCCTCCTCTGTTTCAACGGAGCCGCTTTCCAACATCCACGAGGAAGTAAAAAGTCCATCAGAAATAGGAGGAGCCACCGCTTGCCTTTGAAGTCAACCGGCGACCAGGTCAACCGACGAGAATATTTGGCGCCCACCGTGGGGCCTGATAAAACTAGGTCCCATCCTCAATCGTGTTTAAAGCCATCTAGCAACATGAGAAATACAAGACAAGGTACATCTGCACTTGAGGAAGGCGAAAACGTCACCATGCAACAACTCATGGAGACCATTCGCACCATTCAGCAAATGTGTCCATCAGGACAGGATTCTAGCTGAAGTTTAGGCCGAGCAGACAGCCAGTCAGAACCGGTTCCAGGTCGATTTGGATGCGTCACAAACAGACAACGAAGAACTGCACAGGACCAATGAGGAACTGCGCAAAGAATTACAACGGATGGGGGAGCGCGCAACAAGCGAACAAAGCCCGCTCATTCCTGTTAGGGCTCGCCCCATGCCTTTCTCCCAAACGATCATGAATGTCGTGATACCCACCAATTTCATGACTCCAAAAATCAGCTTTATAGGTATCGAAGACCTTGAGACCCACATCACGGCCTTCCACATCCAAATGATGATCTCAGGAATAACTGACGCTTTGCACTGCATGCTGTTTATGGGAACATTCTCAAGCACAACATTGGATTGGTTCATCAGTCTCCCCGGTGGACACATTACTTCATTCGATCAGTTCTCAACATTGTTTAGGAAACAATTTATTGTCAACCGAGCAACACCCCGCATCTCTTTCAACCTCTTTGATGTGAAACAGTACCAGGGAGAGCCCCTAAAAGACTTTCTGAATGGATACGAGGCACTAGTGGTAAAGCTGCATACCAAAGACGAAGACATGATAGTGCATGCCTTCAGGCGGGGAATGCTATCAGGACCCTTCAGCGACTCTCTGATAAGGTTTCGTCCAAGGACGTTTAGCGAGATCCGTCGCTGAGCTGTGGCCCACATCGGTGCAGAGGAGGAGGTGACGGAAAAACGTGGAAGCGTTGGATCGACAAGATCTCGGGGAACTGGTCGTCCTCAACCCATGAGGGTGCATGAGGCTACGACAAAGAAGAAACCCCCAACTGGGCAGGCGCCATATGAGCCGAAAAGGCATCAGACCAGGGCACGAACAAAGGAAGGTGCGCCCACCAGGCACAAGTTCATAATAAACCTCAAGGAGCTGATCATTATCCCCAACATGGTCGATAACCTGAAGTCGCCTCCAAAGATTGGCAGAAGATTTGGGCCTAGCAAGGAAACTTGGTCCGAATTCCACCAAGCCTTTGGCCACAACCTGCGCAATTGCTTAGCACTCGGAAACCAGTTAGATGAGTTGGTGAAGGATGGTTTTCTGAAGGAATACCTAGAAGAAAATTAGGAAGCCCCGACGTCGGTAGCCCCAGCAGGAGATCATGGGCATAAGGTACTAGTCCATGGGGAGGTCAATACAATCTCTGGGGGCTTTTTGGGAGGAGGGTGTACCACTTCCCAGCAAAAGAAGTACACCAAAGAGGTAATGGCAGTGGAAGCACGGGAGCCTGACCAGTCCCCTGAGCCCGATCTCTACTTCACAAAGGCCGATCTACAAGATGTGATCCTACATGATAATGACTTGGTGGTGATCTTAGTGGTGACAGTAGGGAGAAGAGTGCACCGAGTCCTTGTCGACCAGGGGAGCTCGGAGGATGTGATGTTCTGGTCAACTTTCAATAAGTTGCAGCTGTCACCTGACCAGTTGAGACCTTACAACGGCTTCCTTTACGGTTTCACTGAAAACCAGGCGGAGGTGAGAGGGCATATGGAGCTGAGGACAACTTTCATAGACGGCGCCACATCCCAAACCGTCAATATAAGATACCTCGTCGTCAACGCTCCTTCAGCTTACAACATCCTTTTAGGCAGACCTGCCCTAAATAGGATAGGAGCAGTGGCCTTGACAAGGCATATGAAGATAAAGATGCCTTCCCTCGAGGGAGCAGTGATTACCATCAAGTTCGACCAGAAGGCGACAAAAAAGTGCTATGAGAATAGCCTGAATACGAAAAGAGGCGTGTGCTTAGTCCCCAAGCATCCTCAAGATGGAGAAGGGGTTGCCCGAGCTGAGATGGCTCGAGAGAGGATCCAAGCCTGTAGGGGATGGAAAGGGAGATCGGGGGAAAGAAGTTCAAACTCGGCAAGTCTCTAGGCCAAGAAACACAAGACCAGATCGTCGAGGTTATAGCACGACATCTGGATGCCTTCACATGGTCTGCCTCAGACATGCCCGACATCGACCCCGATTTCTTATGCCATCGTCCCACCATGGATCCGCAAGTCCGACCTGTACGCCAGAGGCAGAGGAAGTTTAACGACGAAAGATGACTCGTCATCGGACAAGAGACCCAAAAGTTGTTGAATGTTGGTCACATAAGGGAGATCCAATACCCTGAGTGGCTAGCAAACGTAGTGTTGGTCAAGAAGGCCAATGGGAAGTGGAAGATGTGTGTCGACTTCACAGATCTAAACAAAGCCTGCCCAAAGGACTCATATATGTTGCCTAGCATCGACACCCTAGTGGATAACGCGTCAGGATGCAGGCTTCTCAGTTTTCTGGATGCCTTCTCTGGATACAACCAGATCCGGATGCATCCTAGAGATGAATGTAAAACAACATTTATGACAGAACTCTCCAATTATTGTTAGAAGGTGATGCCCTTTGGACTCAAGAACGCTAACGCGACCTATCAGAGGTTGATGGACAGGGTACTCACCCCTATGATAGGGCGGAACGTGCATGCGTATATGGATGACATGGTCGTCACCTCCCAGGTGAAGGACTAGCACATCGCCGACCTAGAGGAGTTATTCACCACAATAACCAAGTATAGGTTAAAGTTGAACCCCGAAAAATGCGTGTTTGGGGTAGAGGCAGGGAAGTTTTTAGGGTTCCTACTCACCGAGCGGGGAATAGAGGCGAACCTCGAGAAGTGTGCGACGATTATAGCTGTGAGGAGCCCAATCTCGGTGAAGGAAGTGTAACAATTGACAGAACGAATGGCCGCCCTGTCCCGGTTTGTATCGGCAGGAGGGGATAAGGGCATCCCAATTTCCAGTGCTTGAAGAGGAACAACAGGTTTGTGTGGACCAGCGAGTGTGAAGAATCGTTCCTCAAGCTGAAAGAATATCTGTCCAGTCCTCCAGTGCTGTGCAAGCCGCTGCCAGGTACTCCACTCCGCCTATACTTCGCCATTACGGAGCAGACGATTAGTTCGGTCATCATCCAGGAGCAGGACCACGTGTAGAGACCTATATACTTTATCAGCAAAGTCTTGCAAGGGCTTGAGGTACGCTATCAGGCCATCGAAAAGGCGGCTCTAGCAGTAGTGTTTGCAGCACGAAGGCTCCACCACTACTTCCAGAGTTTCAATGTGATTGTAATGACGGACCTTCCTATTCGTAAGGTCTTACAGAAGCCTGACATGGCAGGGCGGATGGTGCGTTGGGCGATTGAGTTGTCCAAATTCGATGTACAGTATGAGCCAAGATGACCTATTAAGGGTTAGATTTATGCTGACTTTGTGGTAGAACTCTTCTCGACGGTCGCACATCAAGAAGAAACAAATTTCTGGTGGGTCCTCTCCGTGGACGGGTCTTCCAACCAACAGGGTAGTGGGGCTGACGTCATTTTGGAAGGGCCAAATGGGTTACTAATCGAGCAGGCCCTACGGTTCTCCTTCAAAGCTAGTAACAACCAAGCTGAATATGAGGCCTTGGTGGCAGGAATGTTGCTAGCCAAGGAAATGGGTGCTAGAAGTCTGTTAGTGAAGAGTGACTCACTATTGATAATTGGGCAGGTTATAGGTGAGTATCAGGCCAAGGACCCTCAGATGGCCGCATACTTGGAGTATGTCAGGCTCTTGAGAGAGGCTTTTGATGTGTTCGAGTTGGTACACGCTCTTAGAGAACAGAATGCCTGAGCTGAGTTACTAGCAAAGCTCACCAGCTCAGGCAAGGGGGGCAGGCAGAGGACAGTCATTCAGGAAACCTTAAAGACACCTAGAACCACCACAGGCTGCACAGAAGAGGTCCAACATGATGGAGTATGCCTTCATCCGATTTGTGCTTTCTTGGAGGAATGGCAGAAGCATCAATGAAGGAAGATGAACAAGGAGCTCACATAGAGTTTTTGTTTCCTTGGAGGTGCATGTTAGGTGTGGAGAGTGAGTGGTGAGGCCATCTCACTTGGAATAAGTAAAAAATGATGACTAAGTGTCTATCCTAGGGAGGTAGGAGACAATGAGTGAAATTGGCACAATTTTGGCAGCAATTCACTCTTCATTATTCCTGAAAACACATGAACCAAACAACTCAATTTATAGGAGAGAGGGCTGAACATTTTGGAGCCAAAATTTGAAAATTCAAAATAAAACTCTCCAATGAGAAGGTGCCATGTGGAGTCATGCTTTCCATGTTTAGCTCACACCTTCCATGCTAAATCCTCTCCACTTCTATGTTGCCATGTGGACGTTCATGTGCTCCATGCCAAGGTATTTTCATTCTCCAATATACCCTAGACGTTTTAGGGTTACATTGGGCTCAAAGAAGCCCAATTGTTACCCTAACTAGTCCTATTTTACTATTGGGCCAAATACAAGCTCAAAAACCTATACTACTTGGCCCAAATATTTGGTCCAATTATTTTATGCTACTAGGCCCAATACATGGCCCATGAAATACTAAACAACTTTATACAATTTATTTAAGCTAAAGCTTGGCCCAAAAATAATGTTGATTAGTCAGCAGAAACTCAGTCTTATTGTGTTCTTCTGACCAAAGCTCTAGTTTATGTTTTGATGACTTGGAGGGCCTCTTGGATATGTTTGTACATTCCTTCACCCTAGAGTTGTCCTCTTGATTGGGCCTACAAAAATAAACAAAAGCCCAATTAGATCCATATTTGCAATTAAATCAATAAACAACTTTTAGGTCTTCATCCTCTTTATTATGGGGTTGTGTGTGGCTGGATGGTTTCCATCACAACAGGTGAGCGTCTCGGAAGGCGAAATAAGAGGTCACCGGTCGTTGACTCATGAAACGTTGAGGGCACCCAGGATAAGCGCATACGACTTATTATGAGGAGAGTCATTGCATGTGTGCCTAGTCGATGAGGGTGAAACCTGGATGACACTCTATAGACGCTACTTGGCTGATGGTTAGCTCGCACTGGAGCTAGTGGAAGCCAGGATCGTCAAGAAAAACGCAAGTAGGTATACCCTAGTTGATGGGAATTTGTTTAGACATGGCTATGCTCACCCTATCCTGTCCTGTGTGAGTGGTGAGCAGTGCACGCGTATCATGGTAGAGCTCCATGAAGGCATATGTGGGAGTCACATCGGCGGGCGATTTCTCTCGCCAAAAGCCATTCGAGCGGGGTACTACTGGCTGACCATGAAGGAGGACTGCACGAGGTACGCACAATGATGCAAGCCATGCCAACAGCACGCCAACTGGCATCATGCACCCCAGAGGAATTGCGGTCGATCCATAGCCCATGACCTTTTCACACCTGGGGAATTGACATCCTGGGACTGTTTCCTCTAGCAGTTCGTCAGATGAAGTACCTCGTAGTTGCCATCAAGTACTTCACCAAGTGGGTAGAGGCCGAGCATGTTGCACAAATCATAACTCACAAGGTTCAACACTTCGTGTGGAAAAACATAGTTTTTCGTTTTGGAATCCCAAAACGTTTAGTGCCTGACAATGGCACCTAGTTCGCAAGTCAGCAACTAAGCAAACTATGCACGGAGCTCGGTATCAAGCAGGTGTTCGCATCAGTCGAGCACCCCCAAACGAATGGGCAGGTCGAATTTGCCAACCGAGTCTTGCTGAGGGGCCTAAAGAGAAGTCTGAAGAAAGCCAAGGGAACTTGGGCGGACGAGGTCCCCAGAATTGTGTGGGCTTACCATACCACTCCCAGTCCACCACCAAGGAGACACCTTTTAGCCTGGTGTATGGTTCGGATGCCATGATTCTCGTTGAGATGCAGGAAAGTTCACCTCATTTCCATAACTTCATGGTCGAGGAGTCTAACGAGGAAAGGAGGGTAAATGTGGACCTGCTAGACGAGGTCAGGGAGGAAGCGTTCATCAAGGCCGAAGCCTCAAAGAGAAGGGTGGAGTATAAGCACAAGTCCAAGTTGAGAGCCCGGCAGTTCCAGGTCGCCGACTTGGTAATGCGGAAAGCTCACCCCTACCAGCTGGAGAACAAGTTGTCTCCCAAGTGGAATGGCCCATTCCGTGTAATAGAGGTGCTCGAGAACGGAGCGTACAAACTCGAGACCTTGGAAGGCGGGACGATTCCCTGAACATGGAATGGGGCCAATCTCCAATTAACTTACCTGTTGTTTCTATAAGCCCTGAATTGACTTGATCGTCAGAGTGCAATCAACAGGTAGGGCCCCCTCTGTTTCAAAGGAGCCGCTTTCTAACATCCACGAGGAAGCACAAAGTCCACCAGAAATAGGAGGAATCACTTTGAAGTCAACCGGCGATCAGGTCAATTGGCCAGACCAATTTGTTTTGTAATTGGAATGGGTTTAAACATTTCTCCCAGCAGTAGGAGCTTTTGGTAAAAGAATTTATTGAAGCAGTTGTGTTTGGTTGAAAATTGCAGTTAAGGTGTTTGTTGAATTGATTCGGTAAAAAAAAAATATCTGAAGTGGTAAAAGTTTATTGGAAATTTGGTTTTCTGCACTTGTGTAAAATTTTGGTTGCAGTTGGTGCAGTTCTTATTTTGGTACAGACTTGGTGCAAAATTTTCCTGAGTTTCAATTCGAGATTTTGAAATTGAATGTTGACGTACACAAGTAGATTGGTGAAGAGGGGTACTTGAATTGACAACAATTTAGTTGATTCAAGTTTTGATCTTCAGGTGAGTTGACAGACGTGTGGTTATTGGTGCAGATTTCACAAGTGCACTCTGAAAACATTTTATTCACTAAATGAAAATTAAATAGGTGCAGAATGTTCACTGGTTTTGATTAAAAAAAAAAAGACAGTGTAGAATTGGCAGCTGTTGTACTGTGATTAAATTGAAGAACTATATGTTGATGATTTTTTTTTTATATAAATCTTCTGTACTTGGTGCAAATTTGGTGAATTCGTGATTTGGCTATTTTATCCTGGTTCAATTTCTCAATAATTTTTTAGTAGGAAAAGCTTAAGCGTGAGAATCGGTGTGCACTGACTCAAACATATAAAAGTGATATGAGAGAGAAATACTTGATGGATACCCGCGGTTTGACTTTTCAACATGTATTGATTGGTGAGAATTGGAGTGCGGAGAAGTTCATTAAGATCTAGTATATTTCATTCCTAGAAATTCTACTAGCGGGACCCATGCCATTTACATTTCTTCGATTTAATTTGTTGGGGCTGCCAGAGTGCTGTGCAAATTATCTTTAGGGAATTACTTCTTCCATCCAATCAATTCCTTTTTAAAATCTTATTATGTCCTTGTATTTTTCTTTAAAAACGGTGTAGGATGAAGAGAAATATGTTACGAATATCATTATCCAGAATTGAGTTTTGTATTATAGATGTACATATTCAAAATAGTTTAATGTGTTCCGGATGTGGGCATGCGGAAGTATATGTTTTGACTATACATTTCTATATCTGGAAGCTAAGTGATATATTTTTTTTCAGCATTCTCAATGGATACTGCTGCCTCAGAGGACATATGTGAACGGAAGAATGGCAAGACGACATTGCCCGCTGTGTTGAGTGCGAAAACGAAGGTGACAGTGGCGGTGGTGGCTGCTGCGTGAAAATGAAGGGATGTTGTGATTGGGTGCAGATTTCTCCCTTAACCTAATTTCAATTTCATTAAGGGTATTTTTGTATTTTCCCAAATTTCATTAAGGGTATTTTGATATTTTTGCAAACATGATTGGGTGCTAGTTCAAATTGATTGGGTGCAAGGAGAATCAGCCTTATCTTTAATTTCTAAAGCAATTGTTGGCAAACTGATAATTTTAATGGGGCCAACATATTATGGCTATTCAGCATGTGTGAATTGGTATGATTTTTGGTTCCAAATTGCATGAGGCACGAGAAATTGCATCATTTGGTTTTAAAGAAAAAACATCCTTTATTTTTTTTTAATTCATTCTAGAATCATTTTCTAGGTAATTCTTTCTAGTGTCCACCTTCTTGAAAATCTTTAATTTTTTCTTGTCGTGAGTTTATGGATAATCTTTGTGTTTGTCATCTCTAATCATTTTTGAGTTTCACTCTTCAAATTGAGTTTTTATTATTTTTATTATTGACCTCTTGAAGTGGAATATATCAAATTAGCTACGTTTCATGTCCTTGGTATAAGGTCGTTGTCCAAAGTCTTTAGACAATAGGCTTTTCTTCCTATGACTTCTCAGATTTGCTTCTACTCTTCTTTTGAGAGCAACTTTCCTCACTCTTGCTTTATCTCTCAACTCATCTATTGTATCCAAATGGAAAAGTCTTCCCATTACCGATTCTTGTACCTCGAAATCTCCTACCCTTCTAGATGATATTTCTATCTCAATAGGTAATACTGTATCGGTTCCTTAACTTCTTTTTTAATCCTTGCAGAATTACTTTATTTGCAACCCCTGCTTGTCCATTCGTTTAAGGATATTCTACTGATGAAAAACTCTGATGAATATCCATCTCTTCACACATGTCTCGCATCTTTTTACTTATAAATTGTGTCCCATTGTCCGAAATTAACTCCTTTGATACATCAAACTTTCATATTATAGACTTCAAAAGAAATTTCAAAAAAAATTCAACTGTTATTGTTGTTAAAAGCTCTACTACTTCCACCCACTTAGTAAAACATTCAATTGCTACCACAATGAATTTGAATTGTCTGACCAAGATCAGAAACAGACCAAGTATATCAATTCCCCATCTATAGAAAGGCCAAGGTGTTACAAGAGAATATAAATGTTCAGTCAGGGCATTAATCTGAGTTGCATGTCGTTGACATTTATCACATTTCATTACATAAAACAAACAATCATCTCTCATGGTTAACCAATAGAAACTTGCTCATAAAATTTTTGTTGAAAGAAATCATTCTCTGATATGGCTACCACAAACCCCTGCATGTACATCTTGCATAATTCTTTCTTTTTTTAGGGCTTTCCACACACCTTAACAAAGGTTTTGATCCGCTCCTTGAAGGGTTCTACTTACAAAGTAAATGGGCCTTTGATCTTTCTCTACTTCCTACGTTAAAATTGTATTGACCGCCCTTTCTGTCCCCTTTCTGTCACACATATATACAGGTGTATTGGCACTCCCACGACTGGCTTCACAAACGCTTCTTCGCACTCCTTCGTCCCCTGAAATCTACTATTGCCTTTTAAATACTGAAAATAAGGGTATGCTTTGTCTCCTTCCTTTGGAATAAATCTAGATAGCGAAGCCAACCTCCGTGTTAGTTGTTGTCCCTCCTTAACAAATGCCAGACTCCTCTTGTTTATGGTAGTCATGCATTTTTCCAAATTCACCTATATTCCTCTTTAAGTCAGCAAGAAACCCAAAAACTTGTCTGCTTTCACACCATAAACACATTTATCTGGATTCAAATTTAATTTGTATTTATCCAAGGCTTGAAACAACTTCATCAAGTCCTCCACTTGTGTACATGCTTCCTTTGATTTCACCATCATGTCATCTACATATGTTTCCGTGTTTCTCCCTAGCATCTCGCTTAGAATATGATCCATTAAATGCTGATAAATTGCTCCTGCATTTTTTAATCCGAATGACATTACCGTATAACAATAGTTCGATAACCCACCCATGAAAGCGATATTCTCCTTGTCTCTTGGGTGCATCCTTATTTGGTTGTAACCTGAATAAGCATCCATGAAACTCAACAACTCACATTCAGATACCCCATCTACCAAAGAATTAATATTCGGTAAAGGGTATGCGTTCTTTGGACATGCTTTATTTAGATCAGTAAAATTTGTGCACATTCTGCACCTCCCATTAGCTTTCTTTACCAAAACTACATACGATAACCATGATAGGTATTGTATTTCCCTTACATGTCTACGCCTATTAATTTTTCCACTTCCTGAATTACTACCCTTCTATTTTCATATCCCATCTTCCTTCTTAGTTGCACCACAAGTTTCACCCTCGTGTCAATAGAAAGTTTATGGCACATGACATCAAGATCAATTCCTGGCATGTCTTCCACCGACCATGCAAAAGCTCACATGTTATCTTTTAAGCATTGGACTATCCTTTGCTCCAAACCGGGTTTTAATTTACACCTAATCCTCACGCTCCGCCCTTTTTTCAACACTACTATCTTTACCTCCTTCGTTGGATGCGGTCGCTCCTCTTCATAACTATCCTGAGGATCTAACTCCACTTCTATCCTACTCTCTCTTTCTCCCCTTTCAACATACATGCATCTTCAGCTTTTCAAACTCCCCCTATAACATTTCCTAGCCTCCCTCTGATAAACTTTGATGACCCTCACCAGACCATCATTAGAATGATATTTTACTTTTATGTGTACTGAAGACATCAAATCTCCTAACTTATTTATCATTAGTATTCCTAACAAAACATTATATGACGAAGGGACATTAACAACAATGTACCTGATGTTAATGGTCTTTGCCCGATCACCTTCACCAAACGTGGTTCGTGTCTCTTGATAATCATGTACGTGTATTGGGTGTCCCGAGAATCCCACTAACATTTTGTCAAATGGCTCTAGTTCCCATTGGAATGCCTAAACCTACAAAAGCATCCCAAAAAAGAACATCTGATGAACTCCCTTGATCAACCAATATCCTATGAACCTTTCAACTCTTCATTATTTTTGAAATAACAACTGGATCATTATCATGAAGGAAAATGATACAACCCAATTAACCAAGGAGATAACCAAGGACATAAGCGACAATTCACACTATGATAAGTCATCTTAGTATACAAAGTCAGGCCCCACCAAACCTCGAGAGAGCATCAGCAGAAGAAGAACCAGATATAAACCAGAATATCAGAAGTTCTTCCTTCTTGTCTTTCCACAAGTGAAGTTATGTAAATAAATTGAGCTCACTCTAGGGGTCTAAATAGAAGAATAAACTAGAGTAAGGTGTGCTTAGTATTTTGAGTAGGGTGTGCTTATTAATTTGAGTAGGTTGTGCTTAGTAATTTGAGTAGGTTGTGCTTAGTAATTTGGGCTTGTGTCAAGCCCACCTTTCATGACAAGTGCTTCTAGGTTTAGGGTTTCTTTGACCTACCTTCTTGAAGGCTTCTCACAAATAACACCCTTACCCCTCTATCTTGTTCTCCAAGACACTCTCTCCTATAAATAGAGTGCATGCCTCATGTATTTCACACTTGATTTTGAATATAGAAAATAAACTCTGCAAGAGTGATTTTGTGAGACTCTTGAGCTCTCATTTTTGGGTCTTATCTTGGGTGGGTAACATCTCAAGTGACGTCTCTTTGCACCACTCATCTTGGAGTCCTCTCTTCTCCAAGTGGTGTGGCAACCTTCTTATTCCATATGCTCCCTTCATCTGTTCCTCTTTTTTTCTTTCTTTGTGCCATCCTTCCATTCCATATATGTCCTTTTCTACTCTTTAATTTGTTCTTTACTTTATTCTTCTACTTTATTTATTCCTTATCTCTAATTCTGCTGCATCATTTGTCACCTTATAATTGTCTTTTCTCTTTGCCCTAAGTGAACCTTCACACTTACTTAACCACTTCATTAAGTTCGTGTCTAGTGAGGATCTTCTTAGGGTTCTCACCTTAAATTGCTAATTCAAAAATCTTAAACAAAGAGCAATCAATAAAATGTGCAATCCTAAAATCAACTCACATCAGAAAACATCCCTAAAATCTTCTTCTGGTCAAATTTAAAGAAGGTACCTTCACATGACTTTTGCTTAGGTACATGACCGAACATGCATATCTTTTCCGATTTACACTAGATACAACTCCTTCTGAGAAACCTCATGCAATGGTATGAAGATCTCCCATCATAGGTTTCTCATGTTTTTCTCTTCCTTCTTCACGACCCTTTCCTTTCAATCAATCTTACTTATTTGTATCTTGGTCGAGCTTCTCCCAATCTCCTTTTCCCTTAGCTTTAAAAATTGCAACAAACCCTGACTAATCAGAGAATCAATCTGCGTTGCCAAAGTCACACAATTCTCGGTGTCATGTTCATATGTTCTATGAAATGACACCACACATATCTATTGGTCCCCATGTCTTTATCCATTTTTTCTGGGAAACATAACAATATTTGCGTATTCACATCCTTGACAATATCTTTTCGTGATACTATTAATTTTGATGGGAACCATTCGTTTCGCCCTTCCACCTTGTAATTTACTCAGAAACTATAGAAGGACTTACCAATCATCTGTCCTCCCTTCGAGTCCTCTTTAAAGGTTCTCCTCTGTTCTCAGCATGACGTATTCCCATGTTTGCCCCTTCATCCCTCTTTTCTTCCCCTTTCTTTTTGACTGTGAACTCCTCCGCCTTAATATGAGATGCTGCCCTAATTTTGATGGCTGCCATATCCTTTGGCCTCCTTTGCACCAACGATTCACCAAAGGTTCCCCCCCGAAGCTCCCTGATAAAGGCCTCTACAAACATTCCTTCATTAGGTTGTGGAATTTGTACCATTACCTCGTTGAAACGGTATAAAAATTGCTTTATGGACTCCTTTTTCATTTGCTTAACCTCAAAAAGGTCTTTGATCTCCAAAGGTTTTCTTTGTTTGCCACGAAATGAGCAACAAACAATTTTGTGAATACCTCTAAAAAGGTGATGGATCCCCCTAGCAAATTATTCAACCAATCCAATGTTGTGCTTACCAGAGTCCCCGCAAACATCTTGCACCTTATCACATTCGATCCTCTACATATCAATATTTGTGCTCTAAAATTTTTTATATAAGCACTAGGGTCTTGTTTTACAGCAAAAGATCCAATTTTCGGAAAAACGTAACTAGGTGGAAACCTAGCTTAACCTCCTCCTCCTCTCGGTGGCTCAACATCATTGTGGTCATACTTTTCTGGATGTTTTGTATCCCGCCCCAAATTTAGGTTAACATTTGCGCATCATGGGGAAAGGAGAAATTTGGCAATTTGTTCTTCCACAATTGATCGAGATGCATCTTTAACAAGTCCAATTTCCTTAATTTGTTCACATAATTGAAAGAAGGTTTCTGGTCCCATGTGAATAATGCTACGACAACGTTCAATGTGCACCAAGTACTCCATCAATTCTTGTATGCGACGCTTTTTTTGTGGTTGGAACTCGGTAATAGAGTTTGTTGTATTATGTACTATGCGTAACAAATTTAATCCAAAAGCAACGATACAAAGGATGATTAGTTGATACAACTTAAGTGTTTTTTTTTTAATTTATCGTTGTATTTGTCCAATTAGATTCATGTTTGCACAACCAAGATCATTATAAATTGCAACTGTGACCTCAAAATCTACAATCTCCACCTCATCAAAATGTACCGCAAAATTCATGTCGTTATCCATGTAATGTCTACCTTTTCATCAACAACCATGCTTACAGGTAAGTATGAGTAAAACATTTGTCATTACAAATACACATACAATTACAATTACCGTTTTAATGTAAAACTACACCACTACAATTATCCTGAAATCTAATTATAATAATCATACCACGTATGTCATATATCAAATATAAGCATATCAACACTAAAATACAAAATTAACTAATTATATAAATATTTTTAATTTAAAATACTCTATGATTTCAATTCTGATTAATAAAGAAAAATTATATAAAATATTTCTAATTTTAAAATTTCAATACTAAATGGATTCTGATTAATAAAACAAAACAAGAATAATTAGATAAATATTTTTAATTTAAATTACTCTATCATTTTCAATTCAGATTAATTAAAAAATTATATAAATATTTATAATTTTAAAATTTCAATATTAAAATGGATTCTGATTAATAAAAAAAAAAATATTTAGATAAATATTTTTAATTTAAATTACTCTATGATTAATTATGATTAATAAAAAAATATATAAATATTTAAAATTTTAAACTTTCAATAGTAAAATGGATTCTAATTAGTAAAAAATAAGAATAATTAGATAAATATTTTTAACTTAAATTACTCTATGATTTCAATTCTAATTAATAAAAAATATATAAATATTTATAATTTTATAATTTAAGTATTCAAATGGACTATGATTAATAAAACAAAAAGGAATAATTATATAAATATTTCTATTTTTATAATTTAAATATTGAAATGGATTCTGATTAGTTAAAAAACACTAGTACAAAATTTGAAAACAACGACCATTTATTTAGTGCGGCTTTGCGTTTAAACGCATTTGTAAAAAACGCGGTGGCATTTTTGTAATTAAATTGATTTACAAATGCGGTTCTAGGGTAAGACCGCATTTGTAAATCAATTAAAATGAATTACAACTGCGGTCATAGTAAAGACCGCATTTGTAATTCATTCTGAATTGAATTACAACTGCGGTCATACTAAAGACCGCATTTGTAATTCATTCTGAATTGAATTACAACTGCGGTCATACTAAAGACCGCATTTGTAATTCAATTCAGAATGAATTACAAATGCGATCTTTACTATGACCGCAGTTGTAATTCATTTTAATTGATTTACAAATGCGGTCTTACCCTAGAACCGCATTTGTAAATCAATTTTACCCTAAAAATAGAAGCGCGCCACTGGTTTTCACTTTCACTTTCGTCTTCTCCGCTCTTCGTTTCAACGTTCTCAGCTCTCTCCGCTTTGCATTGTAAGTTTCAGCTCTCTCTGCTTCAACGTTTGTTTTCGTTTTCGTTTTTGTCATTGTCATTATTCACTTCCTTGGCATTGTCATTTCGTTTCCTTACTCGTTTTCTGCATATAGGTGGTTACTGTTCTATTGGTTCGCTGGTTTTTTCTGCTCCGCCACCGCCACTGCTTTCGCCACCGCCTTCGCCTACGCCTTCGTCTTCATCTCCAATCACCATCAACCTAAAGGTTGGTGTTGTATTTATTTAATATTTGAATTTATATTTAAAATTTTGAATTCATATTTAATATTTTGAATTTTTATTTTTTGTATTATAATATATATTTAATTAATAACTAATACAACTTGGAATGTATAACTAATAACTAATAATTTATATATTTGTGTGTATTTTGAATTTTTGTATTATATAATTTCTATTTTCTTAAATTTATATTATATATAAATTCTATTTTTGTAATTATTTTTATTTTTTGCACTTTCTCTTTGCATATCTTTCTTTTTTTCCCTGGCATCATTTATTTTTTATAATTGTCACTTTAAACTACTTTTACTTAAATAAAAATGAATATGATATTAATCTTTATGGAATTATAATTCTATAGTGTATTAAACTTTGTTCTAGAATTTTAATTTTAGAAGTGACATATTTAGTTAGTTGTTAATTACATTTTAATAAAAGTTTTATGTTATGTTAGTTATTGTTACTTTTAGAATAGAAATATCGTGTTTGGATTGAGTCCGGGGGTGTTCGACCCTCGGCAAATGTGTGAGATTGAAGAGAATACTAATTATTAGAAAATCCTAACTATATTCCAGAATATATAATGGATCGAAGTTGGATTAATGCTGTTCGTATAAGTGATGAGTACGAAAGAGGAGTAGAGGAATTTATACAATTTGCGCAGCGTAACGCGATTATTAGTGGTCATGATGGAGCAAAGATCAGGTGTCCGTGCGTTAACTGTTTGAATGGAAGGATACTGGATGTGAATATCATGAGGGAACACCTGCTATGTGATGGGTTTCTTCGATCTTATACAACTTGGACATGGCATGGTGAATTATTAAATTTACCACGTGTTTCCGTAACTGAAGAATATGTGGGTTCTACCATGGATGAAGCAGTACACGATGATGGAGATGATGATCGATTGGAGGACATGATTCGTGATGTGGGAGCTGAGTGTTTTGCAAAAGCGCATGGATATGAAAGTATGTCAAAAGATGCATAGACTCCTTTGTATCCTGGATCAACTAACTTCACACGGTTGTCGGCGGTGTTAAGATTGATGAATTTGAAGGCAATAAACGGATGGACTGATAAAAGCTTCACGGAATTGCTCCAGCTGTTGAAGGATATGCTTCCAGAGGGAAATAGTCTACCTAATCGTAATTACGAGGCAAAAAAGATTCTTTGTCCAATGGGTATGGAGTACAAAAAGATACATGCATGTCCTAATGATTGTATATTATACCGGAAAGATTTTGAATTGTTGAAAAGTTGTCAGAGGTGTGGGTTATCACGTTATAAGTTGAAACAAAAAGATGATGATTCTATTGATGACATGGAAAAGCATGGACCCCCAATGAAGGTTATGTGGTATCTTCCCATCATTCCAAGGATGAAGCGTTTGTTTGCAAACCCAGACGATGCTAAGAATCTTAGATGGCATGCAGATGAGAGGAAATGCGATGGCATGTACCGACATCCAGCTGATTCTATTCAATGGAAGAAATTTGATGATGACTTTCCAGAATTTGGTAAATAATCAAGAAATATCCGACTTGGTTTAGCTACAGACGGAATGAATCCGTTTGGTAATATGAGTACAAATCACAGTTCATGGCCTGTATTACTAGTTATTTACAACTTACCTCCTGGATTGTGCATGAAGCGAAAATACATGATGTTGTCTATGATGATATTCGGTCCGAAACAACTAGGGAATGATATTGATGTTTATCTAAGTCCCCTAATTGAAGATTTGAAGTTAATGTGGGACCAGGGTGTCGAAGTATTTGACGGATTTGCTAATGAAACTTTCAAGCTTCATGCCATGTTATTTTGCACCATCAATGACTTTCCGGCATATGGTAACTTATCAGGTTATAGTGTTAAGGGTCACAAAGCGTGTCCAATATGCGAAGAAGACACTGCTTCTCAACAATTGAAACATGGAAGGAAAACAGTATATCTTCGGCATCGGAGGTTTCTTAGAAGTCATCATCCTTACCGGAGGTTGAAAAAAGCCTTTAATGGACACCAAGAGGGTAGTGGTCCACCAACTCCATTAACTGGTGTTGAGGTTTACGAAAAGGTAAATAACATAGACCACACCTTCGGCAAGTCTAAAAAAAAGTCATCTGTGACAAATATTTGGAAGAAGAAATCAATCTTCTTTGATCTTCCGTACTGGTCGAGGTTAGAAGTCAGACATTGTATAGATGTAATGCATGTTGAGAAGAATGTGTGTGATAGCTTAATTGGTACACTTCTTAACATTAACGGGAAGACGAAGGATGGTCTAAATGCTCGTTTAGATTTGATTGAGATGAACATACGCGGCGAGTTGGCACCCATACAAATGGGTAAGCGTACATATTTGCCCCCAGCCTGTTACACAATGTCAAAAGATGAAAAAATTAGTTTTTGTCAATGTCTAAAGGGTGTGAAAGTGCCACAAGGACATTCCTCAAATGTGAAGAGTCTAGTGTCAATGCAAGATTTGAAGTTAATTGGGTTGAAGTCTCATGATTGTCACATCTTGATACAACAGTTGTTGCCGGTAGCTATCCGTGGGATCTTACCAAAAAATGTTAGACACACCATAACCCGTTTGTGCTCATTCTTCTCTTCCATCTGTTGTAAAGTCATTGATCCCTCAAAACTAGATGAACTTCAAAATGAAATTGTTGTTATCTTGTGTGAATTGGAAATGTTTTTTCCTCCGTCTTTTTTTGACATCATGGTTCATCTAGTGGTGCATCTGGTAAGAGAGGTTAGATTGTGTGGACCAGTGTACTTAAGATGGATGTATCCTGTTGAGCGGTATATGAAAATTTTGAAAGGTTATGTGAAAAATCATTATCGTCCAGAGGCTTCAATGATTGAAAGGTACATAGCTGAAGAAAGTATTGAATTTTGTTCAGAGTACATGACAAAAGCAAATCCAATAGGTGTTCTAGCTAATTCATGGCACCACAGGCGTTCTACAAGTAAATATTTACGTGGTGTGAATATTGTAAGCAAATCTCGATCAGAAGTCTTGCAAGCACATTTGTACATATTGAATAACACAGATGAAGTTGTACCTTACATAGAAGCTCATAAAGCCATTGTGAAGGCAAATAACCCAAGACAAGCAGAGAAATGGGTCTTGATGGAACATAATAGAACTTTCATGCCTTGGTTTAAAGATGAGGTGTTCAAGGATTCAACGACATCAGAGACCTTGACTTGGTTGGCTGCTGGATTGAAGTTTGATGTCATTTCATGTACAGCGTATGAAGTGAATAATTGTATATTTTACACGAAGTCCCTGGATGAAAAGAGTACAGTTCAAAATTCTGGTGTTACTCTTGAAGCCGAGTCAATGCAGTTTTCGACTTCGAAAGATACAAATCCAGTACTTGGATCAATGGCATACTATGGGTTTATAGAAGAGATATGGGAGATTGACTACACTAAGTTTTCCGTTCCAGTTTTCAAGTGTAAATGGGTTGATAATAAAAGTGGGGTTAAAATTGATGAATCAGGATTCACACTAGTGGACTTTCGAAAGATAGGGTATCGAGATGAGCCATTTATAATGGTTCAACAAGCATCTCAGGTTTTCTATGTGAAAGATCCTACGTCAGAACATTGGTATGTCGTTTTACACGGGAAAAAACAAGGGGAAGCCATAGATGATATTGAATATGGCGAAACTCGTTCATTCACACCAATGATAACTAATAAAGATGACGATGTACTTGATGATGTACATGCAACCCGTAAAGACCATAGTGAAGGAATTTACATATAAACATTCAACCCACATGCAACATGTAAATAAACATTTAGAATTTTTTGTATTATTTTTATATGATTTTAATTCGATGCACATTAACTAATGTTTGTTACCTAATTTTTTTAACAGAGACATGAATGACGATCAGACTCCAGACAGACCTCGATCTGGACGAGGCAGTAGAGGACCTACTAGATTGAAGCGTCTTGCATTGAGACGTGCTGCTGGTGAGAAGACACATGTTGACATTGACGTCAACACTGGAGTGGCTTTTGGTCCTAAGGCAGATGAGTTTATGAGCTATCTTGGAGTTGTTTCTCGTGAGAGGCTCTCCATTTTGATTAATTCATGGGATGAGGTTTCAAAGGTTGATCGGAACATGCTATGGGAGGATGTTCTGGTAAGCTTTACATTATTATTGTTATCATATAATGCTTTTTAATATTGATTAATTAATTTTAATTTGATGATGTTATTTTCTAGGCAAACTTTGACATTCCTGATGTGGAACCGCTTCGATCAAAGATATTATCCAATATCGCACTTAAATTTCGTACCTTTAAGTCAAGACTGACTTCGAGATACATTTTTGGCGACCTTAAAGACGAAAATCCATGTTTAAAGTACCAACATATTGATGAAGAGACATGGCGTCTTTTTAGAGAAAGCCGTGAAAATGAGGCTTGGATGGTAAGTGAAGTAACTTTTTTGTTTATATAACATTAATAAGTTTATCTTATTTACTTCAGTTTGTTTATTTCAATTATGACAGGATCGTCGGAAGAAAGCTCAAGAGATAGCTTTGAAGAATCTTACCCCGCACGTTATGTCTCGTTCGGGGTATAGAAAACTTGAGCAAACACTGATGGTGGAAAAGGAGAAATCTCAACAGGGGACGTATTCTGAGAATGTGGAAACAGGGGTCACTTCTCCTCCACCACCTTTTCGCCATGAAAAATGGAAGAGGGCCCAAATTAAAAAGTCGGGTGCACCAAGTTCCGAGCAATCCGGGGTTATAATCGAAAATATTGTAAGTTATTTTTGTTATTTTCAATTTTTTTAAAGCATTAATTATATTAATGATTGAAAATATGATTTTTGTGTACTCTTGCAGGATTCCTTGGAATCCGACGGTACATTTGTTGCTGAAGGTCGTCACGATATCCTGGTTGAAGCAATTGGACGACCTGAACACTCTGGTCGTGTTCGTGCCGCTGGACAAGGGGTCGGAATTAAACTTTATTTTGGAGTTTCAGAACGACAGCCATCCTCCTCCTCCAAGAAGGAAACTCAAATGAAGACTAAGTTACGTGAAGAAATAATGGAGGAGATGAGAAAGGAGACTGATTTGATGTGGCTGGAGATGAAAAAGGAGAATGATCGAATGCGACAAGAGTTTCTATCGCAACAAGTTTGTGCTGAGCCGATTGAACCCCTTGTTAGTCCCACTCCCAAGAGCACAAAGGGGAGTTGTGCGGCTCCTCCAACATCAGGGGATGATATCAATGGGCAGACAGAGGATTGTGAGCTACTGGTAGTGGGCGGCAAACTTCCTCGGGTGGTGGCACTTGGAAAAGTCTATAAAAACGCCACCACCTTACATAACGTTCCTCTCTCCCCTGATGTGGCGAAGGTAACAGTTGAAAAAGTACGATTTCCTGATGCTCGTGTTCCACTACCTTCAGATGAGGTAACCACTGTGGCCGATGCATTTCAGACATTCGTTGCCTGGCCCAGAGAGCTCATTCGATCTATGCCCGAACCTCATGTAATAATTTCGTTTCATTATATTATTTTTTATTTATATTTATATATTACATATAATTTAATACAAATGTTGTTTATCTTGTAGGAACCTTTTCAGCCACCAAGTCCGAAAAAGAAGCGTGAGGTTCCAGTTGACGATCCTATGGCTTCCCTACGTCTCATTGCTAGTCAGATTGGCAATGATCCTTTTCCAGTTCCGTGGGATAATACATTTTTTCAAATCAACATTGAACTGCCACTGATGATTTACAACACAGATTTATCAGAATTTATATCTGGGAAACAGGAGCTCAATATAAGTATAATTCAATTTTTTATGATGTAAGTATCTTTACCTATTATTCAATTTACTTTATGTTAAATTATTATTGATTATGCTTTAACTAAAAACTTGTAGGTTTTTGCATAGAGTCTGTATCACTGAGGGGAAGGAAAATATGTATGGATTCGTAGATCCTGCATATACTAATCCCGTTGGACCAAACTCAACTGAGACTCAAGCATACATCACTAACATCCTGGAAAAAGAGGGAAAACAAATTTATTTATGCCCTTACATTAATGAGTAAGTTTAATTATATGTCATCAATTATTATTATTTCATGTTTTAAATATTTACTAACTCTTTTCAATGATCATATAGGCATCATTGGCAGTTACTTGTCTTATCAATGGTTGATAAGACTGCTGTGTGGTTCTGTTCCCTACACAAGAAGATGCCCACAAAATTTAAGGATATCATTGATACGTAAGTATAGTATAAACTTAACTTTGTATATGTTACTAATTAACCATCTACTAACGAGGTTTTTTGTATTAACCAGTTCATGGCGTGGATATAACATCCTAAAAGGTCGATCCAGTTCAAATAATTTGAACTACATAAGAGTAAAGGTTTGTAATTTTTTTCTTTCTCTATTATCATTGTTTATCAATATACTAACATATTACTTTTTATTGAATTATATAGTGTAATAAACAACCAGGAAGCTATGAGTGTGGCTATTACATTATGCAATGGATGATTACCATTATAAGACTAGGTGTTAAAACTGGTTGGAAGGAGGTATATGTTAAATCATTTTTATAATTCTTGAACATATATATATCTAGAAACTAATTTATGTCAACTTTGCAATGCAGTTATTCACAGAAGAAACACCAATGAGTGAGGAAGGCATTTCATATGTTAGAGATTCTTGGTCCACATACTTCATTAATTTTTATAACTCTAGCATACGTAAACAATATTAGTGGTTTTATTATATGTAATTTGATCACTTGTAAATGTACATTTTGATGATTTCAATTGGTTACTACATTTTTGTATTTGTCTGGCTGAGTTTAATCATTATGCAGGTTATTTAAATATATGGTTTCTGCACAAAACAGGATGTACCAAAAAAAAAAAAGCACTATTTACAAATGCGGTCATTTACCAAGACCGCATTTGTAAATGTGAATTCGCTATTTACAAATGCGGTCTTGGTAAATGACCGCATTTGTAAATAGTGATTTATGAATGCGGTTTTTACCAAGACCGCATTCATAAATCATAAACCCCAAACCCACTCCCTAATTCAGAATAATATACAAATGCGGTTACCTAAAATGACCGCATTTGTAAATGTGATTTATGAATGCGGTCATAGGACCGCATTTGTAAATTCCAGATTTACAAATGCGTGTTGATCAAATGCGGTTCTATGACCGCATTGGTAAATTTAAAATAACCGCATTTGTTTAACTTATCTGCACTAGTGAAAGTATGAATAATTATATTAATATTTCTAAATTAAAATACTGTATCATTTGAATTCTGAGTAATAAAAAAAAAGAATAACTATATTAATATTTATAATTTTATAATTTAAATTTTTGAAATTGATTCTGGGTTCTGATTAATAAAAAAATAAAATTATATTAATAATTATAATTTAAAAGAATATATCATTCCAATTTTTTACTAATAAAAAAATTAATAATTATATAAATATTTCTAATTCCATAATTTAAATATTGAAATGGATTTTCATTAAATAAAACAAATAAAGAATAATTACATTAATAATTCTAATTTAAAATACTGTATCATTTAATTTCTGATTAAAAAAAAATAATGATATTAACATTCTTAATTTTATAATTTAAATATACAAAGGGATTCTGGATTCTGATTAATTAAACAAAAAATGAATAACTATATTTATATTTCTAATTTTAAACAGTGTAAGAAATTAAGTCTGAATAATAACTTAAAATATATTTATATTAGTACTTCTAATTTCAAATAATGTATGAAATGAATTCCGAATACTATAAAAAATTGGACTACTATATTAATATTCTAATTTCAAATAATGTATGAAATTAATTCTGATTAATAAGAAAAAAAATATTTATATTAATATTTCTAATTTCAAATAATGTATTAAGATTTATAATTTAAAAATAATGTATCAAAAGAAAACTTATATTTGATCATGTTCTTTTTTTTCAAAAATATAATAATAAATTACATAAAATAGGTAAAAGTTTTTAACGTAGGGATAACTAATTTATTAATATAAGTATTCAATTTTAAATGAAATATTTACTTCTTCTATTCACATATAGTAATTAATTTAAATTATAACTAACTTATGTACATAATTATAACTTTAAATTTAAATTATATAATATAATCTTTTGCATTATAATAATTCACAACAATTTTCAAGATATCAATTAATAATTTTTAAAATATATAATAAATTTATATTATGATTTCATTCAATAGTTATAAGTCATAAGACTAGGACCGACCTTATTAATCAAAATATAAACTAAAATATAAATATAATAATGATTTTAAATTAATTTCAAGTAAACCACAAACTTATTCAAATTAATCAACTGTAAAATAAATTAAATACATAATAAATAAAAACATGCATAAGCTCATGAATACAAAAAAAACACAAATAAAATATAAATTTAAAACAAAAGAATCTGATGATGATGAAGTTGGGGCTCAAGAATTTGAGCCAAGAAAAGACCTTAAAACACCCACATCAAATTAAAAACTAAACAAAAATTATTCAAAAATCTTAAACTAGAAAATTTGAAAGAATGAAAAACATTATTTGCCTTCAAAAAAAATAACACAATCGATTATCCACAGTTTTCAACAACATAATCGATTATGCTCGAAAAAATAGAAGGTAATTGATTATTTTTTTTGGATAATCGATTATGCACTATTTTTTATGGGTTAATCGATTATGGATAATGTGTTTTCACAAACTTAGTTGATTATGGATCATGTGTTTTCATAAGCTTAATTGATTATACATTATGAAATATGTAAAACATACCTCAGGTCACTTGGAAGATGAACATGAAACTGGCACCGGCTTACTCACCACACTCTCCAACAACTATGACTGCACGAAAACACCATCACACAATGCAAATGAATATGTTCATGAGAAGTTTAGCTTAGATAAATAACTCGTGATATGTGTTATATTAATAAACTCATCTACCCACCTACACCTACAACATTGCATGTTGAAGATAGTCAAGGTCAAAATTTCCTATCCCAAGGTCAGGAATCTCTGCATGGAATCTGTGTATGCATGCAGAGCAGAAGGCACGACTTTATCATCAACTTATATAAAGAAATGTAATAACACTTCTACACACGTGGCTTTCTCTTCATACCTTCATAAGTCCCTCCACTTCCACGCTCCCCATTACTCTACATTCATATTGTACGCTCCCCATTACTCTACATTCATATTCTAAAGGGATAATACTAGATACATATATAGTCTCTTCTAGGCTTTTCCTTTGTAACCACCAATCGTTTATTCTTTTATATATTCTTGTTGTCAAGGTAAGGGTGTGAGTACAGTTTCTTTTCTAAAGCTTTCACTCTGTGTTTTCTTCCTTTTACTTTTGCCTTCCTCTTCTTCATATGGTATACAAAACTCTCTTTACTCATGTCTCCCTCTTTTTCTTCTCCGACTAGCGATCTCGAAAAATTTTCTGGTGTTTCATCCTTCACACCTCATACATTCTCTACTCCAATCTCGTTGAAATTGGATGATGACAAATTTGTTCTTTGACAACAACAAGTTACTGCTACTATACATGATCTTAATCTTTCACAAATCTTGGACGATCCTTCATCACCTACACAATTTCTCACTACTGAAAATAAAGAATCTAACACTATATATTAATCCCCTTTTTCTTCGGCATTAACAACAAGATCACCTTCTCGTTGTCTGGCTTCTTGCGTCCATGACAATGCCAATCTTGACGAAAATTTATAAGCCGGTTTTATGAGGTTGAGTTAGACTTAAAGTCCGCTTCTTAATATGGTATCAGAGCCAAATTGAGTCTATCCTAGCGAGTGTTTGTTGGACTTATCAGGCCACCCGTTATCTGACCGTTATCAAACCACCTATAATATGTAGTCCTGCGCACGAGTTGGTAGCCTCAGCGTGAGGAGAGTATGTTGGAGATCTCAGATCAACTAAAGATTAAAGCATTTCATAACATATAAGTAGATACAAACTTTATCTTATAAATCAATTTTATGAAATTAAATTAGACTTAAATTCTATTACTTAATAACATATATCTAATTCCAGGACCTCACTTCAACAATGCCCCCACAGATCCAAGTACAGCATTATCCAAATCATTATCCAAATACAGCGTAAAAGTGGGAAGAACATATAGTGCTTGTAAGTGTAAGGAGAGAGGGAGAAAATTTAGGAATTTAACACATACCCTTTAAAGTTAGGGTTAGTGTACCGCCCTGGTGGTCGGGTGTGATGACGTGGCATCCTGCTACAGTGTAGGCGTGTTAACAAGGCGCCAGGTTGGCAGTTGGGAAGGAAGTCGGGAGGCACGTGTAGTCGCCAGTTGGTAAGTTGGCGTGTTCCGATTTCCAGATTGCCAGAATGGGTGATCGCCAGGTTGAAGATGAAGTCGCCAGATGTGGACTCAGGCGACCAAGCAGTCGGAGATCGCTAGAACAAGCACATCGCCGAGGATGAAGGAGAAGCAGATTATGAAGGCGGCCGGCGAGACCACAGGGAAGGTGTATGAAGGCCCTAACTCGCCAGTTTCAGTAGAGATCGCACTCCTAAGTTTGCTATGCACTGGGCAGTACCATGCATACGTAACTTAGCCAATATGAGAGTAGAAGCAGCGCCAAGTCAGGGAACCTCCAGATGATGGCACGTGTATGGTTGGATGCGGGCCACGTGTCCAAGTCTGCAACTGCCAGGAGAGAGAAAGTCACCAGGTATATAAGAACTCTTAACAAACTTTCTGAGGTACGCACGTTCAGTTCATACACTTTACGCTTGCGAGTGAGAGAGGATTTGCACGGTTCTCGTTCTTAGTTTTTGGTGATACCGTCACTGACTTGAGCGTCGGAGTGCGATCGGCCGCAGCGGCGCCGTATCGTTTCTTTGTAGGTTCTTAAGATAGATCACGAGGAGGAACGGAGGTGATAAGCGGTGCGCACATCGATCCTTTGACGAGGCATTCTCCAGCGCTCCGGTCAACAGGCAGGATCATCAGGCGCCCACCGTGGGGCCGTGTAAAACTTGCTCCCATCCACAGCGTGAGTTCGTGGAAGTTTTCGAGGTTTTCTGCGCGGTTGTATGCTGGTGCAACCGTCATTCGCAGTTTCTTTGAGTTTCGTTCGGTGAAGTTTGCGTTTTGAACCGTTCGTTTGGCTTTTCGGTCGGTGGATTCGAGTTTTTTCGTTTGTTTGGTTGTTCGCGGGGAAACGGTGGTTTTTGGTGAAGCTGTGATTTTCTGCGAAGGTTTGCGGTGTTCTTGAAGTTCTTGCGCAGTTTCTTGAGTTTTCTTCGGTTGATCGCTGATTCGATCGTGGTTGAAGTGTTGTTTGCTGTATTTCTGTGGTTCGCTGAAGTTAATGAGAAAAATGAGAAGCAATCGTTCCAGTCCCGTGGCGCCTGTCGCAGCTGAAGGCGACGCCGCCATGACCATGGCGCAGATGGCAGAGATGATGCGCGCGTTGCAGGCAACTGTGGAAGCCTCGTGCGTCGAGCAGGCAAGGATACATGAGGACCTGGTCGCCTCTCGCGCCAGGAACGAGGAGCTCAGCAAGGTAACTGAGGAGCTGCGTCGAGCTCTTCAGGAGCAGCAGGGACGCTCTTCTGCTGAAGAGGTGGCACCGTCGACGCCACCTCGTGTTTTCCCAATGCCCTTTGGTCAGGCGATTACCGACACGCCTATCCCCACGAGCGTGGTTCCGGTTAAAGCTGTTTTTACCGGCGTGGAGGATCCAGAGGCTCATCTGACCACGTTCCACACACAGATGATGCTGTCGGGACGGTCAGACGCCGTCTACTGCAAGATGTTCGTGAGTACGCTCCAGGGAACGGCGATGGAGTGGTTTGTGAGCCTGCCTAATGGCCACATAACCAATTTTCAACAATTCTCGAAAATCTTTGTCGAGCAGTATATTGTGAATAAGGCACCGCCCAGGGTGTCCTATGATCTGTTTGATATAAGGCAGTACCATGGGGAGTCCCTCAGAGACTACCTCAATCGCTTCGGAGCGCAGATGGTCAGATCGCCGGCCAAGGATGAAGAAATGCTAGTCTATGCCTTCAAGAAGGGCGTGCAGCCAGGGCCATTCTGCGAGGCCTTGATCAGGGCTCATCCAGCGACGTTTGCTGAAGTCAGGCGACTTGCGGTGGCCCACATCGCCGACGAAAGTGAAGTCGCCGAGAAGAGAGGCAGCGTGGCTCCCGCCAGGCCACGCGCCCAGACCATGATCCAGCCGCAGAGGGTGCTGGAAACGGCGGCGACGGCCAGAAAAGACCAAAGGACTCGCTATCCTTACGATAGGAGAAATAAGGGAAGAAGCCAAGCACGCCAGCAACCAGCACGCCAACAACCAGCACGCCGGGAATACAATCGCCCGCCTAAGCACAAATTTGTCATGAGACTAGCGGACCTGATCGCTATCCCTAACATATCTGCTAGGTTGAAGGCGCCCGAGAAGGTGGGAGACAAGGTGCTGGGGTCAAAGCCGGACGCCTGGTGCGAGTTCCACCAGTGTTTTGGCCACAACCTAGACTCGTGTTTGTCTTTAGGATACCAGCTCGACGATCTGGTTAAGAGCGGGTTCCTAAACGACTATCTGCTGGATAGAAGGACGGGGGGAGCGTCGAGTTCCCAGCCAGCAGGTGTAGAAGCCCAGCAACACGAGATGCCTATCCATGGGGAGATCCACACCATTGCAAGGGGTTTCTCAGGTGGTGGATGCACCGCATCGCAGAGGAAAAAGTACGCGCGATCGGTAATGGCAGTGGACATGTTTGAAGATCACTCGCCAGAAGTGGACATTACGTTCACAAAGCAGGATCTTCGGGACATTGTGCCTCACGACAACGATCCCATAGTTATTTCGTTGATAACAGCAGGGAGGAAGGTCCACCGAGTCCTGGTGGACCAAGGAAGCTCGGCAGACGTGATGTTCTGGCCGACTTTCACGCAGCTGGAATTGCCCCTTGACCAGCTAAGGCCCTATGGAGGGTGCTTATATGGGTTCGCTGGTGACCAGGTGGAGGTCAGGGGGTACATCGAGCTGAGAACCACGTTTACAGATGAGGCTGGGTCGAGGACGGAGAAAATCAAGTACCTCATCGTAAACGCCCCTTCAGCATACAACATCCTGTTGGGTAGGCCCACTCTTAACAGCATAGGCGCCATTCCATCGACTCGGCACATGAAGGTGAAGCTGCCGTCCATGGAGGGGGTGGTGATCACGATCAGGTCGGATCAGAAAGAAGCGAAAAGGTGCTATGAGAATAGCCTGAAAAACAAAAGATCAGTGAGCTATGTAACAACCACCCCACCTCCCGGCATGAAGCCCAGACCGCCGGTATCAGAGGAGGCCGCTGGAAGGGATGTAGAGATGATAGACGCTGAGCTAGGGGAGAGAAATGCTGGCCTGGAGGAGGAAGAGGCGCGGAATCGCCCCGAGGAAGCGAGAGAGCTAGGAATCGCCAAGGCGGTGATCGCCAGAGAATCCAGGCCCAAGCCTGTCGAGCAGTGGCTCGAGAAGGAGATCGGAGGGAAAGTTTTCAAGCTCGGAAGATCTCTGGAGGTCGATCTCCAGGATCAGATCGCCAAGGTGATTGAGCGGCATCTGGACGCGTTTGCTTGGTCCGCTTCGGACATGCCCGGGATCGATCCCGACTTCTTGTGCCATCATCTGGCGATGGACAACATGGTGAGACCGGTGCGACAAAGGAGAAGAAAATTCAATGAAGAGAGGAGACAGGCGATCAGGGACGAAACACAGAAACTCCTCGCTGCAGGCCACATCAGGGAAGTCCAGTACCCTGAGTGGTTGGCAAATGTCGTACTGGTGAAGAAGAGCAACGGGAAATGGCGCATGTGCGTCGATTTCACCGATCTGAACAAAGCTTGCCCAAAGGATTCGTATCCTTTACCAAGCATTGATGCCCTGGTTGATAGTGCTGCAGGGTGCAAGCTGCTGAGTTTCCTGGATGCCTTCTCGGGCTATAATCAGATCAAGATGCATCCCATGGACGAAGAGAAAACAGCCTTCATGACGGAGAGGTCGTGCTACTGCTATAAGGTGATGCCGTTTGGGCTGAAGAACGCGGGGGCCACGTACCAGAGGTTGATGGATCGAGTACTTGCACCAATGCTGGGAAGGAACGTGCAAGCCTACGTCGATGACATGGTTGTGACCTCGCAGGAGAAGAGCAAGCACGTTGCAGACTTGGAAGAATTGTTCACGACGATCGCCAAGTTCAAGTTAAAGCTCAACCCGGAGAAATGCATTTTCGGCGTGGAGGCTGGGAAATTTTTGGGTTTTCTCTTGACTGAAAGAGGAATAGAAGCTAACCCGGACAAGTGTGCCGCCATCTTGGCAATGAGAAGCCCGACTACGGTGAAAGAAGTCCAGCAGTTGACAGGTCGGATGGCAGCCCTATCTCGCTTCGTGTCAGCTAGCGGAGAAAAAGGGGCATCCCTATTTCCAATGTCTGCGGCGCAATAACAAGTTCGCTTGGACGAAAGAATGCGAGGAAGCTTTCGTCAAGCTAAAAGAGTATCTGGCGAGCCCGCCGGTTCTGTGCAAACCGCTGGCGGGCACCCCTCTCAGGTTGTATTTCGCTGTGACTGAGAGGGCGGTGAGTGCGGTGCTCGCCCAGGATCAAGATCAGGCTCAGAAGCCCATTTATTTTGTGAGCAAGGTGTTGCAGGGCCCAGAAACGAGGTATCAGGCCCTGGAGAAGGCTGCGCTAGCTGTGGTGTTTTCGGCGAGGAGGTTGCGCCACTACTTCCACAGTTTCACAATACTGGTGATGACTGACCTGCCCATCCAGAAGGTCTTGAAGAAACCTGACGTTGCGGGAAGAATGGTGAAGTGGGCAGTGGAGTTGTCAGAGTTTGACATTAAATATGAGCCCCGAGGCCCGATCAAGGGGCAAATCTTTGCGGATTTTGTGGTCGAGCTCTCATCAGAGGCGACGCGGGTTGAAGGAGACGATTTCCGCTGGGTACTCTCGGTGGATGGATCGTCAAACCAGCAGGGCAGCGGTGCTGGAGTCATATTGGAAGGACCCAACGGCGTGCTGATCGAGCAATCGTTGAGATTTGCCTTCAAAGCCAGCAACAATCAAGCAGAGTATGAGGCGCTGATCGCCGGGATTCTGCTGGCCAAGGAGATGGGGGCTAGGGTGCTGATGGCTAAGAGTGACTCGCTGCTAGTCACAGGGCAAGTAACAGGCGAGTTCCAGGCTAAAGATCCACAGATGGCGGCTTACTTGGCGTATGTGCAGGAATTGAAGAGTTCCTTTGCCTCTTTTGAAGTAGTGCATGTGCCCCGAGAGCAGAATGCCCGAGCTGACTTGCTTGCTAAGCTCGCCAGCTCAGGCAAGGGGGGTAGGCAGAGGACGGTGATTCAAGAAACTCTGAAGACGCCGAGGGCATTTGTAGCAGATCACCTGGTCCTTCAGATAAGCAAGTCGACGGAGAGAGCAGCGAGGAGCCATAAGTCTTTGACGCAAGAAACCCTGAGATCGCCGAGAGTGAGAGCAGGTCGAGGAGAGAAGGCGGACGTGATGCAGGTCTGCGCCGCCCATGAGCCAGACACTTGGATAACACAGTACAAGCGGTGCTTGGCAGATGGCCTCCTCCCGCTAGATCCAACAGAAGCTAGGAAGGTAAAGAAAAATTCCAGCAAGTATACATTGATTGATGGCGATCTGTACAGGTTTGGGTTCACTCACCCACTCCTGGAATGCATACACGGCGAGAAGTGCACGAGAATTATGGCAGAGCTCCATGAAGGTATATGTGGAAGCCACGTCGGGGGTCGAGCTCTGGCCGCGAGGACTCTCCGTGCAGGCTACTATTGGCCATCTATGAGAGAAGATTGCAAGAAGTATGCCCAATGCTGTAAACAGTGCCAGCAGCACGCCGATTGGCATAAGGCACCTCCCGAGGAGTTGAAGTCGATCTATAGCCCTTGGTCGTTTCATACTTGGGGAATCGACATCCTGGGACCTTTCCCGCTGGCGATCAGGCAAATGAAGTACTTGGTGGTGGCGGTTGAGTACTTCACCAAGTGGATTGAAGCAGAACCAGTGGCCCAGATCACCGCACACAAGATCGAAGGCTTTGTATGGAAGAACATCGTGTGCCGGTTTGGAGTGCCTAAGCGCCTGGTGTCAGATAATGGGACACAGTTTGCAAGCCACCTGTTGAAGAAGCTTTGCGAAGGGGTAGGAATTCAACAAGTGTTTGCATCCGTCGAGCACCCTCAAACAAATGGCCAGGTGGACTCAGCTAATCGGGTGTTGTTGAGAGGTTTGAAGAGAAGGCTTGAGAAAGCCAAGGGAAGTTGGGCTGAGGAGGTGCCCCGTATAGTCTGGGCGTACCACACCACCGAGCTGTCCGGAACCCATGAGACCCCGTTTAGCTTGGTCTATGGGTGTGACGCCATGATTCCGGTGGAGATCCAGGAGAGCTCGCCGAGATTCCAGAACTTTGTAGAGGAAGACTCGAATGAAGAGAGAAGGCTGAACCTGGATCTGCTGGATGAAGTCAGGGAAGAGGCAAAGCTGAAGGCTGAGGCGGTGAAGAGGAGGGTCGAGCGAAGATACAACTCAAAGGTGATGCCAAGGCAGTTTAGAGAAGGCGACCTGGTGATGAGGAAGGCCCACCAGTACGAGGTGGAGAATAAACTATCACCCAAGTGGACTGGACCGTTCAGAATAACCGAGGCGCTCGGGAACGGGGCCTACCGCTTAGAGACGCTGGAAGGAGGGGCGATTCCTCGCACCTGGAACGCCACACACCTGAAGTTGTACTATAGTTAAGAGCTTTGTAAGTAAAGACAAACACAATGTTATATTACAATGTCTCTGTTAAACAGTTTGAAGGGGGCACTCTTTTTTCCCTAAGGAGGGTTTTTAATGAGGCTACCCAATAAAAGAAGAGTTTTCGAAGTATAAGGTGTTTTCAGATTGCATGTGCGCTATTTTCAAAAAGTTTTGAAGAAAGACCTTGTCATTTGTACATGATTTAAGGCAAGAAAAGATATATCGCGTGCTTTCTAAAAGATTTTAAGTCCTCATCGTTTTTCGGCGATTAGAGGCACCAGTTAAGTTTTAAAGTCCTCATCGTTTTTCGGCGATCGGAGGCACCAGTTAAGTTTACAAAGTCCTCATCGTCTTTCGGCGATCGGAGGCACCAGATGAAAGACCTCAACGCCCTCGCGCGTCCTGAGGCAAGTAAAAGACCTCCTCGCCGTTGAGCGAGTGCAAGCGAGAAAGAGAAAAAATCCTCCGTGTTTCTGGGAGCGTAAAGATGTAACTCCTGGGGCAATGTAGAGGCAGGTTAAAGACCTCCTCGTCGTCGAGCGGGTGCAGGCGAGAAAGTTCCTCAGTGCATCCAGGGGGGGAGGAGATGTACACCCTGGGCAAGTTGAGGCCCCATATAAAGTCCTTATCGCCGTTGCGCGAGCTAAGGCCAGTTAAAGACCTTCTCGCCGATGAGCGAGTTCAGGCGAGTAAAAAGTCCTTCTCGCCGATGAGCGAGTTCAGGCGAGTAAAATGTCCTTCTCGCCGATGAGCGAGTTCAGGCGAGTAAAAAGTCCTTCTCGCCGATGAGCGAGTTCAGGCGAGTCAAAGACCTTCTCGCTTACATGCGAGTGTAGGCAAGATAAAATCCTTCTCGTCTTGAACGAGTTCAGGTATGGTGAAGAGGGTGGAAGAAGTTTGAAAGGTGGCTAAGGTAGGTTCGAAGAGAACACCTAGTCAGCCGGTCTTTGCTTTGAAGTTCAAGGGGGCAAAGGAAGATTCCAAAGGGCGTTTCTACCCCAGATAAAGAAACGATTGCCAAAGCACGAGGCTAGAAAAAGCTAATGTTACCAAGGGGTCTTGGCGATCGGGAAAGGTTCAAACACGGCGAGAAGGTTGAGAGACTTGTTTGATAAAGCAGGTCGAGTGGGGCATTGTTTGGGCCAATAATTGAGTTACAGTTTGTTGCTTGAAAGCTATTCTTATGATCAGGTTAGTGCCTCAAGAGCACAAGTTGTTTAAAGCGATTATTGCTTAAGTTTGAATTGACTCGAGGCAGTTACGTCAAAGGTCGCGTTTGCAAAATCGCTAAGTTAAAATCGACAAAGTTAAACATACAAAGAAGGCTAAAGCGCTCAAAAGGAGTCAGGAGAGAAAATATCCAAGTTTTTGCGATTGAAATAAGTAACTGTTCAAAACACATATGCACGAGTTTTTGTTACAAGGTATATACAAGCAAAGTTATAAAGTAGCAGATGGGGTGGAGTTGGTTGAGCCTTCGGCGGGAACGACCTTTCCATCTACTACTTCGTTGTTTAACGACACCATGCTGAGGTCGAGATCAGGGAATAGGCATGCGAATTGCTCCCGAGCGGCTTCGAATCCAGCAACCAGAACCTGAGCGGAGTTTAGTTTAAGTTCTTCAAATTGCCCTTGAAGTTCTTCAACCTGTTTCTTAAGCTCCTTGTTCTGCTGCTCCAGCTCTTCGACCTGTTTTCGGAGTTGTTCGTTGGTCTCTTGAGCATGGAGAAGGTCGTCAGCAACCTTCTTGGATTCTGTTTGAGCTTGGGTCAACTCGGCAGCCATCTTCCCTTTTTCCCTGTTGGCCTCGGTGAGATCAGCCATGGCGTCGTCCCTTGCTTTCTCTACTTGCCCAAGTTGCTTCTCGCGTTTTCGACCGACCTCTGCTCCAGTTTTTGCATCTTGGCGGCATCAGCTTGAATGTGAGCCTCCAGGTTGCTCGCCTTGGTGCGTAGAGGCACGATCTTGCTTTCTAGCTCAACTTTCTCTTGGGCAAGATCATGAATTTTGCGGCGAAGGTCAGCAGCTTCCTTGCGCGCCAGCCTGAGCTCGGTACTCAGGGCATCCTCCATTCGGGAGTGTTCCATTTCCGCGAGCGTCAGGCTGAATGACACCTTCTCCACCTCAACCTTCATAGTGCTATTTTCGGTCTTGAGGTTGTAGAGATCGTCTTGAAGCCGCCTGGTGGAGCTCTCCACAGCCCTTGTTATAATCGATGGGATATCCTCTGCTATGGTTTTGAGTTTGGCAGTCAGAGGTTCTCACATCCTTGTGACTTCAAGGGAAAGGTTTGATGCTTGGAGAGGCGCCAGGGGGGCTTGTTGAGGGTTCTCGCCGCCACCTTCCTTAGCAGGATTTTCAATTGTTGCTTCCTGGCGTGGCGACGCAATCGGGGATTCGGTAATTAGGATTGGAGAGGTGTGAGCAACCTCATCCCCGATTGGAACGTTCTCCGCAGCTGAAGCGTTTGAAGGGGGGCCCCCTCCAGCTGAGATATGAGGCGTAGAGGCACTTGGGGGGTCCTCCAGAAAATTTGGCTCTTGAGCCTCAGCTGCTGGCGGCGCAGTGGCCAGTGGAGTTGCTTGGACTGGTGATGAAGGGGCTTGCGGTGTTGGCGATGAGGGAGGAGGAGCGGGCGTTGATGGTGGTGATGAGGTTGGAAGAGGGGGTGGAGCAGGTGGAGAAGATGGTGCCACCCTCTTCCTTTTCGTGACAAGGCCATCCTTTGTGACCTCGTCGTCCTCTTCTTCCTCCTCTTGGACGATTTGGGGGGCTTTCCGTTTTGGCCTCTTAAGGACCAGTTTCTTGCGCTGGGTGGGTTCCTTGGGCGGTGATCGCCCATGAACGATAGCCTTCTCGACCGCCGAGTTGGGAACCGTCTGGGAACCGGTCGCCAACCCGTGGTTTCGGGCGAGCGCCTTTAAGTCGGCGAGCATGTTCTTACCCAACATGGTGTCT
The DNA here is from genome assembly GCF_051622355.1 of Phaseolus vulgaris. Taxonomy (NCBI): domain Eukaryota; kingdom Viridiplantae; phylum Streptophyta; class Magnoliopsida; order Fabales; family Fabaceae; genus Phaseolus; species Phaseolus vulgaris. The sequence goes on along the minus strand of NC_143505.1, from coordinate 24,399,096 downwards.
GCATGAAACGAAAGTGCATGAGTTAGCTCAGAGAAGAAAAAGATAAGTGCATGAGGTAATGAAACGGCAAAGCAGGTATATGCAGAAAAGGTAAAACCGAAGTCTTGTGCGTATCGCACAAAACGCCCAGAAGCAGTATCAGAAGCAATGTCGAAACAAGAGTGTAGCGTCCTAACCTATTTGGAATTCCAACTGGTCCTCAAAGAACTCGAAGGAGATCAGGGTGGGGGTCAGGAATGTTATGTTGGCATCTGCCACCCTCTTCCAGAATAGACAGAGGTCTCGGTCCAAAGCTCCCATGCTATCAGGACTTCTGGGCCTCCTGAAGCAGCTCTTGGACTCCTTCTTCCCCTTGTCCACCCAATACAAGGGGAAGCCATCAAGCAGGGAAGTGTCTTTATCGTTTGCGCGTACTTGAATGAACTTCCCCTTCCAGTCCTTATACGATTGCTGGAAGATGGTAAAAATGGATCTCCCAGCAATTGCATTTAAGCTAACCCACAGGCGGTCGCCTGGGTGCTTGGCCTAAAAAAGAAACAAAAATACGTCCACCGACGCGGGCAGCCCCAGGTGGTCGCACGTTATTTGAAAGGCTCGAACAAACGCCCAACTGTTGGGATGAAGCTGGGCGGCGGCAATGTTGAGCTCGGTCAAGAGTTCCCTCTCGAATCGGGTGAGAGGGAACCTAAGTTTGACCTTCTTGAAGAAGGTTGTGTAGACGAAGTAAAAGGGCCCGTCGGCGCTTACTTTGTCATCAGCGCACACTGGTAGAGCGGCGGGGCAAGGCAGCACCATCATCCTCTCGTCGTGCTCCTTGTGAAACGATTGATAGGCCTCGTCCCCCTTTGTCAACCGCAAAACTGCTCCCGCAGTGTTCACCGACGAAGTCTCCTTTAGAAGGGTTGGGTTAGCCCAGGGATATAGCGTTTTGAAGTCTGGCAGAGGGGCGGGGGCTCCTCCAACGTTAGATGGAGTCGCCTGAGCCGGGACAGTTTGGGAAGATGCAGGCCTCTCAGCCTGCGAAGAGGAAGCACCACGAACTCGTGTCGGGTCATGTGCTTGTGAAGAAGGGTTTCGTGCTGAAGGAGGGGGGTTCGGGGTGATCTTTGTGCGAGTCATGATAGCAACTGCAAAGGAAGAAGAAAGAAAAAACGATCAGGGAATTACAGAGGCTGACTCGATCACAGAAGGAAGGTGAAAAAACGAACGAGTGTATGTTCGTCGCGACGATCAACAAAGCCCTAAGTTACGCAGAAGGAGAAATGGAAAAACAACCCACAGCGTATGCACCAGGCAGTTACAGGATGATGCAAATCGGTGAAAATGCAAGGAAACCCAGCAGATGAAGGAAAGTAGTTACCTTTCGATGATCAGGAACGCGGTGAAGGGAGATAGTGATCTAGAGCGTCGAGGAACGTCGAGAGCTTTCGCAGAGGGAAGTTAGAGCGTTTTGCAAGCACGAAGGAAAGTGATGGAACAGTGGAGCGTAATGGGTTTAAGGGTTTTCGAAATAAGTTAGGAAGCGCTAACGGCAGATGAAGAGAGCCGTTGATGGAAGCCACGTGTCGAACGATGAAGGAAGGGGTTGGTGGAGCGTCAGAGCAGCAGAAAGTACTATCGCTTGGAATTCTGCGTCGGTGCCACGTAGACCGGTGTTAACGAAGGCTCTTTCAGTCTTTTCGCTAGACAAGTCCTCGCTTAAGACTGGGGGGCTTGTGTACCGCCCTGGTGGTCGGGTGTGATGACGTGGCATCCTGCTACAGTGTAGGCGTGTTAACAAGGCGCCAGGTTGGCAGTTGGGAAGGAAGTCGGGAGGCACGTGTAGTCGCCAGTTGGTAAGTTGGCGTGTTCCGATTTCCAGATTGCCAGAATGGGCGATCGCCAGGTTGAAGATGAAGTCGCCAGATGTGGACTCAGGCGACCAAGCAGTCGGAGATCGCCAGAACAAGCACATCGCCGAGGATGAAGGAGAAGCAGATTATGAAGGCGGCCGGCGAGACCACAGGGAAGGTGTATGAAGGCCCTAACTCGCCAGTTTCAGTAGAGATCGCACTCCTAAGTTTGCTATGCACTAGGCAGTACCATGCATACGTAACTTAGCCAATATGAGAGTAGAAGCAGCGCCAAGTCAGGGAACCTCCAGATGATGGCACGTGTATGGTTGGATGCAGGCCACGTGTCCAAGTCTGCAACTGCCAGGAGAGAGAAAGTCACCAGGTATATAAGAACTCTTAACAAACTTTCTGAGGTACGCACGTTCAGTTCATACACTTTACGCTTGCGAGTGAGAGAGGATTTGCACGGTTCTCGTTCTTAGTTTTTGGTGATACCGTCACTGACTTGAGCGTCGGAGTGTGATCGGCCGCAGCGGCGCCGTATCGTTTCTTTGCAGGTTCTTGAGATAGATCACGAGGAGGAACGGAGGTGATAAGCGGTGCGCACGTCGATCCTTTGACGAGGCATTCTCTAGCGCTCCGGTCAACAGGCAGGATCAGTTAGCATGGAGGGATGCTGGTGAAGTAGCAGTGGTGAGGTGTGTTAATTAGCTAACACGTTTGTATTTGCGACAACTTATGTGGAGAAAAGCTGGCATTAATCATTGTAACTCGAATACAGAGCCAAATGTGACGTTAAAAAGATAATTGGCCAATTATAAAATAAATCATTCTCAAAGATGATACATTCATCTTTTTTTTCTCTTTTTCTGCAAAAGGAGATGTTGTCATTTAGCAATTTTTGTTGGTGAATTTTAATAATTCAGATCGGAATCGTTGATTTCTACTTTAATCTATAAATAATAGGTAAAATATAAAGTATATATGTGAAATATTATGAGCAATAAAATTTGTTTTACGAATTCTTAACTCAAGGTATATTGAAGACTCAATCGAAGTCGAGACTAATACATATAACATGGAGAAGTCTGTGTCAATTTACGTATTTGGTAATGTATATGAAACAAACAAAACAATCAAATTTAGAGTGTGAAAATTATAAATTCGAGATGTATAATCATATACAGATAATCAATATTAAACGTTTCAGATTATATAATTTTTTAAATATTTATGCATATTTACCTTTTAGTTTTGATTATTTAAATGTAATCTAATATTTATTATTAATTTTTAATATGATATGATTTTGTAATTTTCAAAACTTTAATTTTATTAGTATTTTTACATTATATTATTTTGTAGAGGGCGGGGTATGAGACCTAATTTCTTATAGTCTTCATGTAATAATTTTACTTTGTGATATCTCATATTAATAAAGAACAACTGTTAATTAATGAAATCACCTTTATATATAATAAGTTAAATTTATGTGTTATATTACATCAAATTTATATGTTATATTACACACGCACACACTTAAAACTCATTAGAACTAAATGTAAATAATTACCAAAAAATAATTAAAGCATCTATACAAGCATCCAAGTGAGATGCTTGTTGCCTACAAGTGTGTGTATATACAAACAGGAATCTTGATAACTTCTTTTACACTTAACAGTGATGATGGAAGAAGAATTATTCCATGGAGGAGTTTATGATTTTTATATGAGCACAACTTGTTCCAATCATAGCTTATTTAATAAACCAAATGGCGAAGAAATGATTACTATATGATGCATTTAGTCTTGTGGATATCTTTCCAACTGAAAGATAAAGAAAAGCAAGAAAGAGTTCAGGTTGCCTTGCTTTACAGTCAACAGCATCATGAAAACTACTTCAAAATGCTGAGAACAAAATCAAAGACAGAATAATGTTCTTTTCATGCAAGATCTATTCTTCAAATTACCAGATAAGCCATACATGGTGAAGAAATTAAGGAGTCCAATATCTCCCAACTACCATTCATTTTCATAGTGAAAAGGAGAGAAAGATACTGAAATGAAATTTCAATGTGATGTATGCACAAAAAAAGAAGCTTCTTTTATTGTTTATACAGTGGCAGACATTGGTCACATTTTGTCAAATTTTTCCCTTTATATTTTAATCCATGACAAAACAAAAATAGCAATAGACAACATCAATTTACAGACTAAAAGGGTAAACTTTTTCCCTAAGTGGTATTCTAGCATCAGATTGCACTATTGCAGTAAACAGGAAGATTAAACCTCAATTTTGTAGTCTTTTTCACTTAATATTATTATTATTTTTAAAAATGGAACAATCTGTACTGCTAATAATTCTCCCACAAAAGTTGCTCTTCATGCCTGAATCCACTATCAACAGCACATAAGCGCCAAGAAGAAGAATTGGAGAAAAGTCCATTGTTTCCATCAGGGAAAAGATCTGGAAGGTCAAACAGTGTGTCATCATCTGCAGTAGAGTGAGAAGTTGAAGACCCTTGAGTATTGTCCATGGATAGAGTAAAAGATGAAGCTTGTTTTGCTTGAACTTGCTCAGCCTCAGTACTGTCCATGCGTAGAGTTGAAGATGAAGCTTGTTCTGCATGGTTTTCTTCATCTTTTTCAGCTTCACAATGCTTATCATCATCAAAGAAAGTGCTTGCTGCTTTTGCAGCTGCAGCTTGAATGTCCTTGGGAGATGTGGTGATGGGCCTTGGAAGATCTTGAGCCAAATTGGGGAAATTGAGGTAAGCTGAGTGACCCTTGATGGCTAAAGTTGCCACATCGTGTGCTCTGGCTGCCATTTCTGCTGTAGGGTATGTTCCAAGCCATATTCTTGACTTCTTTCTAGGCTCACGTATCTCAGACACCCATTTGCCCCATGCTCTCATTCTCACACCCCTGTAACTGGGGTGCTTGTTATCACTGCCATTTCTTTGTCTTTTCTTCCGTTCCTTGCTATTTGGGGTGTTTTTATTTTGAGGTCGTGTTGAATCATCTGGAGGACTTGTTTGGGAGTCTTGCTTGGTGCATGAGTTTGAGCTTGAGGTAGAAGATGTTGGTGATGCTGCTGCTGATGATGACGATGATGACGAGATGGTGTGGGTTGTTATGGAGATGGTCATGGATGTGGAGGAGGAGAAGAATGTGCCAAACAAGTTTTCCCCAGCATCACTTTCCATGTTGATATGTTTCCCAAGGAAGAAAGCGAGAGGGTGGGGTTTGATTAGAGAGGAACAGAGAATGAGTGAAGGGCACATAAAAATAGAGGTGTTTGTCTATTATGATTCCCCCAAAAGGACTTGGATTTATATAAAGAGGAAAGAAAAAGAAGAAACAAATTTAAAGAAAAGAAAAAGAAAGCGAAAGGAGGAAAAAAAAAGAAAAAGGAATATAAACCAGCATGTTGAAGTTGAATAACATGCCTTTAGGTAGTGTGATATATATTATATGATTGGGAGTACATTTTTGTTCCAGTGTCTATATACATAGTCTTCTCCTATCTCCTGTTTCACGTTTGTCCTACTGTGGAGAGCAGTTTCTACTTGGGTTCGTTTGATATGTCTTGGTTTCTGTAGCATGATATTCACATGAATTCTCCATCTCCTTCTGATTTACCACTATTCTCTATTTAGACATAATTTACATGTACCATTTTTGTCTTGGTTATGTAAAGTTGGCGTAGGAGAGAGAGAGAGATACAAAGAAAAAAGGGAAAAAAATGAAAAATGTAATGTAAGAAAACAAGAGAAAGATATAAAATGATGAGTTTATATAAAAGAAAGAAAGTGATGTGAGCGAATCATAATTATAAAATAAGTTGGTTAAAACATAAAGTGTCAATGCTTCCTTAAAATCAGAATTTTATTATATAATTAGCTTGCTGGTCTGTCTCTTCAACTTGACTCAATCATGTCCGAAACTGATATGGCATCAGATGAAAGATTTTTGCATCTTCAAATTTGTTAACTATTTTTCTCCAGTTATGATAAAGCCAGGGCCAATGGAATGTGGACTATTGTCATAATTTTGGTGGAACTTCTGTTAAGGAGGTTGAACCCATTTTTTTGTCAATTTAATCATGAAGGCTTCCCACGTTGGTTATTATAATTTGAAGGCACGGGGACAAGATCAGGAATATTCATTTATCTGTCTAATAAACTCACCTAATTATGGAGTATTTGTATTCATTGTAACTGTTCTTGAGATCTAAAGCTGACACAGTAATTTATGGTGGATGAAGTAGTAAAGGGGTTGAATCTTGAATATTTACTTCAACACAAACATGATTAACGTACTATGCGATGCATGTGCTTATCGGCTACTGTTGTGGTGCAGTTTTAATTTTTGGGCTAAAGGGTCAAAATTATGCAGCCACGTTTTTCTCCACTATAATTCCTAGTTTCACTTATTGACAAAGTAACAAAAAGAAATTGTACATAAACGAGTCCACGTGAATAGATTGAAAAAGAAAGCGAGGTATTCTCTTATTCGATTTGTTAAAGATTTTTTTTTTCGGTGAAAGATACTTGTAGATTTGTATCAATAAAAACATAGAAACTCTTTGATTAGAAAAAGTAAGAAACTCAAATGGTAAACAAAAAATAAGATTTTCTTTTGTGAAAGATATGTGTAAATTTCTATCAATAAAAAGCTAAACAAAGACATGGCATTAATTACCTTTTTCCTATGAAGATAAATTAATTCAAGTTATTAACATATACTACTTACATTAAACCAATGTTTAAAAACTATTTTCAAATTGGTTAATTTCATAATTAATTTTTTTCACAAAGAATTATATCCCTAAAATCTCATATTTGTTTACTTCACAAACCTACCCCATTTTGTTGTTTCCACCACTAGATTTAAACAAAGGCTTATTGAATTAAAATATAATAGAACCGAAAAGAACTTGTACAAGGTAATTGTAAAGTATAAAATGTAAACAAAGAAGAATTAAAATAAAACGAACACAAGTGATAGAGGATCATCTGAGGTGTGGTGGCCTTGGAGGTGCATGCTAGGTAGGAAATGAGAGTGGTGAGGCCATCTCTCTTTGGTAAGGTGAGAATTGAAGATCAATAATAGTCTAACGTTGAGAGGTTTCTAGACAAGAAGTGAAATTGGCACAATTTGGCAGCAATTCACTAAGTATATTAATCTTCTAAAATCATGAGCCAAGGCACTCCTTCAATAGCAATGGAGGCCGGTTTACATCAAGATAAAAGAGAGGGAAATTCAAACTATTCTATTTGAATTTGGCGCCTAGAATTGAAACACACGGGAGGCATGTTCAAGGATCTAGAATGTGCCATTGATTCTAGAACTTGCGCTCCAATTGGGCTAGCTTGGACCGGCCTAAGTTTAATTAGAAGTTTAGGAAACTCTAATTAAACATAGGTTGGTATTTTAGGTACCAATCTTCATTTTATCAAAATTATAAAAGAAATATTCTATGCTAATTTTGACAAGAATTTAAATGCTACTCTACACTAGAGTCTATGGCGTGTTGAGCATGTAGAGATAGGTTTCTCTGCCATCAGTGGCAGTATTCCAATCTTCTTGAAGTTTCCTAGCCATGGCTCTAGTGATTGGCCCAATTTGACATGTTGGTGGGCTTTCACTTGAGGTGGTGCTTGGGCCTCTTCCATCAACCGGGATATGAAGGAAGTGATGCTCCCACCTTACAACAACTCATGGAAACCATGAGGGCTCTCTAGAAAGCCAATGAGCAGTACAAACAAGAGCAGGAACAAATCTAACAAGAAGCTAAAGCCGAGGAAGAGAGGCTACGAGTAGAAGCTCGAGCTGAATTTAAAGGACCATTCAAAAACCGAAGCAAAGCTATTGAATAAGATAAATGACGAATTTAAAAGCAAGAAAGTAAACGGTTGAAATTAAAAGTGCTTGAAAGTAAAGACAAGAATTTAAAGGTGCTAGAATGTAAAGACAAAGAATTAAAGATTCAAGAAAGTAAAGTGCCAATCAACTCTTGTACCGTCCCGTCCTCAAGCGTTGACCAAAGTCAAAGTCAAAATCAAAGTCAAACACGTGGTGGGACCCGCCAAGGGGCCCAGGGGAGAAAGTCAATAGGTTGACCAGTTGGGCGTCGCCAGAGGCAGTCGTTACCATGTTGGGGCGTCGCCAGGTATGGGCGTCGCCAGGAAGAGGCGTCGCCATGATAGGCATTGGCAGACTCAGGTTTCGATGCTGTCATCCCCCGATTCCCACGGGTAGGAAAGACCGTGGAGGGGACGACACGCTAAGAGGCAACGGTACGGGCGAGGAGGCCTCGGGCCCCGGTACCTCAAAGCAGTAACAAAGCAAAGAGAAAGGTGGATTCAAGGCCATAAACCCAGTACCAGCAGGGGGTAACCTGACTCGTGAAGTACCCACGCCACCTCTAGGGAATCCCTGGGACAGATACGACCCAGGAGAGGGCCACGCCCAGGGGCGAACCATGTGCATGGTACGAGAGGAAGGCAGATACACTCCTAGGGCGAGTGACTAGAAGTTGGGGCGTATGAGTTGGCCTCCAGGTAGTCACCCCTCGCGCCAAATGCACTCCAGAGAAGGAGGACCTACACGTTGGAGTTTCCCTAAGTTGGGTTACAGCGTGGTAAGGCCTTCCACGTGGAATGGCGGTTAAGTCAGAAGGACACGTGGCAGTATGCACTAAAACATCGAGGTATATAAGCTTCTCTGAAAGTTTACTAAGGTACGTTTTATCAGTTGCACATTTTACTGAGTTTACGCTCGAGTGGTTAGAGAGAGATCAGAGTTAGTTATGATTCAGTTATAGTTCTCCGATACGGAGGTTTTGATGTTTCTTGCTTTGCTGACTTGATCGTCGGAGTGCAAACGGCCGCGAGGGTGCCTTTGCTCACTTCATTTCAGGTGCTCACGGCGGTGTAAGGCGAAGGTCTGAGTTGAAGACGAAGGAGTCATCGTTTGCAAGTTAGAGCCACGCACGAAGACTTTCTCAGTCAACCAGCAGGAACATTTGGCGCCCATTGTGGGGCCGATTTAAAACATCAGCTCCCACCACAAGTGTTAGAGTGGAGACCTGACCATGTAGCAGGTCATGGATATGATGCAGGGATTGCAGGAGGCAATGGCGGCATCGAAGGTTGAACAAGAACGCATGCAGGCGGATCTTGATGGCATTTTCATGAAGTTCTTCTTGAATCAATGTAGAGTATGGGGCGGAAGCAATGAATGAGAGTGAGCAAGATCCTCCTAAGAGTGGTGTTGATCTTGTAGGTGCATGATAGGTATGGGTATTGAGTGGTTCGGCCAGCTCAAGGGAAAAGATGAAGGAATTGAAGTTTAGAGCCTAGGATTCTAGGGAGAAGCAAAGTTAAGCACAAATGGGCAGCATAACCTTACTAAATTAAACTTGAAAATACAAGGTGTAGGCTCCTCCTTTTATAGGCTAAGGAGGACCATAATGCAACCCTAATGCTAGCCAAATGAAATGTAAATGTGAAGCACATGGGTGCACATGGCACATGGGTGCACAAATGAGCACATGGGGAGGGGTGTGTCTAGTTTTTATGTTCACCCCCTCCATGGGCTTTCTAGACCGGCCTTGGTAAATTTAGAGGTTTTTTTAGAAACTCTAAGTTTACCGAGGTTGGTGTTTTAGGTGCCAAAATTAATTCTAAGAAAATTACAAATAAAGTTCCTATGCTAATTTTGACAAGAAATTAAAGTCTACTCTACACTAGAGTTTATGGCATTTGAACATGTAAAAGAACGTCTTCTTGGATCCTCTTGGCCATAACTCTATGGTTGGCCCAAATCTACCCTTTGGTGGGCTTGCATGTGGGCTTGTGCTTGGGCCTCTTCCATCATCCCCTCCCTCTTGAAAAGGATTTGTCCTCAAATCCATTGCTTATTCTTCTTCATGGCTAGGGGAATGGATGTGGCTGGATGGTGTCCATCATCTCCTTCTCCTTGAGAAGATCTATCCTCAGATCTAGAGATTTGATCTCGGAAAGCAGCCTCTTGCTTCTTCAACTATGCTTGCCCTCCCGGATCAAACGTCCACCTAGGGGAATTATCTAATAAAGCAAATGAGTTAGTTGAAGCAGTTATATACAAATCAATTTTATGAAGTTGCCATTTTTGTTTTTCCTTTGTTTTTGGCAACTTTTTACAATATTTCTCTTTTGATGGTTGCATGTGTTCTCTAATCCTCTCATGCTTTGTAAAATTTTCAATAGTGGTTACTTGTTCCTTAGGCATAATTCCTTTAGGAAGTGGTAACAACACAAAAAGAGAAAGAGGACTATGTTCACATACAACTTCAAATGTAGAAATATTAGTAGTCTTGTGGACTACTCTATTGTATGCATGATCAATAGAAAAAGGATACTCATCCCAAGAATTGTGGTTGGCTTTCATGATTTCTCTAGGCATAGTAACAAGAGCTATGTTTTCAATTTTATTTTGACCATTCTTTTGAGGATGATAAGAATTTGAAAAGGACAACTTAGTTGCAAGTTTTTCCAAGAGAATCCTCAAATGATGGTTTTCAAATTTTGGAGCTCTATCCAACACTAAGTTTGAAGAGAAATCATGAAGACTTGTCACTTCTTTAAGGAAGAGTTTATCCATGTCTATGACAATGGAATCAAAACCTTTTGTTGTCCTAGGAAGATCTAATATGAAATTTAGGCTTATGTCTTCCCAAGGATCATTTGCAAAAGGTGAAGGAGTATAGAGTTCATGAGACATCGCCTTAGATGTATTTTTAAAACACGGAATGTATCTAGGGTAATGTCTTTGAACATCTTTTCTCATGGGTGACAATAATTTTCCTTTTAAAAGCTCTAGAGTTTTATCAACTCTATTTTGACCCATGAGTTCTCCTTCATGAAGAATTTCTCTTTTATGTGTGAAGGTAGTCTCGTTGATACAACCTTTGTTCATGGAAATTTCAATTCTTTGCAAAGGTTGTCTCAATAAGACATGACAAGTTTCTTTAGGCACTACTTCACATAAAAAATTGTCTTTGTAGATGCCTATAGATGACTTGACCTTCACTTGGTGATATCTTGGCATGTATGTAAAATAATCTACTATATTTTTATCTATGCAAGCCTTTTTTAAGGATTCTTCTTTTTTTTCTAGGCTTGCAAGTGTTCCTTTACAAAAGGTAAGGCTAGGTTGTTCAACAAGAGGTATATTTTTAAATGTATTTTCAACTTTTCCTTCTTGTTGAATGACCTTGTGGGAAGGAACACTCTTCTCCCACGCCTTTTGTTTTCCAAGGGTTTTCTCTTGCTTTTCTATTTTTACATTTTGTTCACTCTCACTAGCTTCTTTTTCTTGGCTACTATTCTCATCTTTGTCCCTTAAGATCATAGATCTTTCATTGAAACATTGAGATGCTAATTGATCATTGCCAAGGTATTCTAAACATGGAATTTCTCTAGCTTGAGTGTGAGAGATATGCTTGGTTAGGTTTTCTTGTCTCTCTTTCCTAGCTCTCCTAGGGAATTGTTGATGATATTCATTTTTCCTAAGACTTTCTTCCCCAAGATAATCATGATGTTTAGAGCTAGATGCATGAGAATGTAATTTTTTTGAAAATTGAGACTTCTCATTCTTTGCTTTAGTCAATTCATTAGTTTTGATCTCATTCTCCAATTGTTTAGATGAAATGGATTGAATATCCTTAGTAAGTTGCTTCAAAAGAGATTTCAAGGATTTCACCTCACTTTTAAGAGATTTAGAGGAGTGAGAAGACATGACTAAAACTTTGTGTGTAGAAGTATTTTACCTTGAGAAAAATTTAGGGAAGTCAAAGAAGGTAGTCTTCCAGGTTAGGGAGGTGAGTCACAGTGGACTACTTAAATACCAAGCCTTTGCCTTAGCCAAAAACTATCCCTCAATGTCTTCACACAAAGCTTTCTCTTAGTAAACCACTTGGAACACAATTAAGTTGAGAAATCAGATTTTAATGCAAGAAAACAATGCATGCTAACTAATTAACAAAGCTTGACGGTTTTTAACAAAACTTAAACAAAATTAAACATGCAAAACGTATCTATGAAAGCAAAAGAAAAGCAATTACAAACAAGTAACAATTACTAATCAAGAAATTGCTATACTATTCGGCCCTAGGTGAGGCTTCTTGGACACTTTGAGCCCTTGAAGACACACTCACCGTCTAAAACGTAATTAAAAGAGGTAATTAACAATAAACCAAGTTGCAAAGGAAAATAAGAAAACTCCCTTTGTTGTTCCTCCTTTTGGTTAGTGCACTTCTTTGTTGTCTTGATTGTTGATCTCCTAAGTGTTTGTAGTGTTTGTTTCAAGGAAGCTTGTTTCGGCTTTGGCTTTGTCTCCTCCTTAGAATGTTGGCTTTAATTCTCCAATTTCCAGCACCTATTCACAAGGGCTAAACCTTAAACCAAGTCAAATTCCATGCACATAAGCACCAAGGGAGAAATTAAATTCCAGCACCCAAAAAGAGAGGTCAAGGAACAAAAGCAAGAAACAAATTTAATTGAAAGAAAACAGTACCACCAAAAGGATTTATAATATGAAAACTTAGAAAGAGATTCAACAAATTAAAGCAAACAATTAAAGGTACTCAATAAAAGGTTGGCACACAAAAGAATTCCTAAAGAAAAGCACTAGATTAGATGACCAAATAAAAAAAAACAGCACCACTGGAAAATGTTGTGGGCCAGAAAACGTGTTTGTTCCCCTATTTATGCTGATCTGTATTTTTAGAATTTGGCTCTGAAATTTGTTATGCAAGATATTCAGGATCTTATCTAAAATCTGGCTTTGGATTCACTCAAAACGGATGCACCATTTTTTTCTAATAAATTTTGCAAAATTGGTGTTCGGTTAGGCCAGCTGGAGCGCTCAAGATTTGCACTCTGATTTTGTAAGATTTATCATTTTTTTTTCTGTTGCTTCTTTTGACCTAATTCTTTTTTTGTCTTTTCTATAACACTTTAAACTTGCATTTTCCAGAAAAATCAGAATTTTCCTATGGGTGGAAATATTTTTCTGGGTTAAAACAGCCAAAACAGAGAAGGTGTAAACAGGGGAATCTGAAAACTGGAAACAAAAAAACAGCAAGATACCAAAGTTTAGACACAATGGAAATTTGTGAAATAGAATTGTGTATGATCTAAACACAATATGAACTCAAACTAAAAATTAAAAAGGCACCAAAGGAGCAAAGAACAGCAGATTCAAACAATTTAAAGAGACCCAAAAGCAAGAAACAATCAAGCCAATAATAGGACTACTAAGAATTGTTGACAAATATGGATTGACATGACTTGACACAACATTTATAGATTCAGAAAATAAAGACTCAAAGCATAAAATGAAGCAAAATTAAGAAAGCAATAAGGACTCAAATTCCTAAAAGAAAACAGCCACTCAATGGTGTAAGGAATCCTATCACAAGCTGCACAGAATTTGTTCAAGATCAATTGAACAATTGTGCTTTGGTTGGATCTTCCATAAGCACACCAAGAACAATTTAAAAAGTAAAAAACAGCAAGACAAGTATGGAATTTAAATGACAATATGAAATAAAGAAGAACTGAAAATTTAAAAGACCAAGCTACTCATCTTGAAGAACCAAAAGCTCTGATACCAAATGATGGCATTTTCATGAAGTTCTTCTTGAATCAATGTAGAGTATGGGGCGGAAGCAATGAATGAGAGTGAGCAAGATCCTCCTAAGAGTGGTGTTGATCTTGTAGGTGCATGATAGGTATGGGTATTGAGTGGTTCGGCCAGCTCAAGGGAAAAGATGAAGGAATTGAAGTTTAGAGCCTAGGATTCTAGGGAGAAGCAAAGTTAAGCACAAATGGGCAGCATAACCTTACTAAATTAAACTTGAAAATACAAGGTGTAGGCTCCTCCTTTTATAGGCTAAGGAGGACCATAATGCAACCCTAATGCTAGCCAAATGAAATGTAAATGTGAAGCACATGGGTGCACATGGCACATGGGTGCACAAATGAGCACATGGGGAGGGGTGTGTCTAGTTTTTATGTTCACCCCCTCCATGGGCTTTCTAGACCGGCCTTGGTAAATTTAGAGGTTTTTTTAGAAACTCTAAGTTTACCGAGGTTGGTGTTTTAGGTGCCAAAATTAATTCTAAGAAAATTACAAATAAAGTTCCTATGCTAATTTTGACAAGAAATTAAAGTCTACTCTACACTAGAGTTTATGGCATTTGAACATGTAAAAGAACGTCTTCTTGGATCCTCTTGGCCATAACTCTATGGTTGGCCCAAATCTACCCTTTGGTGGGCTTGCATGTGGGCTTGTGCTTGGGCCTCTTCCATCAGATCTCGCGGCGTCTCAGGCGAGAAACGAAAAGCTCTGTCGTACGAATTAGGAGTTGCGCCGCGGGTTGTGCAACAACTCAGGGCTACGTGATGCAGATGAGCGTGAGTGTTTCACTCCACCAAGGGAATTCTCTACGCCGTTCTCGCAGTCGATTCTGGAGATGGTAATTCCTAACACGTTCGTAGGTCCTAAGGTGACCTTCACTGGGATGGAAGATCCCGAAGCACATCTCACTGCGTTCCACACGCAGATGATGCTGGTATGCGGCTCCGACGCCGTAAGGTGCAAGCTCTTCATGAGCACTCTGACTGGCATGGCCATGGATTGGTTCATCAGTCTTCCAGACGACCATATCACATCGTTCACACAACTTTCCCAGTTATTTAGGGAACAATACCTAGCAAACAGGGCTCCACCACCAGTCTCGTATGACTTGTTTGACGTGAAGCAGTATCTGATGGCGTTTCATGAAGGTCTTCTTGAATCATGTAAGCAAAAGTGGTGCGGAAGCTATGAAGGTGTGTGAGCAAGATCCTCCTAAGAGTGGTGTTGATCTTGAAGGTGCATGAAAGGTATGATTATAGGGAGGTTCGGCCAGCCCAAGGAGATGTGAAGGAAGTGAAGTTTAGAGCCTAGAATTCTCGGAGAAGCAAAGCTTGGCACAAAATGGCAGCATAACTTTACTCACAATAAACTTGGAAAATACAAGAGATAGCCTTCCTATTTATAGGCTACAGAATAGTAAAAACTAAGCTAATGTCTAATGAAATGAAAGCCAAATGAAATGCAAGAATGACAAGGCACATGGCACATGCTCATGACCGGCCAAACAAAACACATTCTAGAATGTTTCACTCAAATATGCTTTCTACACTACTCTAATTACTAAGCACCCCTAATGGGCCTTTATGCAACATGTATAAAGCTTTCTCTCTTCCATCCGTGGCTTCATTCAATTGGGCTTGAATATGCTTAGCCATTGACCTTGTGATAGGTCCTATACAGTCTAGGCCTCCTCCTAGACGCTCCATGGGTAGCCTTTCCTCTTCACATCCTAGACGCTCCATCCTTCTAGCTAGACGCTCATCATGGTCTAGACGCTCTTCATGGTCTAGTGTTGGGCTTTGGCTTTCATGGCTAGATGTGCTTGGCCCTCCTCCATCAGTATCAAGGCGAGACCTTGAAGGAGTATATCAATCGCTTTGGGGCTCAGGTGGTGAAGGTTGGCACCATGGAGGAGCCCATGATTGTCTACACATTCAGAAAGGGGGTGTGCCCCGGGCCTTTCTGCGAGTCGATCATTCGCAACCGCCCCCGAACTTTTGCTGAGATAAGGCGTCGTGCTGTGGAACATATCGCCACTGAGGGCGAGGTGTGCGAGAAGCGCACAAGTGTTGCACCCACACGCCCGAGAGCACGTCGCGTGCACAACCTGCCAGGGTTAACGAGGTAGCGACGGGAAGGAAGAACCAGGAGAGGAGACGCCCTTACAAGGCGAGGAGGCCCAAAGCTAGGGGTCGAGCAGAGGGAAACAAGCCGGCAAGGGAAGGGAATAGGCTGATAAGGCACAATTTCGTGGTGGAGCTTAAAGATCTTATTGCTGTGCCAAACATAGGTGACAGGTTGAGGCCTCCAGTGAAGACAGATAAAGTGCTAGGACCTCACAAAGACTCGTGGTGCGAGTTCCACGAGGCATTTGGGTACCACATCAACAACTGCTTGGCTCTGGGCCATCAGTTAGACGAACTAGTGAAGAATGGCTTTCTGAAAGATTACCTGGCCCGGTCTGCTACGGCCGCGGCCTTGGCAGCGCCAGAGGAAGATCAGGCGCACGAGATGCCAATCCACGGAGAAGTACACACCATCTTTGGTGGCTTCTCAAGAGGGGGGCCCACTGCCTCTCAGCGCAAGAGGTATGTGAGGTCAGTGAATTCAGTTGCTGGAGAGGGTTCGGACGACCCGTGGGAGACGGACCTGGTATTCATGAAAGCTGATCTACGTGATGTCGTCCCACATGACAATGACCCCGTGGTCATTTCGGTTGTCACAGCGGGGAGAAAGGTGCATAGAGTTCTCGTCGACCAGGGCAGTTCTGCAGATGTCATGTTTTGGTCGACCTTCAACAAGCTGCAGTTGTCCCATGACTTGCTGAGGCCCTACACTGGATGCATGTATGGGTTTGCAGGGGACCAAGTGGAAGTACGAGGCTACTTGGAGCTAAGGACGACGTTTACAGATGGAACGACGTCCCGTATAGAGAGCATTCGATACTTGGTAGTTAACACCAATTCAGCTTACAATATTCTGTTGGGTAGGCCAGCGCTGAATAGGCTAAGAGCAGTGGCCTCCACGAGCCACATGAAGATGAAAGTGCCAGACCTTAGTGGCAAGGTGATCGTGATCAAGTCTGATCAAGAGGAGGCCCGAAGGTGCTACGAGAACAGCTTAAAAACGAAAAGGGGTGTGGTCATGGTGATGGAACGCCCGCCCGTTTCAGATACACCAATGGAGGTAGAGCCCTTAGAAGAGGCGACGCCTGCGGAGTCAACGCCTGTCGAGGCCTCACCCGCAGAGGCGACGCCCAGGGAAGATGCGCCCTTAAAAGAAGCACATGGAGAGGCCTCGCCCATGGAAGAAGTATCCGAGGGGGCCTCGCCCATGGAAGAAGCGTCAGAGGAGGCGACGCCTGAAGCACCTGATGGGGCGACGCCTGAAGCACCTGATGGGGCGACACCTACGAGAGAAGGCAGCAAAAGCGAGTCTCATGCGGAAAGTGCGCGGGACAAACCAGTAGACAACATGGTGGAGAGGCAGATAGGTGGCAAGGTATTCAAGTTGGGACGTTTGCTGAGCCAGAAGGAGCAGGATGAAGTGGCGGCGGTGATCTCGCGCCACCTAGATGCTTTCGCATGGTCCGCCTCAGACATGCCAGGCATCAACCCAGACTTCCTATGCCACCACCTTACCATGGATCCCAAGGTCCGCTCTGTACAACAGAGGAGGAGGAAGTTTAACGAGGAGAGGCGCCTCGTCTTGCAGGAGGAGACGAAGAAATTGCTGAGTGCTGGGCACATCAGGGAGATCCAATACCCTGAGTGGCTGGCCAATGTCGTCTTGGTGAAGAAGGAGAGTGGAAAGTGGAGAATGTGCGTCGACTTCACGGATTTGAATAAGGCGTGCCCTAAAGATTCGTACCCCTTACCTAGCATCGACGCGTTGGTGGACAACGCTTCAGGGTGCAAGATGTTGAGCTTCTTAGATGCCTTTTCGGGGTACAATCAGATAAAGATGCATCCAAGGGATGAGAGCAAAACGGCGTTCATGACGGAGACATGCAGCTACTGCTATAAGGTGATGCCGTTTGGGCTGAAGAACACAGGCGCCACCTACCAGAGAATAATGGACAAGGTTCTTGCACCCATGCTGGGAAGGAACATGCATGCCTATGTGGATGACATGATGGTGACCTCGC
The DNA here is from genome assembly GCF_051622355.1 of Phaseolus vulgaris. Taxonomy (NCBI): domain Eukaryota; kingdom Viridiplantae; phylum Streptophyta; class Magnoliopsida; order Fabales; family Fabaceae; genus Phaseolus; species Phaseolus vulgaris. Next base: position 24,381,424 of record NC_143505.1, on the reverse strand, counting down.
ATGAGAGGGGGCGACACACAGCGGATCTGGAAGAGCTGTTTGCCACCATATCAAAGTACCGCCTCAAGTTGAACCCCGAGAAGTGTGTCTTCGGGGTTGAGGCGGGTAAGTTCTTGGGCTTCATGCTTACGAAGAGGGGAATAGAGGCGAACCCTGATAAGTGTGCGACTATCATTGCCATGAGGAGCCCAACCTCAGTGAAAGAAGTGCAGCAGCTGACTGGACGGATGACAGCTTTGTCAAGGTTCGTGTCTGCTGGAGGTGAGAAGGGCCACCCCTACTTTCAGTGCCTTAAGAGGAACAGTCGTTTTGTGTATATAGATGAGTGCGAAGCAGCATTCCTCAAGCTAAAAGAGTACTTGGCGACGCCCCCGGTGCTGTGCAAGCCACGGGCAGGCGTCCCCCTTCGCTTGTACTTCTCTGTGATGGAGTGGGCTATCAGCTATGTGCTGGTCCAGGAGTACGATCAAGTGCAAAGGCCCATCTACTTTGTAAGCAAGGCTTTGCAAGGCCTAGAGTCGAGGTAGCAGTCGTTGGAGAAGGCAGCACTGGCAGTGGTGTTCTCGGCCAGGAGGCTCCGCCACTATTTTCACAACTTCACAGTGGTGGTGATGATGGACCTCCCCATTCAGAAAGTGCTTCAGAAGCCAAATGTCGTTGGAAGGATGGTTCGCTGGGCAGTGGAGCTGTCGGAGTTTGATATTCAGTACGAGCCCAGGGGATCCATCAAAGGGCAAGTCTACGTAGATTTCGTTGCAGAGCTTTCCCCAGGAGGTGCCCCCCAAGAGGTGGAGTTAGGATCACAGTGGATGCTCTCAGTGGATGGGTCCTCCAATCAACAGGGAAGCGGCGCGGGAATAGTCTTGGAGGGGTTTAATGGGTTGTTGATCGAGCAAGCCTTACGTTTCGCCTTTAAGGCAAGTAATAATCAAGCTGAGTATGAGGCTTTAATCGCTGGAATGCTCTTGGCCAAGGAAATGGGTGCGTAGAGCCTTTTGGCAAAGAGTGATTCGCAGTTGGTCACAGGGCAGGTGACTGGGGAGTATCAGGCAAAAGACCCGCAGATGGCGGTGTATCTGAAGTATGTTCAGGTGTTGAGGGGAGCTTTCACTACATTTGAGCTGGTGCATGTCCCTAGAGAGCAAAATGCCAGAGCTGACCTGCTCGCCAAGCTGGCCAGCTCAGGCAAGGGGGGAAGGCAGAGGACAGTCATTCAAGAGACTCTCAAAACACCGCAAAAGTTTGTGGCAGACAACAGGGTGGATGTTCTTCACATCAGTACGGCGAGAGGAAAGCCAAGGAGCCATCGCTCTTTGATTCAAGATACGGCGAGGACTCCCTGCATCAGCACCTATGCGGCCTCGCCCGAGGAAGAGAAGTGTGTGCAAGTATGTGCCTTGGAAGGAGGGGACACGTGGATGACGCCTTATAGGCGATACATTGCAGATGGGATTCTCCCAGCAGAGCCTGGGGAAGGCAAGAGGATAAAGAAGAACTCTGCAAGGTACACTCTCATTGATGGAGTGTTGTTTAGGCATGGGTTCACGCACCCAATTCTGACATGTGTGAGTGGCGATGAGTGTACGAGGATCATGTCGGAACTCCACGAGGGGATTTGTGGAAGCCACGTGGGGGGAAGATCAATAGCTTCCAAGGTGATTCGCGCAGGGTTTTATTGGCCATCGGTGAGGGAAGATTTTGTAAGGTACGCCCAGCGATGCAAGCAGTGTCAGATGCATGCTGACTGGCACAAGGCGCCTCCAGAAGAGCTGAGATCGATTTACAGCCTGTGGCCTTTCCACACATGGGGAATCGATATTCTGGGGCCTTTTGCTCTGGCGATAAGGCAGATGAAGTACTTGATAGTCCCCATTGAGTACTTCACGAAGTGGATAAAGGCAAAACCAGTGGCCCAGATCACTGCACACAAGGTACAACACTTTGTTTGGAAGAACATTGTATGTCGCTTTGGTGTGCCAAGGCGTCTCATCTCAGATAATGGAACCCAGTTCGCAAGCCAACAGTTGGGGAAGCTATGTGCAGAGGTAGGAATCAAGCAAGTGTTCGCATCAGTCGAACACCCCCAGACGAATGGACAGGTAGAGTCCGCGAATAGAATTCTGCTGAGGGGGTTGAAGCGAAGACTGGAGAAAGCTAAAGGGGCGTGGGCAGAAGAAGTGCCAAGGATTGTGTGGGCTTATCACACCACGCCTCAAAAGCCCAACTGTTGGGGTGTAGCTGGGTTAGGGCGACGTTGATCTTCGTGAGCAGTTCCCTTTCAAACCCCGAAAAGGGTAGGCGCATCCCAATCCGCTTGAAGACCGTTTGGTAAAAGAAGAAGAATGGGACCCTATTATTGGACCTCTCATCCCCACACACAGGCTCGCCTGGGGTACAAAGAAGTACAGATATGTCCTCGTCGTGCCTCCTCGCAAAGGCACGATGCTGGTAGTTGCTTGGTCCGTCAATATGGTCCCTCCAATCCTTCATGGAGGTCAGGGTTGAGCTCTCATCAAGCAGCTCATCAGATGCTCAGGGGTAGAGGGCTTTGTAGTTGACTCTTGGTGGAGGAGGAATGGCTGTCGTTTTAGTACGCGTCATCGAGAAAAGCTGAAAAATGAAGAAGGGAAAAAGGTTCAGCAAATGGGGGTTAAGGCGGAAAGGGGAAAGAAACCCTAAGAAAACCCCTACCCACGCGAGAAGTTCAGAAAGGGAGAAACAGAGAAATGAGGGAGGAGAACGCGAATGCAAAGAAAATAAACAGGCCCAGGCAGTTATATCCGTACAAAAGTTAAAGGGGAGAGCCATTGAAGGAGAAAAATCATACCTTTTGAGTATCTGGTTGCATGAAGATTGGAAGTGCGAAGGAGAGAATGAAGATTGCAGAGAGAGCTTGGGAAGATGAACAGTAGAGAGAATGTGAAGAGTGAATGAAACAGTGGTTTGGAACGCGCGTTTTCGAAAGGTGTAACGTTAACTTGAGGAGCGCGAGAGGCGTTAAGTTGTAGCCGTGCGATTGGGCCACGTGTCAAGAGATTAAAGCATAACTTAAAGTATCCAATCCTCAGCGCAGTGAATGTCACGTCAGCTGCTCAGAGAATGTCACGTCATCAGGAATGCCACGTGGATGGTAGGGCGAGGCCTTAGTCTTTTTGCTGAAACAAGTGTCAGCTCAAGACTGGGGGGCTTGTGTACTGTCCCGTCCCCGAGCGTTGACCAAAGTCAAAGTCAAAGTCAAACACGTGGTGGGACCCGCCAAGGGGCCCAGGGGAGAAAGTCAATAGGTTGACCAGTTGGCCGTCGCCAGAAGTGGGTGTCGCCAGAGGCAGGCGTCGCCATGTTGGGGCGTTGCCATGTTGGGGCGTCGCCAGGTATGGGCATCGCCAGGAAGAGGCGTCGCCATGATAGGCGTTGGCAGACTCAGGTTTCGATGCTGTCATCCCCCGATACCCACGGGTAGGAAAGACCGTGGAGGGGACGACACACTAAGAGGCAACGGTACGGGCGAGGAGGCCTCGGGCCCCGGTACCTCAAAGCAGTAACAAAGCAAAGAGAAAGGTGGCTTCAAGGCCATAGACCCAGTACCAGCAGGGGGTAACCTGACTCGTGAAGTACCCACGCCACCTCTGGGGAATCCCTGGGACAGATATGACCCAGGAGAGGGCCACGCCCAGGGGCGAACCATGTGCATGGTACGAGAGGAAGGCAGATACACTCCTAGGGCGAGTGACTAGAAGCTGGGGCGAGTGACTCCTTCGTCTTCAACTCAGACCTCTGCCTTACACCGTCGTGAGCACTTGAAATGACGTGAGCAAAGGGCGCCCTCGCAGCCGTTGGCACTCCGACGATCAAGTCAACAAAGTAAGAAAGATCAAAACCTCCGTATCGGAGAACCGTAACTGAATCTTAACTAACTTTGATCTCTCTCTAACCACTCGTGCGTAAACTGAGTAAAATGTGCAACTGATAAATGTACCTTAGTAAACTTTCAGAGAAGCTTATATACCTTGATGTTTCAGTGCTTGCTGCCACGTGTCCTTCTGACTTAACCGCCATTCCACGTGGAAGGCCTTACAAAACTGTAACCCAACTTAGGGAAACTCCAACGTGTAAGTCCTCCTTCTTTGGAGTGCATCTAGCGCGAGGGGTGACTACCTGGGTGCCAACTCATGTGCCCCAGCTTCTAGTCACCAGCCCTGGGAGTGTATCTGCCTTCCTCTCGTACCATGCACATGGTTCGCCCTTGGGCGTGGCCCTCTCTTGGGTCGTATCTGTCCCAGGGACTCTCCAGAGGTGGCGTGGGTACTTCACGAGTCAGGTTACCCCCTACTGGTACTGGGACTATGGCCTTGGAGCCACCTTTCTTTTCTCTTTATTACTGTTCTGAGGTACCGGGGCCCGAGGCCTCCTCGTCCGTACCGTGGCCTCTTACTATGTCCCCCCCTCCACGGTCTTCCCTACCCGTGGGTATCGGGGGTGACATCATCGACGCCTTAACTTGGCGACGCCCCAACCTGGCGACGCCTCAACCTGGCGACGCCCCAACCTTGCGACGCCTCAACCTGGCGACGCCTCAAAAAAGGTCAACGTATTGACTTTCTCCCTTAGGCCCATTGGTGGGTCCCACCCTGTGTTTGACTTTAACCTTGACTTTGACTTTGGTCAACGCCCGGTGACGGGTCGGTACACAAGCCCCCCAGTCTTGAGCTGACACTTGCTTTCAGCGAAAAGACTAAGGCCTCGCCCTACCATCCACGTGGCTTTCCTGCTGACGTGACATTCTCTTGAGCAGTTGACGTGACATCCTTCAGTGGTGATATGACACCTTAAGTCATACTTTAATCTCTCGACACGTGGCCCAATCGCACGACCATCACTTAGCGCCTCTCGCGCTCCTCAAGTTAACGTTATACCTTTCGAAAACACGCACTCCAAACCACTGTTTCATTCACTCTTCGCATTCCCTCTACTGTTCATCTTCTCAAACTTTCTCTGCAATCTTTGCTCTCTTCTTCGCACCTCCAACCTCCACCAAACCAGATATTCAAAGGTATGATTTTTCTCCTTCGATGGCTCTTCCCTTTAACTTTTGCATTGATATAACTGCCTGGGCCTGTTTATTTCCTTTGCATTCGCGTTCTTCTTCCCCATTTCTCTGTTTCTCCCTTTCTGAACTTCTCGCGTGGGTAGGGGTTTTCTTAGGGTTTCTTTCCCATTTACGCCTTTACCCCATTTGCTAAACCTTTCTTCTTCTTCCTTCTTCAGCTTTCTCAATGGCGCGTACTAAAACAACGACCAACCCTCTACCCCCAAAGGTCAACTATAGGACCCTTTACTCCTGGGCCCCCGATGAGCTGCTCTTTGAGTGCTCTAGCCTGACCACCATGAAACATTGGAGGGATCACATTGAGGGATCAGGCGTCTATCAGCATCGCGCCTTTGCTAGGAGGCACGACGAGGATATAGTCGTGCTTCCTTGTACTCCAGGCGAGCCTATCTGTGGGGATGAGAGGTCCAACAACGGAGTTCCATTCTTCTACTTTTACCAGATCGTATTCAAGCGCATTGGGATGCGCTTGCCCTTTTCGGGGTTCGAAAGGGAACTGCTCACTGAGATCAACGTCGCCCCAGCCCAGCTACACCCCAACAGCTGGGCTTTCGTCAAGGCATTCGGCATCTTGTGCGGATACTTTGGCCAGCCGCCCTCAGTCGACATCTTCCTTCATTTCTTTGAGGTGAAGAAGCAGGGGAAGAGCTTGTGGGTGAGCCTGAGCAACATCACTGGGAGGGTCATCCTATCCCTATTCCAGCAATCGTACAAAGGCTGGAAAGGGAAATTCTTCAAGGTGTGTTGCTCCGAGTACGATCGTACTGCCTTGGATGGCTTTCCCCTATACTGGGTGGAAGAGGTTAAGTTGACAAAGCCTAAATCCTTAGACGAGCTGCCCTCGACTGATCGAGAGGTTTGCTGAATCCTGGACAGTGTGGGGGTTCTCGACACCTCCATCCTGATAAGCCGTGAGTACGATGTTGAGGGCCTCACCCGCTACATAAGTATGAGAACTACCCTCTTTAACTATTTACTCTCTGCTTTTACTTGCTTTGGCTTTGCGCGTGAATTATCTGCTCTTCTTATGTAGTAACTTAGCTTGTACCTAACCCCTTCTGTGTTTTTCTTCTTGGTGCAGATTCAAAGATGGACAAACAAAGGAGATGGAAGCTTGCTCAGGCTTTGAAGTCCAAAGGCGAGGCTTCGTCAAAAGGGGTTGGGGATTCCCTACCTCCAAACTCTGAAACCGCTCCTACTTCCCCCACCCTTCGCCCCCAAAGTCCACCTTCAACAACCACTCCCCAGACTCTACCATCTCCAACTCAACCCCCAAACTTGCCTCCTCCTATAGCAGTTGTGCCTCTGGCACTGGCCGCATCCACTTCTGCACCAGCCCCCCTTGATAAAGGCAAAGGGGTGGTGGTGGTACCTTCAGAGGACGAGGAAGACTCTGCTGGAGAGAAAGTCTTCAAAAGAAGGAGGACTACACGCACTGCCCCTCGGGTTTCTACCTCCACGTCTTCCTCTTCACATGGGGCTGAGTCACTTAGGGAGCACCCTCCAAGTGCCACCTCACCTCCACAACCAATGACCTTGGAGGGCGGGGTTGAGTCTGGACCTGCTCAACCTGCACCTGCTCCAGAGCTTCCCATGCCAATCCAAGAAACCCTAAGGGGCTATTTGGAGAAAATGTCTCCAAGCGGCCAAGCTGAAGGGCCCAAGAGGGAAAGCATGAATATGGGCGCCCTCATTGCCTGTGCCAATACCTAGCGCGCCCAAGCCAAAACCAGAGCGGTCGAAGCCTCTGCTTTCGAAGCTTTGGAGAAGGAGAACGCCTCCCTGAAAGAGGAGAAAGAGACCTTGGCCCGTCGTTGGGAGCGCCAAGAGGAGGCCTACAAGGTCTCTTTGAAGATGGCACAAAAGGCTAAACAGGAGGCCAGCTAACGACTGCATGAGGCGAGGCAAGCCCATGCTGAGCTTCTTAACCAGGTGGTGCCGCTTCGGGTGCAAGTGGCAGACCTTAAAGACGCAGTGGAGGCTTCCAAAACACAGCAGAATAAGCATGAAGACCACTGCATCGACCGGGAACAAAAACTGGCAAAGACTTTGAGGCCAAAACCAACGACTGCGACTTGCTAACTGGCGAAAACTCAACCTTGCAGGCCAAAGTCCAGGAGCTGGTTGCTGCTTTGGCGGCTAAAGACCAAGAGATGGCCTCTCAAGCCGAGAACTTCAAGGCCACAGAGGAAAAGTTAATCGAAGAGGCTGCGACGAGGTTCACTGATGGATTTGCTAAGGCCCTGGCCCAAGCAGCTTGTGCAAACCCTGGGATCAATACTTCAGAGTGCATCCCATTCAGTGAAGTCGTTGATGGCAAGATTGTTCCCTTGACGGCTCCTGAAGATTGACCTTTCCTCTGTATTACTTTGTCATTGCTTCTTTTTATAATTATTGTGAACATTCTCTTTCAGATACTTATGAATATAATTGATATTTTGGCTTCATGCTCTTGTGTTGTCCTTTCTGCTCTTACTGCTTTTGATAACTTGCGTTCTCTATGCTTTTTCTTCTCGCTCTTCGAATTTCTCTCGCCCTTTTAACTTATAAAATCTTCAACTTGCTCTTTTACTTACTTTTCTTGAGCCCTAAGGCGCTTACTGCCAAAGGCGCCACTGGTCTCATCTCTTCTATGGCCTCGACATCGCTCAAGGGCAAGGGAGGACTTTATCTCTTCTTCTGTGGCCTCGACATCGCTCGAGGGCGAGGAGGGCTTATCTCTTCCGTGGCCTCACATCGCTCGAGGGCGAGGAGGACTTATCTTGGCCGAAGCCTGTACCTGCACTGGGTGTCCACGCTCGAGGAGAGACTCGTTGAGCACAAAGTCGTTTCGTCCTCAGCGTGTCTAAACACTTGGGACAAAGTCATGCTTTGGTGCCCACACCCATGGAGAGGCCTATTACAACAGTGTCGTATCGTCCACGGGGTGTCTAAACACCAAGGCGACTGAGCCCTTATCTTTGCGCGCTTGGTGCCCACGCCTGAGGAGAGGCCTGCCCGGAGGTAGTGCCGTTTCGTCCTCAGGGTGTCTGAAAACACCAAGGCGATCAGTGTTCTTCGTGCCCACGCCCAGGGAGAGGCGTGTCGGAAACATCGCCGTATCGTCCCTGGTGTGTCTAAACACCAAGATGACCAGGAATTTTGGTGATTACGCCTAAGCAGAAGGTTTCCTGAAGGATGGCGCTTCTCCTTAATTGCGTGTATCTGCACCAAGTGACCTGGTTCTCCACTGCTCCGAAACTTCTTACTGTCTGATGCCCATGCTCGAAGGAAACACCCCCCGCCACTTCCTTGCGAGGTGTCTAAACATCAGACACTGGGGCTAGCCGTTCTTACCTGAGGAGGGGGTGTCCCGAAGGAATCCCTTAACCCCTGCTGAGGGACTAGACGCTCGGATTTTAGCTTATACTATGCGTACCTTTCAACTTGACACCTGCGCCTGACAGTGTGCTCCCGTCATTCGCCTTGGGGTGTCGACTCGTTCAAGCTGTTTCGCGCACTCGACGCCCGCTCCCTTATCTGGCGATGCCTACTGATGGCAAATTCATGAAGCTCTTCTTGGAATCGTGTGAAAAATGGTGCGGAAGCCATGGATGTAAATGTGCAAGATCCTCCTAGGAGCTATGGTGATCTTGAAGGTGCATGATGTGTATGGAAGTAGGGAGGTTCGGCCAGCCCTATGGTAGGTGAGGAAGATGAAGATTAGAGCCTAGAAACTAGGTAGAAGCAAAGCATGGCACAATGTTGGCAGGATAACTTTACTCTCATTAATCTTCAAAATACAAGGTGTAGGCTCCTCTTTTTATAGGCTAAAGAGGACCAGATTTGATGACCTAAATGTTACACAAATTAAAGCTAAATGAAATGGAAATGTGAGGCACATGGGCACATGGAGCACATGGGTGCACATGGGTTCACATGGCTTCCAAAACCGTCCCTTGATTAGTGAAGGCTTCTAGAAACCTTTAGCTAATCAAGGTTAACTCCTCCTTAATTCTAATGTGCAGAAAAATGAACATTTGTCCACATGGCTATGCTATTTACACCCCAATTAAAGCTAAACTACACTTGATGGGCCTTCACGGAATATGTGCTAGTATGCCACTCTCCCATTCATAGCTTGATCTAAGTCTTCTTGTCCTAGACGCTCCTAGCTTGGTCTTCTTGTCCTAGACGCTCCTAGCTTGTCTTAGACACTCCTAGCTTGATCTTAGACGCTCTTGACTTGGCTCTTGCCTTTCATGGAAGGTTGTGCTTGGCCCTCTTCCATCACCTATGCTTGGCGACACCTACGCCTGGCGACACCTACGCTTGGCGACGCCTACGCCTGGCGATGCCTACACCTGGCGACGCCTACTCCTCGCGACGCCTCAAGCCTTTGTTTTTGTTTCTTAATCTTTACTTTTACGTTGTGAGAGAGGGAAAAACCGAGACAAAGTTTTCTTAAGCTTCGTTTTTTACTTGGGTGACCTCATTAAAAAACCCCCGAAAGGGAAAAAGAGTGTCCCCTTTTAAACTGTGTACTACATAATGTTTTTAGCTGAAATAAAACTTCAAATTGGCTGCGTTCCAGCTACGTGGGATGGGGCCTCCTTCCAGAGTTTCAAGCTTGTACGAGCCATTCCCCTTGGCTTCAGTTACTCTGAAGGGTCCGGTCCACTTGGGAGACAACTTGCTCTCCAACTCATAAGGATGAGCCTTCCGCATGACCAGGTCAGCCACTTGGAATTGTCGCGGCTTCACCTTAGAGCTGTACTGATGCTCCACTCTTCTCTTCACGGCTTCAGCCTTTATCCTCGCCTCTTCTCTGGCCTCGTCTAACAGGTCTAAATTCACCTTTCTTTCTTCGTTGGACTCCTCTGCCATAAAGCTTAGGAAACGTGGGGAACTCTCGTGAATCTCCACCGGGATCATGGCGTCTGACCCGTATACTAGGCTAAACGGCGTCTCCATGGTGGAAGATTGAGGCGTGGTGTGGTACGCCCACACAATCCTTGGCACTTCTTCTGCCCACGCCCCCCTTAGCTTTCTCTAGTCTTCGCTTCAACCCCCTTAGCAAAATTCTATTCGCAGACTCTACCTGCCCATTCGTCTGGGGGTGTTCGACTGACGCGAACACTTGCTTGATTCCTACCTCTGCACACAGCTTCCCCAACTGTTGGTTCGCGAACTGAGTGCCATTGTCTGAGATGAGACGCCTCGGCACCCCGAAACGACATACAATGTTCTTCCAAACAAAGTGTTGCACCTTGTGTGTAGTGATCTGTGCCACTAGCTCTGCCTCTATCCACTTCGTGAAGTACTCAATGGCAACTATCAAGTACTTCATCTGCCTTATCGCCATAGGGAAAGGCCCTAGAATATCGATTCCCCATGTGTGGAAAGGCCACGGGCTGTAAATCGATCTCAGCTCTTCTGGAAGCGCCTTGTGCCAGTCAGCATGCTTCTGACACTGCTTGCATCGCTGGGCATACCTTACACAATCTTCCCTCACCGATGGCCAATAAAACCCTGCACGAATCACCTTGGAAGCTAATGATCTTCCTCCCACATGGCTTCCACAAATCCCCTCGTGGAGTTCCAACATGATCCTCGTACACTCGTCGCCACTCACACATGTCAGAATTGGGTGCGTGAACCCATGCCTTAACAACACTCCATCAACGAGAGTGTACCTTGCAGAGTTCTTCTTTATCCTCTTGCCTTCCCCAGGTTCTGCTAGGAGGATCCCATCTGCTATGTATCGCCTGTAAGGCGTCATCCACGTTCCCCCTTCTTCCACAGCACACATATGCATACACTTATCTTCTTGGGGCGAGGCCGCATAGACGTTGACACGGGGTGTCCTCGCCGTATCTTGAATCAAAGAGCGATGGCTCCTTGGCTTTCCTCTCGTTGCCCTGATGTGAAGAACATCCACCCTATTGTCTGCCACAAACTTTCGCGGCGTCTTGAGCGTTTCCTGGATGACTGTCCTCTGCCTTCCCCCCTTGCCTGAGCTGGCCAGCTTGGCGAGCAGGTCAGCTCTGGCATTTTGTTCTCTAGGGACATGCACCAGCTCGAACGTAGCGAAAGCTCCCCTTAATACTTGGACATATTTCAGATACGCCGCCATTTGTGGGTCCTTTGCCTGATACTCCCCCGTCACCTGCCCTGTGACCAACTGCGAATCACTCTTTGCCAAGAGGCTCTGCGCACCCATTTCCTTGGCCAAGAGCATTCCAGCGATTAAAGCCGTATACTCAGCTTGATTATTACTTGCCTTAAAGGCGAAACGTAGGGCTTGCTCGATCAGCACCCCATTAGGCCCCTTCAAGACTATTCCCGCGCCGCTCCCCTGCTGATTGGAGGACCCATCCACTGAGAGCATCCACTGCAATCCTAACTCCACCTCTTGGGGGGCACCTCCTAGTGAGAGCTCTGTAACCAAATCTGCGTAGACTTGCCCTTTGATGGATCCCCTGGGCTCGTACTGGATGTCAATCTCTGACAGCTCCACTGCCCAGCGAACCATCCTCCCAGCGACATCTGGCTTCTGAAGTACCTTCTGAATGGGGAGGTCCGTCATCACCACCACTGTGAAGCTATGGAAATAGTGACAGCGCCTCCTGCCTGAAAACACTACTGCCAGCGCTGCCTTCTCCAATGATTGATATCTTGTCTCTGGGCCCTGTAAAGCCTTGCTTACAAAGTAGATGGGCCTCTGCACTTGATCCTACTCCTGGACCAGCACATAGCTGATAGCCCACTCAGTCACAGTGAAAAACAAACGAAGGGGGACGCCTGCCCATGGCTTACACAGCATCGGAGGCGTCGCCAAGTAGTCCTTTAGCTTGAGGAATGCTGTTTCGCACTCATCTGTCCACACAAAACGGCTATTCCTCTTGAGGCACTGAAAGTATGGCTGACCCTTCTCACCCCCAGCAGACATGAACCTTGACAAAGCTGCCATCCGCCCAGTCAGCTGTTGCACTTCTTTCACTGAGGTTGGACTCCTCATGGCAATGATAGCTGCGCACTTATCAGGGTTCTCCTCTATTCCCCTCTCCGTGAGCATAAAGCCCAAAACTTACCCGCCTCAACCCCGAAGACGCACTTCTCGGTGTTCAGTTTGAGGTGGTAATTTGATATGGTGGCAAACAGCTCTTCTAGATCCGCTGTGTGCCGCCCCCTCTTCTGCGAGGTCACCACCATGTCGTCTACGTAGGCTTGCACGTTCCTTCCCAGCATGGGTGCAAGGACCTTATCCATTAGCCTCTGGTAGGTGGCGCCTGCGTTCTTCAGCCCAAACGACATCACCTTATAGCAGTAGTTGCACGTCTCCGTCATGAACGTCGTTTTGCTCTCATCCCTTGGATGCATCTTTATTTGATTGTACCCCGAGAAGGCGTCTTGGAAGCTCAACATCTTACACCCTGAAGCGCTATCCACCAACGCGTCGATGCTGGGTAAGGGGTACGAATCTTTGGGGCACGCCTTATTCAAATCAGTGAAGTCGACGCACATTCTCCACTTCCCATTCGTCTTCTTCACCAAGACAACATTGGCCAGCCACTAAGGGTATTGGATCTCCCTGATGTGCCAAGCACTTAGCAATTTCTTTGTCTCCTCCTACACGACGAGGCGCCTCTCATCGTTGAACTTCCTTCTTCTCTGTCGTACCGGGCGAACCTTGGGATCCATGGTAAGGTGGTGGCATAGGAAGTCTGGGTTGATGCCTGGCATGTCCGAGGCAGACCATGCGAAAGCATCTAGATGGGGCGAGATCACCGCCGCCACTTCATCCTGTTCCTCCTGGCTCAGTAAACGTCCCAACTTGAATACCTTGCCACCTATCTGCCTCTCCACCACGTTGTCTACTGGTTGGGGTCGCCTGTCCCGCGCACTTTCCACACGAGACTCGCTTCTGCTTCCTTCTCTTATAGGCGTCGCCTCCTCTGACGCTTCTTCCATGGGCGAGGCCCCCTCGGATACTTCTTCCATGGGCGAGGCCCCTCCATGTGCTTCTTCTAAGGACGCATCTTCCCCGGGTGTCGCCTCTGCGGGTGAGGCCTCGACAGGCGTTGACTCCACAAGCGTCACCTCTTCCAAGGGCTCTACCTCCATTGGTGTATCTGAAACGGGCGGGCGTTCCATCACCATGACCACGCCCCTTTTCATTTTTAAGTTGTTCTCGTAGCATCTTCGGGCCTCCTCTTGATCAGACTTGATCACGATCACCTTGCCACTAAGGTCTGGCAGCTTCATCTTCATGTGGCGCGTGGAGGCCACTGCTCTTAGCCTATTCAGTGCTGGCCTACCCAACAGAATATTGTAAGCTGAATTGGCAATTACTACTAAGTATCGAATGCTCTCTGTACGGGACGTCGTTCCATCCGTAAACGTCGTCCTTAGCTCCAAGTAGCCTCGTACTTCCACTTGGTCCCCTGCAAACCCATACAAGCATCCAGTGTAGGGCCTCAGCAGGTCAGGGGACAACTGTAGCTTGTTGAAGGTCGACCAAAACATGACATCTGCAGAACTGCCCTGGTCGACGAGAACCCTATGCACCTTTCTCCCAGCTGTGACAACTGAAATGACCACGGGGTCATTGTCATATGGGACGACATCACGTAGATCAGCTTTCGTGAACACCAGGTCTGTCTCCCACGGGTCGTTCGAACCCTCTCCAGCAACGAAATTCACTGTCCTTACATACCTCTTGCGCTGAGAGGCAGTGGGCCCCCCTCTTGAGAAGCCACCAGAGATGGTGTGTACTTCTCCGTGGATTGGCATTTCGTGCGCCTGATCTTCCTCTGGCGCTGCCAAGGCCGCGGCCGTGGCCGACCCGGCCAAGTAATCTTTCAGAAAGCCATTCTTCACTAGCTCGTCTAATTGATGGCCCAGCGCCAAGCAGTTGTTGATGTGGTGCCCAAATGCCTCGTGGAACTCGCACCACGAGTCTTTTTGAGGTCCCAACACTTTATCTGTCTTCACCGGTTGCCTCAGCCTGTTAGCTATGTTTGGCACAACAATAAGATCCTTAAGCTCCACCACGAAATTGTGCCTTATCGGCTTGTTCCGTTCCGTCACCGACCTGTTTCCCTCTGCTCGACCCCTAGCTTGGGGCCTCCTTGCCTCGTATGGGCGTCTCCTCTCCTGGTTCTTCCTTCCCGTCGCTGCCTCGTTGACCTTGGCAGGTTGTGCACACGACGGTGCTCTCGGGCGTGTGGGTGCAACGCTTGTGCGCTTCTCGCACACCTCGCCCTCAGTGGCGATGTGTTCAACATCACGACGCCTTATCTCAGCAAAAGTTCGGGGGCGGTTGCGAATGATTGACTCGCAGAAATGCCCAGGGCACACCCCCTTTCTGAATGCATAGACAATCATGGGCTCCTTCGTGGTGCCAACCTTCACCACCTGAGCCCCGAAGCGATTGATATACTCCTTCAAGGTCTCGCCTTGATACTGCTTCACGTCAAACAAGTCATACGAAACTGGTGGTGGAGCCCTGTTTGCTAGGTATTGCTCCCTGAATAACTGGGAAAGCTGTGCAAAAGATGTGATATGGCCATCTGGAAGGCTGATGAACCAGTCCATGGCCATGCCAGTCAGAGTGCTCATGAAGAGCTTGCACCTTACGGCGTCGGAGCCGCCTACCAGCATCATCTGCGTGTGGAACGCAGTGAGATGTGCTTCGGGATCCTCCATCCCAGTGAAGGTCACGTTAGGACCTACGAACGTGTTAGGAATTACGGCCTCCAAAATCGACTGCGAGAACGGCGTAGAGAATTCCCTTGGTGGAGTGAAACACTCGCGCTCATCTGCATCACGTAGCCCTGAGTTGTTGCACAACCCACGACGGAACTCCTCATTCGTACGACAGAGCTCTTCGTTTCTCGCCTGAGACGCCGCGAGATCCGCCTGTATGCGTTCTTGTTCAACCTTTGATGCCGCCATTGCCTCCTGCAATCCCTGCATCATATCCATGACCTGCTGCATGGTCATGTCTCCACTCTCAGCGCCCGTCGAATTTTGCCTGGTGGTTCTCATCTTCAGCGATTTCTTGAAACTCTCCTAACTGTTGCGGCGGTTCTAACAAACTCTCCGGTGGAATCGCACGAGATTGCGAACGAACGGTGAAAACTTGGTGGAACTCAAGAACGAACGATTGAAACTTCAAGAAGATAAAGAAAACGATGGAAACTCGAACAACAAACCTCAAACAAAGACGAATAAATGGTGATCTGAACTGAACTTCACGATGAACTGAGGATTTTAGGTGATTCTTGAAGCCTGATCTCGAAAACTGCGACTGAAGAAACTTCTAACACTTGCGGTGGGAGCTGATGTTTTAAATCGGCCCCACCGTGGGTGCCAAATGTTCCTGCCGGTTGACTGAGAAAGTCTCCGTGCGTGGCTCTAACTTGCGAACAATGACTCCTTCGTCTTCAACTCAGATCTCCGCCTTACGCTGCCGTGAGCACCTGAAATGAAGTGAGCAAAGGGCGCCCTCGCGGCCGTTTGCACTCTGACGATTAAGTCAGCAAAGCAAGAAACATCAAAACCTCCGTATCGGAGAACTGTAACTGAATCGTAACTAACTCTGATCTCTCTCTAACCACTCGTGCGTAAACTGAGTAAAATGTGCAACTAATAAAATGTACCTTGGTAAACTTTCAGAGAAGCTTATATACCTTGATGTTTCAGTGCTTACTGCCACGTGTCCTTTTGACTTAACCGCCATTCCACGTGGAAGGCCTTACAACGCTGTAACCCAACTTAGGGAAACTCCAACGTGTAAGTCCTCCTTCTCTAGAGTGCATCTGGCGTGAGGGGTGACTACCTGGGTGCCAACTCATGCGCCCCAGCTTCTAGTCACCCGCCGTGGGAGTGTATTTTCCTTCCTCTTGTACCATGCACATGGTTCGCCCCTGGGTGTGGCCCTCTCTTGGGTCGTATCTGTCCCAGGGACTCTCCAGAGGTGGCGTGGGTACTTCACGAGTCAGGTTACCCCCTACTGGTACTGGGACTATGGCCTTGGAGCCACCTTTCTCTTCTCTTTATTACTGTTCTGAGGTACCGGGGCCCGAGGCCTCCTCGTCCGTACCGTGGCCTATTACCATGTCGCCCCCTCCACGGTCTTCCCTACCCGTGGGTATCGGGGGGTGACATCATCAACGCCTTAACCTGGCGACGCCCCAACCTGGCGACGCCTCAACCTGGCAACGCCTCAACCTGGCAACGCCGCAACCTGGCGACGCCTAAAAAAAGGTCAAGCTATTGACTTTTTCCCTTGGGCCCATTGGTGGGTGCCACCCTGTGTTTGACTTTGACCTTGACTTTGACTTTGGTCAACGCCTGGGGACGGGTCGGTACAGTGAATATGGAATGCAAATGCGAAAATGAATTGGGAACATGGTAAGCATCAATGGTGTTCATTGCCAAACCAAATGATGATCCATACTCAAGAAATGAGCCGAAACCCAAGAACACAATTCAAGGAAACATATGAAAATTAAGAGCATAAATGGAATGGAAAATGGAAGAAGAAACTTAGGGAAGGGATGGTGAGAATGATCATGCCACTTGGGGTGTGGAGGCCACCAAGATAAGTGGAAGGGCCGCCACTTGAGAGCCTCACACTCTTCAAGATAAGACCATGTAAAGATGAAACAAGCCTCACTATAATCTCTCACAAAATGTGCAGAGTTTCTTTACTTTTTAAAATTCAACATGTAAAATACAATGGGTAGGCCTCCTATTTATAAGTAAATGAGCCTTGGAAAACAAGCAAGAGGGGTAAGATGGGAAAAGGAAAAAATGGGCAGCCTTAGGGTTTGACTAAGTCAAACCCGCATCCTAGACTTGTCCTTCTTGAAACTAGGTCAAATTGTCTTCCTAAAGGGCTAGGAACAAGCTAAAATGATACCTACACCCCTATTATGATAAAGGAACCTTATTCTAGCCTATCTTTGCTATTTAGACCCCTAAAGTGAGCCTAAAATTATTTACAACATATTCTATCTCTTAAGAAGACCAAAAGGAAGAACAGTTGGTGGTTTGGTTTATGCCCATCTTCTCTGGTCGAGTCCATAAGATCCTTGGTGGGGTCTTGAATTGTTTGCTGAGATGAGTGCTCGCCATGTGCTTTGTCTTTTTCTTCCTTGGTCATCTTCATAACTACTTGGTTTGTATCATGCCCCCCAAGTTTGAGAGAATTCGACCTCAAATTTAGAACTCCTGTAGATAACATAGTTAGTTTGTTCACATATAAGATAGTGCAAGGATTGGGATGTGAACTCAACTTATATTCTTTAAGTGTGGGGAGTGCATAAGATGGGTTTCTATATACATACCAAGTTTGAAAAGAATGTTTGGGAATGACAAATCTTTGTGATGAAAGTCCTTTTAAAAGGTGGAAACCTTTAAGAGGTGTTTGAAAATCATCCCTAAAATTCTTTAACAGAGATGGTAAGTAGATAGAAACCTTTGGTAATGAAAAAGAGAAGGATGAAGTATACTGTGAAGGCGCAGTTATTTTTGTGTGGTCTAACAAGATGAGATCCTTTTTACTTTCCTCGGCATTTTCATTTTCTCTTTTTGTTTTTATTTGAATTTGGTCTTGATTTACCTCTTGTAACATTATGGTTCTTTTACTTGGACAATTGGCAGCTATGTGTCCAAAACCTAAACATTTAAAACATTTTGTGCTTGAAGTTTTGGTGGGTGACTTAGGGGTAGAGGTAGAAGGATTGTGTTGAGAAACTTTTTGGTGAGAAGTGATGTCTTTTAAAAAATGGGAAGGAGAAGGTTTTGTAGAAATGTTGTTTGCACACTTCCCGAAAGATTTGTAGAAACCATCATTAGGAGTATTTTTGAAAATTGTTTTCTTTGAAATTTGTGATTCACCTTGATGGCTAGGTGAACCAACTACTTTAAGGAAGAATACTCATATTTAAAAAATCAAAAGAATATTGTGGTTGTTGGTGTTGATGGTGCCGTTTGTCAAAATTGTGCACTCGCCAATCATGTTTTTGACTCTCATAGTGCATGGAATGTCTAGTTGTTCTTGGCGGCTCTCATCTCCTTTTTTGAGTTTGCCTTGCTTGAGCTTCTTCTAGTCTTTGCAATCTTTTCGCTAGTTAGCTTATTTCCTTATCTTTGTGGACCATTTGCTTCTTGACCTCCATAAGTTCTCCCAAAAGGTGGGCTTCTTGACCTGGAGGACGTGGTTCCTCATGAGAATGATCCGGTGGTGATATTTGTTGACACCGCAGGAAGGAAGGTGCACAGAGTCCTGATTGATCAAGGGAGATCGGCTGATGTGATGTTCTGGGCAACATTCACTAGCAAGCAGTTATCCCCCGACTAGTTGAGGCCATACGATGGGTGCTTGGTCGGCTTCACGGGAGATCAGGTAGAAGTACAAGGGTACGTTGAGCTAAGGACGACCTCCTTTGACGATATCGCGGCCAGGACGATCCCCATTAGGTACATCGTTGTTAATGTGTCCTCCGCTTATAATTTGCTTTTGGGGCGACCTTCCCTTAACAGGTTGAGTGCAGTGGCCTCAACGACCCATATGAATATGAAACTAGCTTCTTTGGAGGGAGGAGTTATTACCATAAAGTCTTACCAGAAGATGACGCGGAAGTGGTACGAGAGTAGCCTGTAGAATAGGAGAACTTACGCAATCATTGTTCAGGCAGGGGAGGCATAATGGATTGCGAAGGCAGAAGTTGTCAATGAGAGGCGACCTAGACCTATTGGAGAGGTTTAGGAAAGGGAGATAAAAGGAAAGATCTTTATGCTCGCATTAACTCGGAGACCTTAAAGAGAATGGTGGAAGTTGAGGCAAAAGACCAAGATGAGATCTCGGTAGTTCAAGGTTGCCGACTTGGTAATGCGAAAGGTTCATCCTTACTAGTTAGAACACAAGTTATCTCCGAAGGGGACTGGCTCGTTTCGCGTAGTCGAGGTGCTCGGGAGTGGAGCATACAGGTTAGAAACCTTGGAGGGGGGAGCCATTCCTTGAACATGGAACGCGACAAACCTCAAGTTTTATTTTAGTTAAGACGTTTTGTTTTAATTCTTTTTCTTTATGAACAATGTGATGATTAAGGTGATGCTCTTTTTCCTTGAAAGGTGTTTTTTAACGAGGTCATCTAATGATAAGTTTGTTTTTGAAAGATGATGCATTAGTTTTGTTTATTTGTTTAGAGTTAGAACATGGTAAGATGACCTGTCACAGTAAGATTATCCTAATAGGCACCCTGTGTGTAAATTGATTATCTATTGACAGATAAGACAACTTGTCTCGGTAGAATTATCCGAGTAGGCTCCCTGTGTGTAAATTGATTATCTATTGATAGATAAGACAATAAGACAACCTGTGATGGAAGAGGCCCAAGCACAAACCCACATGCAAGCCCACCAAGAAGTAGATTTTATTTTCTTATCAAAATTAGCATAGGAACTTTATTTTTAATTTTCTTATAATTAATTTTGGCACTTCAAACACCAACCTAGGTAAATTTAGGGTTTCTAAAAACCTCTAAATTTACCAAGGCCGATTATGGCTAAGCCATGGAGAGAGTTCACGCTTCCTACATGTTCCATATTTAACATGTGTTAAATATGCTTCATGTGCTCACTTCCATTTAGGCACCAATTTCAAATTCTTTTCATTTCAGTTTAGCTTTCATTTCATTTGTATTTGGCTCTTCAAATTCCAGCCCTCCATTGCTATAAAAGAAGGTGCTTGTGTCATGAAATGGCAAGATTATTCTAGAGAAAATTGCTGCCAAAATTGTGCCAATTTTGCTCCTTGTCTCCTACCTCTCTAGGATAGACATTTTAATCTTCATTCTTCATCTTTGCCAAGTGAGATGGCCTCACCACTCACTCTCCACACCTAGCATGCCCCTTCAAGGAGTCCACCACTCTTCATGAGTTCCTTGCACGTCTTCTTCCATGGATGCTTCCGCCAATTCCACCAAAGAAAAGCTACGGATGAAGGCACACCTCCATCAACCTGTCTCGGTAAGATTATCCGAGTAGGCGCCCTGTGTGTTAATTGATTATCTATTGACAGATAAGACAACCTGTCTCGTTAAGATTATCCGAGTAGGTTCCCTGTGTTTAAATTGATTATTTATTGATAGATAAGATGACCTATCTCGATAATATTATCCGAGTAGGCGCCCTGTGTGTAAATTGATTATCTATTGACAGATAAGACGACCTGTCTTGATAAGATTATTTGAGTAGGTGTCGTGTGTGTAAATTGATTATCTATTGACAGATAAGACTACATATCTCGGTAAAATTATCCGAGTAGGCGTCATGTCTGTAAACTGATTATCTATTGTCAAGTAAGACGACCTGTCTCGGTAAGATTATCCGAGGTTGCACCCTATGTGTAAATTGATTATTTGTTGACAGATAAGACGACTTGTCTGTTAGAATATATGGCCTTAAACGAGAGGGGGGTGAATTGTTTAAGAGAGGTTTTTGAAATCTTTTTAAAGTTTAAAAAAATTCTTTGTGTGAATCTAGAACAAAAATCAGGTTATCCAAGAATATAAGCACTAAATCAGCTAAGCAACAGAAAAACAATCGATTGTTTATACTAGAAAAGCTTAAAACAGAATTTAAATGAGTTTAAGGTAAGAAAGAGATACACCAACAGTTTATACTGGTTCACTCTTAAGCCAAGAGCTACATCCAGTCCCCAGAAAACTACTAGGTAATCCACTAAGTAATCAAACCAGATTACAATACACAAACCACCAAAGTAGTGACCTTGAACCCTTCAAGAAACACACTCCCTTTGGCAAATCACACACCAAGAGTATTGATCTTGACCACGTCAAGAGCACACAACACCAGAAATACAGAAGGTTGAGAAGGGATTACACTTTTTTACAAAACAAACTGAAATGAATACAATTGCAATCCTATTCCACTCTCTTTGAAAACCCAAAGCTTGATGTGAATGTTCAAATCTTGAAATCAACTTTTTCACAACTGAAAAACTCAAATATGTTTCTCTCTCTTGTTTGAAAACATAAACAAACTATTTATATTTTCCAAAGATTGGTCAAAGCAATTAATGAAGGAGCGTATTCAGTTGGAAATCATTTAAAGCACATTCAACAACCAACACAGAATTCTGTTAGGATTTTCAAAGAAACAATCGGTTGAAACCACGAAACAACTGATTGTTTGTTTTGGCAGTCAATTCAACCAAACTAAAACTGTTTTCAACCTTTTCAAAAACTCCTAAGAGTACAACAACCGGTTGATTCGACAAAACAACAAGTTGTTTTTCACTTAGTTGGAAAAACACTTTATTTTCTAAAAGGTTTTAATTCACATCAATTTTAGATTCAACAAAGGAGTGGATCACATTTTATTCTACCAGATCCCTCCCAAAACACAGCAGCAACACCAGCCTTGCATCAAACCCATAGGATTTGGATTCTTCAAAGCACTTGATCACTCTTGATCAACATTGTGTCGATAAGATTATTCGAGTAGGCGTCGTGTGTGTAAATTGATTATCTATTTTCAAGTAAGACGACTTAGATCAGTGTTAGTATGACCACCCGAGTTCAGGAGTTCTACAGTTTGATTTGCTATGGTGAAGTTGTTTGGCTCAAGGCAAGGTAAGACGACCTAACTCAGTGTGCCAACGATCACCCGAGCTAGGCACCCTGCAGATGAGTATTGTGACTAAGTTGTTTAAGTGCATGGTAAGTCAGGCTAGCTCGTTGAGAGAACGGTCACCCGAGTTCAGGCACTCTGTGGAATGCTTAAGTATTGCGCAGTGGAATTGTCTGCTTATGTTTGTTTACGATAAATTGTGGTTAACTCGGTGTATGAGTGAGTATCTGAGGTTAGATACCCTAAGAGATAAATGAATCATTATTGGCGTAGGATGAGACAACCAAACTTAGAAAGGTGCAGTTGTCTGAGTATGCGTTATATGAAGTAATGCTTGGCAAGGTCGAGGTATGTGACCCTTGCCCAAGTCTGTGAAATACTATATACATCGAAAATGAGCATCGACTCGTTGTGGCTATGGGGTATAGTTCATCAAAAGGTTAGTTCTTTGAGAACCCCATGATTTCTCATGCTCAGTTTGTGCATTGAATTTTTGCTATCCTAGTTACTTTACGCTGGAGATGAGTTAGCTAAAGTGACAAGTTATCTGCATTTACGGTAGTTGTTATGTTGGTCAAAGTAAGTAACATGCATTGGCTTAAGCTAGTCGAGGTTTACTAAGTTAAATAGTGAGACATACATTGGCAAAGATGGTCACAATCATCAGGCATAAAGTAAATGTGCTGATAAATATAAAGTGTTACATTGTTCAAGTGTTAAGAGAGTTACAGACAATTGAAAGGTAAGGCTACTCATCCCTCAATTGACCGTTGACCACAGTTTTACCCGGCCAAGTTGGGAGTAGTCAATTACTGGGTGAAGCCCTGATGCTTATTAACTTAGTGCCTCAAATCCCACAACGTAGGATTGGGCAGCATCTTGCTTGCATGCTTCAGTTTCTTTGGCCAAGTCTTCATCTTTTTGAACCATCTCTCCTTTGACTTTGTCGATTTCAAACAAGAGCCTGCTCCTTTCTTCAGCAGCCTCTTCGGGTTGGCTTGCGGCCTCCTTGGTCTTCTCGGCCAAGTGTCGCTCAACTTCTTATTGTAAATATTTGGTATGTTGGAGCTCACTTTGCAAGTGTTCCATCTCTTTGCGGAGCTCATAGATTTTCTGGGCCTTGAAGTTCTTTATCGCCTTCTACTCTTTCATTTTTCTAGCAGCCAAGCAGCTTGTGGCAAGGGCTCGGAAAAATTGTCTTATGGCTTCACGAATCAAGTGGTTTTCATCGTGAGCCATAAGTCTTTCCCTCTCTTCAACAGGCAGCAAGGATATCTCAAGGAATGTAGGGGCATCAAGGCTTGGGTCCATAGATTCTTTCCTTAGGAGCTCTCTGCTTCTCCCTCTTGGATAACCACCATATCTCAGGGTAGAGATTGGTCTTCAGAGGGAGCCTCATGGTGAGAAAGAGCACGCCCATCCGAGTGAGAGTTCTCGGTAGAGGCAGAAAGTGCCTTCCTTTTTCCTATGAAGATCGGCCCAGAGAAAGTTTTCTCGATATCATTTGGGTTTGAGGTAGTAGTGGTGGGAGTTTTCAACTTTTGATTTAAGGAATCCTTGGGCACTTTGGCAGTTGTCCTCATCCTCTTGGCCATTTCTTCTATCTCTTTCTTGCTAAATTTGGACAACATCCTTTATGCAAAGAAAATCAAGTGAATGGTTAATACAGAAAGCAAAGGTTCATCTCATTAAGGGTAGGGAATGAGGAGTACCAGTGTAAGCCTTTAGAATACCAAGAGTGAACTTTTTGCTTAGAAGGAAGGCGGTGTTGAAGACAACCTTTAGACCCGACAGGAATTTGCATACCTCCTGATCTGGTTGGGCAGGTCTTCCAGGCGTCGAGCACCCTAGAAATCTAGGTTCTTGAGTCCAGTACAAAGGGAACCCATCCAGAAGGGTTGGATCCCTTTTGTTACATCAAATTTTCAAAAATTTGCCTTTGAAACCGTTATAAGAAGATTGGAAGAGAGTAAGCAAAGTTCTTCCAGGGGCACCGTTGAAGGATACCCATAGTTGGTGACCCAAGTGTTTGGCCTCAAAGAAATAGAGGAAAATCTCGACAGACGGCGAAAGGCCGAACTGTGAGCAAAGAATGATGAAGGCTCGAATGAATGCCCCGCTATTTGGGTGTAGCTGATTCGGAGCTACATTGAGCTCGGTTAACAATTCTTTTTCAAAAATGAACAGGGGAAGATGTAAAAGGAAAATTTTGAAAATGGTGGCATAAAAATAACATAATGGATCCTCAGGGTCCGAGGATTCATCGCAACAAATAGGCTCATCCTCCTCACACGAAACAGTTCTAACAACCCTATCATTCTCTTTAGGGTTTAGGGTTTAGGACCACTTTTCTTAAGGCTACGATACAGCCATGAAAAGTATAAAAGGAGGTTTCTTCTAGGAGGGTTTTAGGGGCCTAAGGGTACATGGAAGAGTAGTCCATTGCAAACATAAACAGATACAAACATCGTTTAGACCAAGCAGTATGAGAAGATCAAGAATAAAGATGAAAGCACATTTTAAATCCATGAAATGCAATTAGCAACAATCATCGACAGAAAATAGTGAATCAAAGAAATTCCCAACTCAGGTAATATGAATAATAATGTGAATGCTCAATGATGAGCTTAGGTAGTATAATCGGCAAAATGAATGCACAATGATGGAGAATGGTAAAGAGGAAATACCTGTTGCGATAAGCGAGTGAAGAAAGGAAGTTTTTTTGCTATGAAAATCTTGATGGCACGAGGGGAAGAAGAAAGCTTCAAGAACAGGTGTTAAGAGTTGAAGGAGTTTGGAATAGTGAGAAATGGATCAGTGTAACGGGAATGAAAGTTTGTGAGTGGATTTATTCGAAAAACCAGGAGTTGAAACGGTTGGGTTATCTGCGTCATTGATTGGAAGAGAAATTGCAAAAGATGGAGGTGCAACAAGCTAGGCCATCTCCTTCTATCCATGATGGGCATCATTGACATAGACCTTCAACAAGAGCTTCTTCAAGTGATTTTGGCCGTGAAGAAGACCATAGGAGAAGGAGAACTCCACCCCAATTTCATGGACATAGACATCACAACCAAGGGGAGAGACATCACTATGGAAATTGCTTCTACCAAGATGCAAAGGCTAGGCTACCATCGGTCAAGCTTCCTTATTTTAATGGCTCTAGTGATCCTAATGTATATTTAGATTGGGAGGCTAAGTGTGAACAAATATTTGAGATCCAAGATGAGCACAAGCTTAAGCTAGCCACCTTAGAGTTTAGTGATTATGCCATGAAATGGTGGCATGGTGTTGTAAAGGACATTATCTATCACAAGGGTCCTCCCGTGGACTCTTGGAACTCTTTAAAGGATCACATGCGCGCTAGATTTGTGCCCCCACATTTTAGGAAAGACCTCATGTTGAGACTCCAACGGTTTCAACAAGGCACGCTAAATGTGGATGAATATTATAAAGAGCTAGAAACGCTTGTGCTTAAAATTGAATTAGAGAAAAGTGAAGAAGCTATGATTGCTAGGTTTGTGAATGGTCTAAGGAAGGATATCCAAGATATTGTTGAGTTACAAGAGTATTCATCATTGGGTTCTTTAGTTCATCTTGCAATGAAGGTGGAAGCCCAACTTGCTAAGAAAAATTCTTTCAAAAATGCTCCCAATGATGGTTACTACAACAAATCTTGGAGGAACAAAAAGTCTTTTTCTAAATTTCCTTCCAAAGATTCTTCTTTCAAACCCAAGGAAACTAAGCCATCTACTTCTAGGCCTAAATCACCCACTAGAACGTCTAATACTAAATGTTTTAAATGTATGGGTTATGGTCACATAGCTGCTAATTGCCCTTCTAAACGAAGTATGTACATGCATGAAGGCATTGTAGTGAGTGAGCATGATTCGGATTCTCCTAAGCATTCATTGCATTCTAGTTCATCTAGTAAGGAAAAGAGTGAATGTCCACTTGAAGGGGATTTGTTAGTTGTGAGAAGACTTCTTGGACAAGTTTCACAACCTTTTGATGAAAGTCAAAGGGAAAATATTTTCCATACAAGATGTCTTATTCAAAACAACATTTGCTCTTTAATAGTGGATGAGGGTAGTTGTGCAAATGTGGCTAGTACAAGAGTAGTAGATAAGCTTGGATTGCCTACTATCTCTCATAGAAAGACCTACAAATTACAATGGCTTAGTGAAGTAGGAGAAATTGTTGTGAATAAACAAGTCCTCATCCATTTCTCTATTGGAAAATACAAAGATGAGGTATTATGTGATATTGTGCCCATGGAAGCCACTCATGTTCTTTTGGGAAGGCCTTGACAATTTGATAGAAAAGTTTTACATGATGGCTTTACCAACAAACTTTCTTTTGAATTCCATGGTCACAAGGTTACTTTAAAATCTCTCTCTCCTAGAGAAGTCCATGAGGACCAAGTCATAATGAAGAAAAAGAGGGAGAGTGAAAAAGATAAAAAAAGATAAAAAAGATAAGAGTTCTAAGCCTACACTCCTTGTGTCTAGGCATGAAATTGAAAGGGAAATAGTGGCTCATCATCCTCTTTTCTTAGCCATCCCTAGAACTCTTAAAGTAGAATCACTTGTTGATAGTCCTCATTGCTTGGAAAATTTGGTAGAAGAGTTTCAAGATGTGTTTCAAGATCCTCCAAAAGGACTTCCACATTTGAGAGGGATTGAGCACCAAATTGATTTGATACCGGGCTCTTCTTTACCAAACCGTCCAACATATAGGACCAATCCAAGTGAAACCAAGGAAATTCGCCAACAAATTGAGGCTTTGATTGAGAAAGGGTGGGTTCAAGATAGCATGAGTCCTTGTGCTATGCCTATCATCTTAGTGCCTAAAAAGGATGGCACATGGCGAATGTGTTCGGATTGTAGGGCCATCAATAACATTACAATTAAGTATAGGCATCCCATACCTAGACTAGATGATTTGTTGGATGAATTACATGGTTCAGAAATCTTTTCAAAGATTGATCTTAAAAGCGGCTACAATCAAATCCGTATCAAACCGGGTGATGAATGGAAGACGGCTTTTAAGACCAACTTTGGTTTATATGAGTGGTTAGTTATGCCCTTTGGTTTAACTAATGCACCAAGTACCTTCATGCGCCTCATGCATCATGTTCTTAGACCTTTCATTGGTAAGTTTGTTGTTGTTTACTTTGATGACATTCTCATTTATAGCTTATCTTTGGAGGACCATAGGTTGCATGTTAGGCAAGTTTTAGAAACCCTTAGGAAGGAACATTTGTATGCTAATCTTGCTAAATGTATGTTTGCTCTTGATCATATAGAATTCCTAGGGTTTGTTGTGAGTTACAAAGGGGTCCATGTGGACAAAACAAAGGTGATGGCCATTCAAAATTGGCCTACACCGAAAACCTTGAATGAAGTCCGAAGTTTCCATGGACTTGCTTCTTTCTATAGAAGATTTGTCCCAAACTTTGGCACCATTGCCGCACCTCTCAATGACATAGTGAAAAAGGATGTGGTCTTTCAATGGGGAGAAGCACAACAAAAGGCTTTTGAAACTTTGAAAGAAAAATTGACTAATGCTCCCATCTTGGCCCTTCCTAATTTCACTAAGACATTTGAGATTGAGTGTGATGCTTCAAGCATAGGTATTGGGGTTGTTATCCTTCAAGAGGGCCACCCCATAGCCTATTTTAGTGAGAAATTGAAGGGAAGTCATCTCAATTATTCCACTTATGATAATAATTATATGCACTTGTTAGGGCTTTGTTTACTTGGCAACACTATCTTTTTCCCAAAGAGTTTGTGATACATAGTGATCATGAATCTCTTAAGTATTTGAAAAGCCAAAACAAGCTTAACAAGAGGCATGCTAAGTGGGTGGAATTCATTGAGCAATTTCCTTATGTGATCAAACACAAGCAAGGCAAAATAAACATTGTGGCGGATGCACTTTCTAGAAGATACACTTTGCTAAATCTTTTACGCTCTCAATATCTTGGCTTTGATCACATTAAGGAACTTTATCATGATGACCTTGATTTTTCTCTCATCTATCAAGAGTGTCTTAAGGGAGGACACAAAGATTTTTTTATACAAGATGGCTTTCTTTTTAATGGAAAACGTCTTTGTGTTCCTCAATGCTCTATTAGATTATCTCTTGTTAGAGAAGCTCATGAGGGGGGTTTAATGGGTCACTTTGGGGTTGCTAAAACTTTGGATGTGTTGCATGAACATTTCTTTTGGCCTCATATGCATAAACATGTTCATAGTTTGTGTGATAAATGCATAGCTTGCCGCAAAGCTAAGTCTAAGATGCATCCCCATGGTTTATATACTCCTCTTCCTATCCCTTCAATGCCTTGGGTTGATATATCTATGGATTTCATCTTAGGATTACCCAAGACATCAAAGGGAAAGGACTCCATTTTTGTGGTAGTGGATCGTTTTTCAAAGATGGCTCACTTTATTCCTTGCCACAAAGTGGATGATGCATGCCACATTGCAAACCTCTTCTTCCAAGAAGTGGTTCGTTTGCATGGGATCCCTAGATCTATAGTGTCCGATAGAGATCCCAAGTTCTTGAGTCACTTTTGGAAGACCTTGTGGGGCAAGCTTAGGACTAAGCTTTTATTTTCTACCACTTGCCACCCACAAACTGATGGTCAAACCGAGGTGGTGAATAGAACTTTGGGGCAACTATTGAGATGTTTTATTTCAGGGAATCCTAGAGTGTGGGAGAATTTACTACCCCATGTTGAGTTTGCATATAATCGTGTAGTAAATTCTACCACCTCACATTCTCCTTTTGAGGTTGTCTATGGGTTTAACCCCTTAACACCTCTTGATCTTCTTCCTATTCCCCTTCTTGGAGATGTTTTGTGCAAAGATGGGGATGGAAAAGCTTCTTTTGTGAAAACTTTGCATAAAGACATCAAGAAGAGAATTGAGAAGAAGGTTGGCAAGTATGCTGAACTTGCCAATAAAAGGAGAAAAGCATTGTTGTTTGATGAGGGCGATTGGGTTTGGCTTCACTTGAGGAAGGATCGTTTTCCTACTCAAAGGAAGTCCAAACTAATGCCTCGTGGGGATGGACCTTTCCAAGTCCTCAAGAGGATTAATGACAATGCTTATGAGTTAGATATGCCTGATACATTCTTAGGTAGTCATACTTTTAATGTCAGCGATCTAACTCCTTTTTCTGTAGGTCTCCAGAATTCGTGGTCGAATTCTCTCCAACTCGGGGAGTATGATGGAGATAAAACTCAAGTGCACATGGAGGCCATCATCAAGAGCAAGAAGAGGTTGAGGCTCAAGTGGAGGACGCCCATGGAGGTCAAAGCCCACCTCAAAGGCTTACAAGAAGCATGTTCAAAGCTTTAGGAGCTAATGGACGTTTATTTTCTCTTTTTGTAATTTCTTTGTGTGAAGGTGCTTAAAGGGAAACATTAGAAACCTCTTTTGTTAAAGCATCTTTAGGTCCTTAGTTAGGAGTATTAAGGGGGGGGGGGGTGCGTTAGTAGATAGGTGTAGGAGTAACTAGGGAGGTGCCAAAGTGAGAGAGAAGGTCACACCTTCTTCATGACATAGTTGGCGCCACTTGCATTTGAATTTAGGGGGGAATTTTGAATTCATTTAGCTTTGCATTTCAGCACCTCTAGGCTATAAATTAAGGTGCTGCCCTTGTACATTTCAGATTTGAATTTTAATTAGAGAAACTATACTCAATTTTTGAAAGAGCATTGGAGAGCTTTGTGCCTTCTTCACTAGTCTTATCTTGATGGTTCAATGGTTACCTCAAGTGGCGACTTGCACACTTATCTTGGAGTCTCCATCCTCCTAGTGGCGTGATAATCCAACCATTCCTCCATCTTCATGAGCTCTCTCTTCTCCTTCCTTCCTTCTCTTTTCATATTCATGTCTTAGCTTGTGTTCTTTGTCTTTTGGTTCGACAATCTTAATTTTCAGCTGGCTGTTCTTCCTTTGTTCTTGATTATGTTCGGTGCTTTTAATTTTCCAGCATTTCTATTCAGTATTCTTGCCTTTTGTTTCATTTTGATCGGTTCATTTCAGTTTTATTCCATTTTGTTCGGTGCATTTTCTTTTCTTTCCAATTTAATCGGTTCAATTTGACAATAATTGGAACTTCCAAATGAGTTTGGGTTTTGGTACTAGTTTTGGTGAGTTCTTGTTCATAGAACCTTGATCCAATTCTATGATAAAGTGCCTATCTCATATCCAACTCAAGATGATTCCTAAGAATGTCAAGAATCATTCAAAGTGTGCTATTGGAATCACATCAACGTGTATGCACTAGATTAAGTCTGGTAAAACGTCACCTCAGGAACTCTTTGTGCACCGCGTCACACCTACCCGTTGGTGAAATCGTCATGTCAGCCGCCAAACCACTAAAGAGCCTCTTCACTTAGCTAAGCTCAGCTCAAGCCTGGGGGGCTTGTATACTGAACAAAGTGCTCGTGTGCTCAAAACCTCGGTCCACAGGCGTGGGTGTGGTCAGCACAGTTATTAGGCCCAAAGGGTGCGTCATGAGTCCGACCCAATTTCATTAGTAAGCCTAGTGGAGAATAATTTAAATAGAGAAAATAAAAAGTTTGGTCATATATTAATATAAAGTTGTTTGTTAAGTATATATGTCGATATATTAAAGTTGTTAGAATAGAATATATGTGAATATACATAGAGTTGTTAATTGGATATATAAAGTTGTTAAATAAGTGGAGAGCACTCGAGAATAAAGGTGCACGAGGTTCTCTTTTGTTGTTAGCACCGTGAGTAAAGGTGCTCGTGGATAGAATATTTGTTGTTATTATTTTATGCTTTCAATAGAGATTATATTCTCGTGAGTGAAAGTTGTTACAAGAGTAGTTATAAAAGAAGCTTGAGACCCCAGCTAAAAGGATGTTGTTTGTGAGTACTAGAGACTGAAACTGATTACTATTTTGTATGCTCTAATTGACTTGATCGTCAGAGTGTGATCAACAGGTAGAGCCCCCTCTGTCCCAACAGATCCATGTTCCAGTGCAACGAGAGGACGCAGAACAGAATCTAGAGGAGACAGGTTAGAAGCAGACCTTTCCACCCAAGTCAACCGGCAAGAAAAAACACCAAATTGATTTTGTTCCTGAAGCCAGCCTATCCAATAGGCCAGCTTACAGAACAAATCCCCAAGAGACTAAAGAGATAAAGAAACAAGTTTCTGACTTGCTGAAGAAGAGTTATTTAGAAAAGTCTCACTCCTTGTGTTGTTCCCGTATTGTTGGTTGCCAAGAAAGACGGGTCTTGGAGAATGTACACTGATTGTTGGGTCATCAATAATATCACTGTAAAATATAGGCAACCAATAACGAGGTTAGATTATATGCTTGATGAATTGCTTGGGGAAACTCTATTTTCTAAATTTGATCTTAAAATCGACTATCATCAAATTAGAATTAAAGAAGGAGAAGAATGGAAAACTACTTTTAAGATCAAATTTGGATTATATGAATGATTAGTCATGCCTTTTGGTTTGACCAATGCCCCAAACACTTCTATGAGATTAATGAATCATGCACTACAAGATTTCATAGGTCATTTTTATGTTGTCTACTTTGATGACATCTTAATTTACAATGGAAGTCTAGATGAGCACAAAGGTCATCTTAGACAAGTCTTAATTATTCTTAGGAAACATCATCTCTTTGTCAACCTTGAAAAATGTATTTTTTGTAAAGAAAATGACATTTTTCTTGGATTCTTGGTTAGGAAAGACAGTGTCCATGTTTATCCTGAGAAAATAAAGGTTATCCAAGAATGGCTCACCTCTAAAAGAGTAGGTGAAGTCCGCAACTTCCATGGTTTAATTGGTTTCTATAGGCGTTTTGTTCAAGACTTTATGCAAACCAAGACAACAAGGAGATGACCAAGGATGCACACTATGAGAAGTTATCTCAACAATCAAGTGGAGAGCTCACCAAAGATTTAGTAGACCTCACCAGAGGAAGAAATAGACACAAACCAGGGCATCTAATGTTCTTCCTGCTGGTCTTCTTAAAGAATAAAACAAGTTGTAAATAAATTAAGCTAACTTTAGGGGTTCAAATAGCAAAGATAGACTATAATAAGGTGCCTTTAGCATAATAGAGAGTGTAGGTATCATTTTAGCTTGTTCTTATCCCTTCAGGAAGGCAATTTGACCTAGTTTCTAGAAGGACAAGCCTAGGATGCGGATTTGATTTAGTCAAACTCTAAGGCTGCCCATTTTATCCCTTTTCCCATCCTACCCCTCTTGCTTGTTTTCCAAGGCTCCTTCACATATAAATAGAAGGCCTACCCATTGTATTTTACATGTTAAATTGTGCGAGGTGTTTGTCAGGCTTGTTTCCTTTTAGCATTTTGTCTCATCTTGAGTGATTGAAGAGCTCTCAAGTGGCGACCATTTCAATTATCTTGGATTAAGACCACACTCCAAGTGGCGTGACCAAATCTTTTCCCTCTCATAAGCTTTTCCTTCCTTTGACTCTTTCCATTTTTTCATTACTCCATGTATCTTTGTGTTCTTATGTTCTTGTTTTTCATCCATTGTCAATTCGGTTTCTATCATGCTCTTATGTTTCCTTCCATGTTCATTTATTTTTCGTCCTTCAT
Source organism: Phaseolus vulgaris (assembly GCF_051622355.1). Lineage (NCBI taxonomy): Eukaryota > Viridiplantae > Streptophyta > Magnoliopsida > Fabales > Fabaceae > Phaseolus > Phaseolus vulgaris. Next base: position 24,349,033 of record NC_143505.1, on the reverse strand, counting down.
CATTAATCACCATATACTTGTATTTTTTCTTTGCTCTCTAGAGTGAACATTCACACTTACTTAACCATTTGGTTAAGTTCGTGTCTAGTGGGGATCTTCTTTGGGTTCTCACCATATAATTGATAAAATCTCAATCCTAAGTCAAGTGTCATATCTAAAATGGAATCATCTAAAACCAACTCACGTCAAGACTTATCTACCTGATGTGAATGCAACAACAAGAATACATGATTCTTTGACATTCTTAGGAGCAACTTGAGTTGGTCATAAATGACACTTTACTTAGAATTGGATCAATGTTCTAATTCAAGAACTCACCAAGACTTTGCACCAACCAAAACTCATATGGAGGTCCATATATTGTCAAATGGAATCAAACAACAAAGAATGGAAGAACACAAATAGAAACCGAACAGAAAATGGAAAGAATGCTACTGCACCGAACAGAAATTGCAAAGCAAAGCTGGAAACACAAATCTAATCGGCACAAGTGAAAGGAAACACCAAGAAATGCTAAACTACCGAATGGAATTGAAAGAAAATGAAAGAAGAACACTTTTAGAAAGGAGCTTGCTGGATTTTGAGACTTGGAGAAGCCATTCACGCCACTTGGAGCTTAGTTCCAAGATAAGTGAAGGAGTGCCGCCACTTGAAGCTCACCATTGCTCACAAGATAAGGCCAAGGAAGAAGAAGACTCAAGACTCACAATTTCTCTCTAAATTTGAGTATAGTCTCTCTACTATAAAATTCCAATCTGAAAAATACAAAGGGAAGCACCTTATTTATAGCCTATGAGGTGCTGAAATGTAAAGCCAAATGAGCCTAAAATGCTACTCAAATTCGGCGCCAACTAGACAATGAAGGAAGTGTGACTTTCCTTCCTAGTTTGGCACCTTTTAACTCCTATCTACACTCCCCCCTAACCTCCCTTACTACTTACACCTATTTATTACATCCGCACCCCTATTCTATAAAAGAAATAAGAAGAGCCATCTTATTATACTCTTGTCCCAAAGCTCTTGCCATGCTCCTAGTGATTCGTTGGGCTTGGGCCCCTTGTTGGGCTTGGACCCCTTGTTGGGTTTGGGCCCCTTGTTGGGCTTGGGCTTCATGGGCTTGAGCATCCTCTACTTGGTTTCCATCACTACCATAACAGCACCACTTAAGGATCTAGTTAAGAAGGGTGTAGCTTTTCTTTAGGGTAAAAAACAAGAAAAAGGTTTTGAAAATGTAAAAGATAAATTAACACACACACTCATTCTAGCTCTACCTAATTTCTCTAAAACTTTTGAGATAAAATGTGAAGCTTCTAGTGTGGGTATAGGTGTTGTGTTAATTCAAGGTGATCATCCTATTGTATATTTTAGTGAAAAACTTAAAGGACCCACTTTTAATTATCTCACCTATGATAAAGAGCTTTACGCTCTCATTCGTGCCCTCAAAACATGGGAACATTATTTGGTGACTAAAGAATTTTTCATTCATACTGATCACGAGTCACTGAAAATACATAAGGGGACAAGGAAAATTAAATAAAAAAACATGCAAAATCGGTATTATACTTGGAACAATTCCCTTATGTTATTCAACACAAGAAAAGAGTGAGTAATGTGGTAGTTGATGCTTTCTCTAGGGACCATACTTTGCTAAAAGCTTTGGGCTAACAAATTTTAGGGTTTGATAACATAATGGAATTGTATGAGAAAGATGAGCATTTTGCATCCATTTTTGCATCATGTCTCAAGAAAACTTTTGATGACTTTTACCTTTCTGAAGGGTATCTTTTCAATAAAGGAAAACTTTGTATACCCCAAGCATCCATCAAAAAGCTTCTTGTAAAGAAAGTCACAAAATGGGTCTCATGGGCTATCATGGAGTTCATAAAACTCTAGCTATTTTGAAAGGAAAATTTTATTGGCCTCACACTTAAGGGGGAGATTATTAAGAATCCAAGTATGAGTTTGATTCTTACATTGAGTATAACTGAGAAATTTGAGCAACATATAAGGAGGAATAACCACAAACTCATTGCCTTAAGGTTTTGAGTTGGTGTTCATGGTTCATTGGTGTTGAATATTGTACTGGACTAGAACGCTCAGAGCTCAGCGCTCAGTGGTTGGACCTCAGCACCTGCCATAGACAGGTCAACTCGGCTCTTGAACCAAATTGGTGGGCCATGTGATTAGGCCCCAGATGTATGTATTAGTTCCTTTTTCGTATAACCCTTTGTGCATAAGGCCTAGGCGGCTAGCGATGAGTAGTTTTAGACCTAGGGGTGTGCTTAGTGCACAGGGGGTCTAGCTTAAGTAAATATTTTCTTTTAAACCTTAGCCCATGTGTGTTAGGGCATGTAAAGGTTAGGTTGAATGTTGTATTCAAGAGAGGAGCGTAGCGCCACGCTGAGGGTGGCTACATAAACAAATTGGACCCCTCATGTTGGTACATGAGTTGGTACCCTGGTGGTTATTCTGTTATTATTTTATGCACTCCCTGGAGGAAAGATTTCGTTCTGTTGCAGCACTGTGAGGGTGTGCCCTTAAGCAGAATATTTTCGTATTGAATGCGCTTTCAGTTGAGATTATATTCTCGTGATAGAAAGTTGTTATAAAAGGTAAACTATAAAAGGGACTTGAGATCCCAGGTAAAGGTACACTATTTCTAAGACTGAAACTTGTTACTTCTTGATTCTTATAAGCCTTGTACTGACTTGATCGTCGGAGTGCAATCAACAGGTAGTGATGGAAGAGGCCCCAGCAACCAAAAGAGCGTCTAGGACCAACCTTGCATGAAGGGCAACCACAAGAGCGTCTAGGACCAATCTTGCATGAAAAGCAACCAAAAGAGCTTCTAGGACCAACCTTGCATGAAAAGCAACCAAAAGAGCGTCTAGGACCAACCTTGCATGAAGGGCACCCACAAGAGCGTCTAGGACCAACAAGGTCCATGACCAAGAGAGTTGATGTGCCAAGAAGGCCCATCAAGCGTTAGCATAGTTGTATTTGTGGTGCAAATAGCATAGCATTGTGAACCTTGTTTAATTTTTGCAAATTAGGATTAAGTTTGGATTAAATAGATTAGTTACGGTTTCTAGAACCTACCACACTAATCTAGGTCGGCCATGTGAAGGCTAGGTGGCCATGTGCTCCCATGTGCCATGTGCTCCATGTGCTTCCATGTGCTTCCATGACCTCTAAAATTGTTGGTGGATAAATATCAATTGGTGCTTGTTGAGTGGGATTTGACTTGAAGAGAGTCTAGCTTTACTTAATAGGTACTGTATTGAAGAATTTAATTACTTAAATCAAAGAGGATCAAGGCAAGGGGTAGCAACAAACACAATACCAAAATACACCATACACCTTGAAGGGCATAACCAAGAAGAGCAACAACAAGTCAAGGGAGTGCACTTTAACTTGTGCAACTTAATCTCTTTACATTTCACTCTTGTTAATTAGTGGATTAATCACGAATTAGACGGTGAGTGTGTCTTCAAAGGCTCAAAGTGTCTAAGAAGCCTCACCTAGGAACGACTAGTTTAAGCTTTGTAGATTAACTTTGTTAATTGTTTTAGCTAGATTTCTTTACGTCAATAGTTGCTTACTTTTGCCTAATTTTCTTATGCTTATTTTTGTTTAAAGCTTTGATAAATTGCTTTAGTTGTTAATGTTGAACCAAGTGGTGTTCAAGCATTGAAGAATCCAAATCCTTTGAAGGATGTTGAAGCCTTTGTTGTGCTTGATGTTGCTGTGATGGTTTAAGCTTTGTTCTGGGGTAGTTTATATGTTGTAATCCACCCTATGATTAAATCTAAAGCATTAGTATTCTCAATCTTTGTGAAAACAAAATGATTTCAAACTAAGTAAAAACAACCGGTTGTTTTGTCGAAACAACCGATTGTTTGTACTTAGGTGTTTTGAGAAAAAGTTTGAAAACTGTTTTGAATGGTTAAACTGTTAAGTACCAAAACAACCGATTGATTCGAGGAAACAACTGATTGTTTGTTTTGGGACCATAACAGAAAAACTGTTTTCTTTGACTGAGCTTTAAATGATTTAACTGCTTACGCTCCAGTCATTAAATGCTTTGACCAATCTTTTAATGCAATTTAAGAGTTTGTTAAGATTTGATAACAAACTACATCTTTGAATATATTCAGAAAAACAGTTAAGAATTAAGAATCTTTGACAAAGTTTTTCTAAAAGAGTTTTTCAAAGTGTTGAGATTGCTAAGTCGTTTGTGATTGATCAAAGTGCTCGAATAGGATTCTGCTTGTATTGATTTCAGATTATCTTCTGTAACAAGTGTAATCCTTGTACTCTGTTGAAAAATTTCGTTTTTGTGTTTGCTGAAGATTGGCTGTGTGTTCTTGAGGTGTTCAAGATCAGCAATCTTAGTATTGGCCAAGGAGAGTGTGTTTCTTGAGGTGTTCAAGGTCATTCTCTTGGTTGTTGTGTAAGTAATCAAGTGGTGATTGCTTAGTGGATATCCTCAGGGTTTCTGAGAAGACTGGATGTAGCTCTGGTTTGGAGTGAACCAGTATAAACAACTGTGTACAATCTCTCTATCCTTAACTCTTTAAATTCAGTTTGTTTGTTGTTTGCTGGTATAAACAACCGATTGTTTCTACGAAACAACTGATTGTTTTTCTGGTTCTATAGCTTTTGCTTGCTGTTTTGGCTAACTGAATTACTGAATCAATTGGTTCCTGAGATAAATTCATTCTAGTTTTTGAAAAGTTTGCGAAAACCCTTTTAAACTATTCACCTCCCCTATAGTTTAAAGCCAACTTTTCTAACAGTTAATTAGATTTGCATTGTTTTTGTTGCATAAAATTTGATTTCTCCATCCTCATTGTGTTCTAAGTGATTGATGAGAATCAAAAAGATGTTGTTAATAGGAAGAATGGACAAGGGTCAAATCATTTAAAGTTCTTCTTATTGGTCTTTTTAAAAGATGAGGCCCAAGCCCAAAGCCCAAGCCCAAGAAGGCCCAAGCCCAAGAAGCTCAAGTCCAAACCATGAGGGGCAAGGCCAAGCATTAAATAAAATGGCATCATTTGAGTTAATTTTGTATAGTTGTAGGAGGTGTGAATATTAAATAAAAAGTGTGAATAGTTAGGGGGGTGTAGACGCATTTTAGGAGGTGCTGAAAATAGGAAGTGGATCACACTTACTTCATGACTAGGTGGCACCAATTTGCATTTGAACTTGGAGGGAACTTGTAAATAGAGAGGTTGGGCTCTTGTAAATTCAGAATTGGATAATTGATATAGAGAAACTCTACTCATTTGGAGAGAGAATTGTGTGAGATTTTGATCTCTTAGCTTAGTCTCATCTTGTGAGCTTTTGGTGAGCTTCAAGTGGCGGCTTCCTTCACTCATCTTGGAACTCCATCACCAAGTGGCGTGATCATTCTCCAATTCCATTCCAGCCTGTTCTTCAACCATCTAAGTTCCATTCCTTTCATCTCCTTGCTGTTTTCATTCATAATCTAGAGTTTTTCATCTTGTTCACCGATTATTTTGTGTTCTATGTGCTGTTTTAAGATTTTGTTCGGTTCATCTTGTTCATTTGGTGTTTTCAATCGGTGCAACTTGTTCTTGATTCAATTCTGTCCAGTTTGATATATTACATGTAGCAATTGTGTTTCTATTGGTGTTCTTGATTTGTTCTTGCTTTCCTTTCAATTCCGCCAAGTGTTTGTGAAAAGGACATGACACTCATTGTTCAATGAGTTTGGCTTCTCTCTTGGATGGCATTATCCTCCATTGAGATGATCTTAAGCCTCCTTAAAGTGTTGTTTCTTGTTAAGTGTCAATCCAACTCATATCATATGGTATCTAGAGCTATGGTTGTATGAAAAAAAAAAATTTGAGTTGCTGGGCACTTTGATTCTGTTTTTGTGATTAGTAATTCTGTTTTTGTGTTTTTTTTTTTTTAGTCTTTCTTGCTGTTTTAATTGTTGTTAATTCATTGTGCTTGAGTCATTTTATTTTTTGAATCCTTACATATTTTGTCTAGTCATGTTTTTTCCTATAATGTCATCAATTCCTTGTAGTACTTTTCTTGCTATCTTTGGTTGATTGCTTTTATTTGAGTACAAATTTGGTTTCTGTTTTTCTTGATCCTTTGGTGCATTTTATTTTTAGTTTTGAGTTCATGCTTGTGTACAAGTTCTTAAACATCACTTCTATTGTGTCTTTTGAAGTTTCTTAATTCTGTTTTTCATTCCAGTATAGGTTCCTCTGTTTTTCTTAAAAACGTGCTGACTGTTTGGTTTATTAAAATATATGTGGTTACTGGAAAATTCTGAAATTCTGGATTTAAGTACTTTGAGGTGTTACAAAAGAGTGAAAAAAAGAAGTACATCAAAATTCAATATACAAAAAAATGATAAATGAAAAACGTACAGTGTGTAAAATTCTGACGCTAGAAAACGGTGATTCGGCAGTAATTTTCGGAAATTTATCACAATTAATTGGCTTACTGTTTTTGAGTGATTCCAATGCCAATTTTTAGATAACATCTTGAATTTTCAGTGGTTAAAAATTCACATTCCAGTTCGCTTTCTACAGTTACAGTTAAATATTTTAAGTCACGCACAGTTTTTAAAAAAAAAATTCCAGTAGCATTGTTTTTGTTTTCTTCATCTATTCTAGTACTATTCTTTAGGACTCCTTTGAGTGCTATCCTTTCATTGTGTGCCTTACTTTTCTTGCTTGTCTTTTAATTCATATTCTTTTCCAGCTTTGTCATATATTGCATTTTGTTTTGGTTTAGCTTTTCTTGCTTATATCTTTTCTTGATTGTCTTCTTGTTTCCTCTAAGTTTTGTGGTAACTTGTTCTTAAGTGAGTGTGGTTTGCTTTAACATTTTTCATTTGAAGCTCATCCAATCCACAAGAGAGGCTTGGTTAAGGAAAGAACACTTTTATTGGAGTGGTTTGAGTACATTCTTTTGGCCTTTTCCAGCAAGCTACATTTTGCTTTATTTTGCTAACAAGTTTCCTTAATTGTTTGTTTCTGTTTTTGTGCCTTTTATGATCATGGATAATTTTTGTAGTGGAGAATCCTCCAAACCTTGCTCACCTCAAAAGGCAGCTCTCTTTGAAGATTTAAAGAATGTTAGACAATCAAATGCACAATATCTTGATGTGATAAGACAAATGGAGGCAAGGCTCCAAAGCTTGGAGATAACCCGTGAAGAATTCATTCAAAACCGGGAGAGAAGACATCATCATCATCATCGGCATTCTTCAAGGACTTCTCACTCTTCTCATGGATATCATGAAGACAATGCACGACAAAGGCACCATCACCATGAAGAGAGGCGCCAACATGTGGCTGTCCCTTATTCACCTAATGTAAAACTCCCTAGCTTTAGTGGTGAGAGTAATCCTAATGTGTACTTAGGGTGGGAGGCCAAGGTTGAGCAAATATTTGATGTAAATGGGGTTATAGAGGATCATAGGGTTAGATTAGCTTCCTTAGAATTCTTAGACTATGCCATGCAATGGTGGCATCAAACTCTCTTGGACATTGACCTACACAAGAGACCGCCCGTGGTCTCTTGGGATGATTTCAAAGCTTGTCTACGCGCTAGATTTGTGCCTCCACTGATGGAAGAGGGCCAAGCACAACCTTCCATGAAAGGAAAGAGCCAAGTCAAGAGCGTCTAGACCCAAGCCAAGCATCTAAGACCAAGCTAGGAGCGTCTAAAGATCAAGCTAGGAGCGTCTAAGATCAAGCTAGGAGCGTTAAAGACCAAGCTAGGAGCATCTAAGATCAAGCTAGGAGCGTCTAAGACCAAGCCAAGAGCGTCTAGAACAAGAAGACTTGGATCAAGATATGAATGGGAAAAGGCCTAATAGCACATATTCCGTGAAGGCCCATCAAGTGTAGTTTAGCTTTAAATGAGGTGTAAATAGCATAACCATGTAGACAATTGTTTAATTTTCTACACATTAGAATTAAGGAAGCATTAACCTTGATTAGCTAAAGGTTTCTAGAAGCCTTTACTAATAAAGGACCATGTGCACCCATGTGCACCCATGTGCCATGTGCACCCATGTGCGATGTGCACCCATGTGCCATGTGCACCCATGTGCTTCACATTTACATTACATTTAGCTAGCATTTCATTTGCACTTAGCTTAAGAATTACGGCCTCCTTAGCCTATAAAAGGAGATGCCTATCAGTTGTATTTGTAAGATTAATTGAATAGTGAAATGCTGCCAAAATTGTGTCATTCTCACTCCTTGCCTAAACTCTCTTAGGAATAGGCTTTTAATCTTCAAACCTTTCACCACCTTCAAAGGGGCTGGCTGAACCTCCCTATTTCCACACTCTTCATGCACCTTCAAGGTCACCATAGCTCCTAGGAGGATCTTGCACATCTCAATCCATAGCTTCCGCACCATTTTTCACAACATCCAAGAAGAGCTCCATGAATTTGCCATCATTGGGTATCATGAGCATAGGTTCTTCAAAGATGAGTAGTTCTTGGTCTTTTCATTTTGAGTTCTTCTTTATTCATCTTGTTTCCATAATTGTCTTGCTGTTTTTTAATTTTTACTTTATTTTGGTGTGCTATTTGGAAGATCCAACCGGTGCACTTTGTTCAATTGATCTTGAACAATCCTTGTGCAATTTGTGATAGGATTCCATACACCTTGAGTTGCTGTTTTTTATTTTAGGTATTTGAGTGTTTATTGCACTTTTATTTGGTTCATTTTATGCTCTTTGAGTCTTTTAATTTCTGAGTCCATATATGTTTTGTCAAGTCATGTTCATCTACAATGTCATCAACTCATAGTAGTCCTTTGTTTGGCTTGATTATTTCTTGATTTTGGGTATTTTTGCTTGTTTTGAAACTGCTGTGATTTTGATCTTTTGGTGCCTTTTATTTTTAGCTTGAGTTCATATTTGTGTTTACATCTTACACAAATTCCTTTTCATCAATTCCATTGTGTTTATCTTTTGGTCTCTTGCTGTTTTTTTCCAGTTTTTACAGAATCCCCTGTTTTACATACTCTGTGCTGGCTGTTTTGTTTCAGAAAATTATTTCCCTACATAGGAAATTTTTTATTCTCTGGATTATGCAAGATTGAGGTGTTACAGAAAACACAAAAAAAGAATCAGCTCAAAAGAGTCAATAGAAAAAAAAATGATAAATATTTTGAAAACAATGTGCAAATCTGGGCGCAACAGTTGGCGTAACTGAACACTGAATTTGAAAAATTTATTAAAAAAAATGGCTCATGCGTTTGGAGTGAAACCAACGCCAGATTTAGTTAAGATCTTGAATATTTTGCATATAAAATTTCAGAATCAAATCTTAAAGGGGCAGCTAAGCATAAATCGAGGAAAATCACGTTCTCTGGCCCACAACAATTTTTCAGTGGTGCTGTTTTTTGATTTTGAAATCTATTCTAGTGTTATTCTTAGGATTCATTTTGTGTGCCTACCTTTATTTGAGTACATTTATTTGCTTGTCTAATATTCTTGGAACTCTTTCTAGTTGTCACAATCTAACTCCATTTGTGTGGTATTGTTTTTCCAATTAAATTGTTTCTTGCTTTCATTCTTTGGCCTCTAAATTGGGTGTTGGAATTCATTCTCAATTGGTGCCTATTTGAGTGGAAATTTGACTTGAGTAAGGTTTAGTCTTCTTGATAGGTGCTGGAATTGGAGAATTAAGTCCTTAATTCTAAGGGGAACAAAAGTAAAGGCAGAAACAAATACTTCTCAAAACACCACAAACACTTGGAGGGCCCAACAAGAAAAGACAACCAAGGAAGTGCCAATAGCAAAAAAAAGATCAAAAAAGGGAGTTTTCTTAATTTTCTTTGCAACTTAACTTGTGTTAATTACTTCTTTAATTACGTGATTAGACGGTGAGTGTGTCTTCAAGGGCTCCAAGTGTCCAAGAAGCCTCACCTAGGGCCGACTAGTGTAGAGTTTTCTAATTAGCAATTGTTAATTGTTTTTAATTACATTTCCTTGCTTAATTAGCTACAGATTTTGATGGAAGAGGGCCAAGCACACCCTTCCATGAAAGGCAAGAGACAAGTCAAGAACTTCTAGACCCCAAGGCAAGAGCATCTAGACCATTCAAGACCAAGCTAGGAGCGTCTAAAGATCAAGCTAGGAGCGTCTAAGACCAAGCTAGGAGCGTCTAAGACCAAGCTAGGAGCGTCTAAGACCAAGCTAGGAGCATCTAAGACCAAGCTAGGACCATCTAAGATCAAGCTAGGAGCGTCTAAGACCAAGCCAAGATCGTCTAGAACAAGAAGACTTGGATCAAGCTATAAATGGAAAAAAGGCCTAATAGCACATATTCCGTGAAGGCCCATCAAGTGTAGTTTAGCTTTAAATGAGGTGTAAATAGCATAACCATGTGGACAATTGTTTAATTTTCTGCACATTAGAATTAAGGAAGCATTAACCTTGATTAGCTAAAGGTTTCTAGAAGCCTTTACTAATAAAGGACCATGTGCACCCATATGCACCCATGTGCCATGTGCACCCATGTGCTTCACATTTACATTTCATTTGGCTTATATTTGTGTAGCATTTAGGTCATTAAATCTGGTCCTCCTTAGCCTATAAAAGGAGGAGCCAACCTCATGTATTCGAAGTTTATTGTGAGTAAAGTTATGCTGCCATTTTGTGCCAAGCTTTGCTTCTCCCTAGAATTCTAGGCTCTAAACTTCACAACCTTCACCTTTCTTTGGGCTGGCCGAACCTCCCAATATTCATACACACCATGCACCTTCAAGATCACCATAGCTCTTAGGAGGATCTTGCTCACACACATCCATGGCTTCCGCACCATCTTTTACATGATTCTAAGAAGAACTTCATGAAATTTGCCATCATTTGGTATCATGAGCTTAGGTTCTTCAAGATGAGTTGTTCTTGGTCTTTTCATTTTTAGTTCTTCTTTATTTCATGTTGTTCATCTTATTTCCATAATTGTCTTGCTGTTTTTTACATTTTAATTTGTTTTGGTGTGCTATTTGGAAGATCCAACCGGTGCACTTTGTTCAATTGATCTTGAACAATTCTTGTGCAAATTGTGATAGGATTCCATACAACTTTGAGTTGCTGTTTTCTTTTAGGTTTTTGAGTCTTTATTGCACTTTTAATTTGGTTCATATTATGCTCTTTGAGTCTTTAATTTCTGAATCCATATATGTTTTATCAAGTCATGTTCATCCACAATGTCATCAATTCATAGTAGTCCTTTGATTGGCTTGATTGTTTCTTGATTTTGGGTATATGATTTTGCTTTGAATCTGCTGTTCATTTGATCTTTTGGTGCCTTTTTAATTTTAGTTTGAGTTCCTATTTGAGTTTAGATCTTACACAAATTCCTTTTCTCAATTCCATTGTGTTTAAATTTTGGTATCTCGCTGTTTTTTCCAGTTTTTCCAGAATCCCCTGTTTCACATTCTCTGTGCTGGCTATTTTGTTCCAGAAAAATATTTTCACTCATAGGAAAATTTTGATTCTCTGGAATATGCAATTTTGAAGTTTTACAGAAAATACAAAAAAAGAATTAGCTCAAAAGAGTCAACAGAAAAAAAATGATAAATAGTTTAAAATCAGTGTGCAAATCTGAGGCGCTACAGCTGGCGTAACTGAACACTGAAATTGAAAAATTTATTAAAAAAAAATGGTTCATGCGTTTTGAGTGATTCCAAAGCCAGATTTTAGCTAAGATCTTGAATATCTTGCATATCAAATTTAAGAATAAAATCTAAAAAGCACAGCTCAGCATAAATTGGGGAAAAACACGTTTCTGGCCCACAACAAATTTCCAGTGGTGCTGTTTTTTATTTTGTAATCTAATTCTAGTGTCATTCTTAGGAATTCTTTTGTGTGCCTACCTTTATTTGAGTACCTTTTATTTGCTTGCTTAATATTTCTTGGACCTCTTTCTAGTTGTCATAATCTAACTCCTTTTGGTGGTACTGTTTTATTCAATTAAATTGTTTCTTGCTTTTGTTCTTTGACCTCTAATTTGGTGCTGGAATTTATTCTCCCTTGGTGCTTAATTGAATAGAAACTTGACTTGGGTAAGGTCTAGTCTTTTGATAGGTGCTGGAATTGGAGAATTAAGACCTTCATTTTAAGGGGAAACAAAGACAAGGCAGAATCAAGCTTTCTTGAAAACACCACAAACACTTGGAGGGCCAACAAGCAAAGACAATAAGGAAGTGCATTTAGCAAAAAGAGGATCAACAAAGGAGGTTTTCTTAATTTCTTTGCAACTTAGTTGTGTCAATTACTTCTTAATTACGTACTTAGACGGTGAGTGTGTCTTCAAGGGCTCAAAGTGTCCAAGAAGCCTCACCTAGGGCCGACTAGTGTAGAGTTTTCTAATTCGCAATTGTTAATTGTTTTTTATTGCTTTTCTATTGCTTAATTAGTTTCGTTTTTGCAAATTGTGTTGCTTTGTTAAGTTTTGTTAATTCTTTTGCTTGGTTAATTAGTTAGCTTGCATTGTTTTTCCTTGCATTAAAATCTGATTTCTTCAACTTGATTGTGTTTAAGTGGTTTACTAAGAGAAAGTTTTGTGTGAAGCATTAAGGGATAGTCTTTGGCTAAGGCAAGGCTTGGTACTTAAGAAGTCCACTGTGACTCACCTCCCTTACCTGGAAGACTACCTTCTTGGACTTCCCTAAATTTTCTCAAGGTAAAATACTTGTATACACAAAGTTTTAGTCATGTCTTCTTCTTCTCATTCTACAAAGTCTATTGGAAGTGAATTAAAATCTTTAAAAATTCTTTTGAAAGAAGTTTCACAAACTGTGCAATCAATTGCATATAGACAATTGGAGAGTGAGACTAAACTTAATGTTTTGACTAAAGCAAAGGATGAGAAGTCTCACATTCTAAAAAAAATACCTTCTCATGCATATATCTCTAAAGATCATGATTCTTTTGGGGAGGGAAGCATTAGAGTAAATGATTATTATCAAGCACCCCCTAGAAGACATAGAAGAGATAGAAAAGAACAAGAAAATCCAAGAGAGGTTAGGGTAGACCAACCCCATTTCCATGGAAAAGAAAATATAGAAGCTTGCCTAGATTGGGAAATGAGTGTAGAAAAATTGTTTGCTTCCCATAAAGAGAGAAAGGAAAGAAAAACACAAAAGAAGAGAGGGGAAGTCGAAAGGGAAGCTAAAGAAAAAGAAGAAAAAGAAAAGCATGAGAAGACCCTTGAAGAACAAAAGGCATGGGAGAAGAGTGTTCCTTCCCACAAGGTCATTTAACAAGACCAAAGATTTAAAAATACCTTTGAAAATATGTGTCTTGTTGAACAACCTCAAAGCCTTACCTTTTGTAAAGGAACACTTGCAATCCTAAGTGAAAAAGAAGAGTCTTTAAAAGAAACTTGCATAGATAAAAATGAAATAGATTATTTCTCATATGTGCTAGGATATCACTAAGTGAATGTCAAGTTTTTTATAAGCATCTACAAAAACAATTTTTTATGTGAAGTAGTGCCTAAAGAAACTTGTCATGTCTTATTAAGACAACCATTGCAAAGTGTACAAATCCTTATAAACAATGGTTGTCACAACGAGACTATCCTTACACATAAGAGAAAAAGTCTTCATGAAGGAGAACTCATGGGACAAATTAGAGTTGATAAAACTCTAGAGCTTTTAAAAGGAAAACTTTTGTCCCCCATGAGAAAAGAAGTTCAAAGACATTACCTTAGGTACAATTCTTGTTTTCAAACTACGCCCAAGGCAATGTCTCATAAACTCTATACTCCTTCACCTTTTGCAAATGATCCTTGGGAAGATATAAATTTCATATTAAAACTCTTCTCTAGAGAAGTGATACATCTTCATGGTTTATCTTCAAGCATAGTGTTGAATAGAGTTCCAAATTTTGCAAACCATGATTTGAGGATTTCCTTTGGAAAACTTGCAACTAAATTGCACACTTTAAATTCTTATCATCCTCAAACGCATGGTCAAAATATATTTGAAAATCTAGCTCTTTCTACTATGCCTAGAATAATCATGAAGTGCACACACAACTCTAGAGGTGAGCAAACATACCATAAAGTAGTTCACAAAACTACTTATATTTCTACTTTTAAAGTTATGTGTGGGTTCAATCATCTTTCTCCTTTTAAGTTGTTACCATCTTCTATAGGATTTATGCCTAAAGAGAAAGTAACCACAAATGAACATTTTAAAATACATAAGATGATTAGAGACCACACACAACCATTAAAAGAGAAACTTTGTCCAAGGTTGCCAAAACCAAAAGAAAAAAAAATGGCAACCTAGTAAAATTAATTTCCAAACTAACACCTATGCCTTATTTGATTATTTCTATAGGTGGACGTTTGATCCAGGAGGACAAGCTTTGGCGAAGCAAAAGGTTGCTATCCGAGATCAAGTCTGTAGATCCGAGGATAGATCTTCTCAAGAAGGAGGAGATGATGGACACCATCCAGCCACAATCATTCCCCTAGGAAGCAAAAGCATTGGATTTGAGGACCAATCCTTTTCAAGAGGGAGGGGATGATGGAAGAGGGCCAAGCACACCCTTCCATGAAAGGCAAGAGCCAAGTCAAGAACGTCTAGACCTCAAGGCAAGAGCATCTAGACCATTCAAGACCAAGCTAGGAGCGTCCAAGACCAAGCTAGGAGCGTCTAAAGATCAAGCTAGGAGCGTCTAAGACCAAGCTAGGAGCGTCTAAGACCAAGCTAGGACCATCTAAGACCAAGCTAGGACCATCTAAGATCAAGCTAGGAGCGTCTAAGACCAAGCCAAGAGCGTGCAGAACAAGAAGACTTGGATCAAGCTATGAATGGAAAAAAGGCCTAATAGCACATATTCCGTGAAGGCTCATCAAGTGTAGTTTAGCTTTAAATGAGGTGTAAATAGCATAACCGTGTGGACAATTGTTTAATTTTCTGCACATTAGAATTAAGGAAGCATTAACCTTGATTAGCTAAAGGTTTCTAGAAGCCTTTACTAATAAAGGACCATGTGCACCCATGTGCACCCATGTGCCATGTGCACCCATGTGCTTCACATTTACATTTCATTTGGCTTATATTTGTGTAGCATTTAGGTCATCAAATCTGGTCCTCCTTAGCCTATAAAAGGAGAAGCCAACCTCATGTATTCGAAGTTTATTGTGAGTAAAGTTATGCTGCCATTTTGTGCCAAGCTTTGCTTCTCCCTAGAATTCTAGGCTCTAAACTTCACAACCTTCACCTTTCCTTGGGCTGGCCGAACCTCCCAATATTCATACACACCATGCACCTTCAAGATCACCATAGCTCTTAGGAGGATCTTGCTCACACACATCCATGGCTTCCGCACCATCTTTTACATGATTCTAAGAAGAACTTCATGAAATTTGCCATCACATTTCATTTGTGTTGCCTTGTTTAGTCATTGCTAAATCTTCTTGCTTGGTTAATTAATTAGCTTTCATTGTTTTCTTGCATTAAAATCTTGGTTTCTCCAACTTAATTGTGTTTTAAGTGGTTTACCAAGAGAAAGATTTGTGTGAAGACATTGAGGGATAGTTTTTGGCTAAGGCAAAGACTTGGTATTTAAGTAGTCCATTGTGACTCACCTCTCTTACTTGGAAAACTACCTTCTTTAACTTCCCTAATTTTTCACAAAGTAAAACACTTCTATACACAAAGCTCTAGTCATGTCTTCTTCTTCTCATTCTGCAAAGTCTATTGGAAGTGAAGCAAAATCTTTAAAAACTCTTTTGAAAGAAGTTTCACAAGCTGTGCAATCAATTTCATATAGACAATTGGAGAGTGAGACTAAACTTAATGTATTGACTAAAGCAAAGGATGAGAAGTCTCAATTTTCAAAAAAATTACATTCTCATGCATCTAGCTCTAAACATCATGATTATCTTGGGGAAGAAAGTCCTAGTACAAATGAATATCATCAACCATCCCCTAGGAGAGCTAGAAAAGAGAGACAAGAAAACCTAAAGGAAGCTAAGGTAGAGATACCTCATTTCTATGGAAAAGAAGATGTAGAAACATATCTATACTGGGAGATGAGGGTAGAGCATTTGTTTGCTTACAACCATGTGAGTGAAGAAAAGAAAGTACCCTTAGCTACCTTAAGTTTTCAATGTGATGCTATGTATTGGTGGAATGCCCTAAAAAGAGAGAGACATCTCCACAAGGACCCTCCCCTTACAACTTGGAATGAGCTTAGGGGAGCCTTGAGATGTTGCCATATTCCCTCACATTACAATAGGATGTTTATGGACAAGCTCTAAGGACTTCATCAAAAAGATATGAGTGTAGAAGAATATTGGCAAAAGATGATATCATATATTGAGAGGGCAAGGATTAACGAAGACAACCATACCTGATGAGAATCAAATAAAGGAGGCTTTTATTAATGGAGGAAGAGGACATCCACCCTCACATTTGAAGTTCTTCCTTCTAGTCTTCTCAAAATTAAAAGAAGACATAAAATAAAGATGAGGCCCAAGCCCAAAGCCCAAGCCCAAGCCCAAGAAGGCCAAAGCCCAAAGAGCCCAAATCCATCCCATGAGGGGCAAGGCCAAGCTTTGAAATACTCTTGTATAGTTTTAGGAGGTGTGGTTATTAAATAAAGGTGTGTGAAAATGTAAAATAAAGTCACATTGTCCATGTGACTTAGGAGAGTGGTGTAGGTGTAGTTTTTGGGAGGTGTCATAGTAGAAAAAGGTCACACCTCCCATGTGACTTGTTTTTGGTGGGAATTTCAAATGAGTTTATTTGAAATTTCCCACCTATTTTTCAGCACCTTAGGCTATAAATAGAGGTGCTTCCTTTGTAAAATTGAGATTTGAATTTTATCTAAAGAAACTATACTCAAAATTGGAGTGAGCATTTGGAGAGCTTTGAGCTTCTTCTCTAGTCTTATCTTGAAGGACCATGGTTTCCTCAAGTGGCGGCTTCCACACTCATCTAGGAGCATCCATTCTTCTAGTGGCGTGATCATCCAACCATTCCTCCATCTTCATGAGCATTCTCTTCTCCTTCCTTTCTTCTTCTTCAATTTGTTCTTATTGCCTTGAGTTTTGAGTTGTTTTTGTTTCGGTTCCTTTAATTTTCCAGCACCTATTTTCTGTTTAGTTTTTAAATTCTGTTCGGTTCTTTTGTTTTGAAGTTCAATTCTGTTCGGTTTGTTCTTTTCCTTCTCCTTTGTTGATTCAATTTGACAATATTTGGTTCATCCAAATGAGTTTGGGATTTGGTACTTGTTTTGGTGAGTTCTTGATCTTAGAACTATGATCCAACTTCTAAGAAAGTGCCTCTACATTTTCCAGCTCAAGGTGATTCCTCAAAGTGTCAAGAATCTTGTTCTATGTGGCTATTGGAATCACATCATGTGGTATCATGAGTCTTAGGTTCTTCTTGTTTAATTGTTGAGTTGTGTGCACTTTATTTTCAAGAGCTCTTTTAATTTCTTGCAATTTAAGTTTCTGTTTTAGAATTTTAATTGAGTTTTCTTGCTGTTTTTCTTTTGCTCCAAGTGTTTGTGGAAAGGTTTACGGCACTCATAATTCTTATGAGTATGGTTGCTCTTTTGGAATGGCATTATCCTTCCTAGAGTATACCTTAAGCTTCCTTTCACTTGTTACAATTTGTGTTGTGTCTTTTAATTTTTGAATCATGTCAAGTTTTGTCTTAGTCATGTTATTCCATATATGTCATTACTTCTAGTAGTACTTTTATTGTTTTGATTGTTTCTTGCTTTGGTGTCATATAATTTTCTGAATTGATGTTGATCCTTTGTGCATTTTCTTTTTAGAATTGAGTTCATACTTGTATTCTAGACCTATACAAGTTCCACTACATCATTTTCTATTATGTCTTTGCTAGTTCATCATTCTGTTTTTTATTCCTATTAGGATTCCTCTGTTTCTGAAAAGAGTGCTTACTGTTTTTCCTTATTGCAACTGATTTACGTACTGTAAAATTCTGAAATTCTGGATTTGAGATATTCAAAGTGTTAGAAAAGAATAGAAAAAAGAATCATTCAAAAATATGAAGTACACAAAAAATGATAAATAAAATAAAAAAGTGTACATTCCTGCCGAAAAAAATACGGTAATCTGGCAGTGATTTTAAAAAATTTATTTCTCTCAATTGGCTTACTGTTTTTAATTGATTCCAGTGCCATTATTGAGTTAACATCTTGAAGTTTCTGTGGTATAAATTTCATAATCCAGTTCGCTCTACAACGTTCCAGTTAAATCAGTCAATATCAAACACAGTTTGCATAAAAAAAAAAATTTCCAGTAGCTAAATTTTTTGTTTTCTTCATCTCCTCTAGTGCTTTTCCTTAGGTTTTCTTTTGTGTGCCTACTTTTCTCATTGAGTTCTTTATTTTCTTGATTGTCTTTCATTCTTACTCTTTGAGTTTGTCTTACGTATAGTATTCCTTTTGCAATTACCTTTCCTTGCTTATACCTTTTCTTGTTTGTCTTTATTGTTTCTTTGGTTTTGTGGTGGTTTGCTCTTAAGATTGGTGTGCTTGCTTTGACATATTTCATTTGAGGATTCCAAGGCCTCAAGATCAGATTCGTGCAAGAACATTATTTCTTTGAGAGTGATCTCTTTTTTCAGCCTCATTTCACTTCGGCAGTTTCATTGCCAAGCTCACTGTTTTTGCTAATTTTGTTTCTTAACTTGTTTGCTGTTTTTGTGTGTTTGCTGTTTTTTATTTGCAAAATGGCTGGCTATTCAAGTGGTGCATATTACAAGCAGCATTCTCCTTGCAAAGTTACAGTCCTTGGTGAAGAAGAACATAGAAGAAGGAGGCATCACCATCATTCTCATGAAGAGAGCTATAACCGTGACCAAAGATATCACCAAGTGTTCAACATTGCTTGTAAAAAAGTCCCTAGTTTTAATGGTGATAGTGATCCTAATGTGTATTTAGAATGGGAGACTAAGGTTGACCATTATTTTCATGTGTATAAGGTCCAAGATGACCAAAAACTTAGATTAGTTTCTTTATCCTTTTTGGGCTATGCCAAAGAATGGTGGCATAAAATTGTAATGGACATTATATATCGCAAGAAACCTCCCGTGGTTTCTTGGAATGCTTTGAAAGAGTGTATGCGCGCGAGGTTTGTTCCTCCTTCTAGGAAGGAACACTTGTTGAAGTTCCAAAGGCTTCCTCAAGGACATAGGATGGTAGAAGAATACTTTAAAGATTTTGAAACAACTTTGACTAAAATGAATATGCATGCTAATGAAGAGTCAAAGATAAAATGGTTTGTACGTGGTTTGAGAAGAGATATTAGAGAAATTGTAGAATTAAATGAGTACTCTTCTTTAAAGAAAGTGTTTCGCCAAGCCATCAAGGTGGAATCCTATCTTTTGAAAACAACTTTCAAAAATACTCATGATGATGATTTCTACAACTCTTCTAGGAAGGATGCCAACAAAATGTCTACTCAAAATTCTCCTTCCAATTTTTCCAAACAAACCATATTTCCAAAAAACGTTTCTACTACAAAACCTTCTACTCCTAAGTCGCCTACCAAAACTTCAAATACCAAATGTTTTAAATGTTTAAGTTTTGGGCACATAGCTCTTCATTGTCCACAAAAGCAAATCTTAAAGATCAACAAAGTAAAACAAGACCTAACTCACCCACCTACCACAAGTAAACAAGAAAAAGACAAAGAAGGCCAAGTTGACATGGGTCTTATCCTTTCACCTCCAAGGTGTTTTCCTTCCTTATCTTTTTCATTACCCAAGGTTCCTATTTCACCACCATCTTGGTTAAAAAATGTTAGGGATGATTTGTTCATACCTCCTAATGGTTGTCACCATTTAAGAGGTCTTTTTCCAAAACATCACATCATTCCCAAACAAATTTTTCCAACTTGGTCGATTTATAGAACCTCCTTTTCTGAAATCCCATTATTTACAAATGCTAAGTCATGTTTACATTTTTCTTCCACTTTTAATTGTAAAACTAAACTGACTTTGTTATATGCAGGGATTCAGAATTCGTGGACGAATTCTCTCCAACTCGAGGAGTATGATGAGAATCAAATAAAGGAGGCTTTTATTAATGGAGGAAGAGGACATCCACCCTCACATTTGAAGTTCTTCCTTCTAGTCTTCTCAAAATTAAAAGAAGACATAAAATAAAGATGAGGCCCAAGCCCAAAGCCCAAGCCCAAGCCCAAGAAGGCCAAAGCCCAAAGAGCCCAAATCCATCCCATGAGGGGCAAGGCCAAGCTTTGAAATACTCTTGTATAGTTTTAGGAGGTGTGGTTATTAAATAAAGGTGTGTGAAAATGTAAAATAAAGTCACATTGTCCATGTGACTTAGGAGAGTGGTGTAGGTGTAGTTTTTGGGAGGTGTCATAGTAGAAAAAGGTCACACCTCCCATGTGACTTGTTTTTGGTGGGAATTTCAAATGAGTTTATTTGAAATTTCCCACCTATTTTTCAGCACCTTAGGCTATAAATAGAGGTGCTTCCTTTGTAAAATTGAGATTTGAATTTTATCTAAAGAAACTATACTCAAAATTGGAGTGAGCATTTGGAGAGCTTTGAGCTTCTTCTCTAGTCTTATCTTGAAGGACCATGGTTTCCTCAAGTGGCGGCTTCCACACTCATCTAGGAGCATCCATTCTTCTAGTGGCGTGATCATCCAACCATTCCTCCATCTTCATGAGCATTCTCTTCTCCTTCCTTTCTTCTTCTTCAATTTGTTCTTATTGCCTTGAGTTTTGAGTTGTTTTTGTTTCGGTTCCTTTAATTTTCCAGCACCTATTTTCTGTTTAGTTTTTAAATTCTGTTCGGTTCTTTTGTTTTGAAGTTCAATTCTGTTCGGTTTGTTCTTTTCCTTCTCCTTTGTTGATTCAATTTGACAATATTTGGTTCATCCAAATGAGTTTGGGATTTGGTACTTGTTTTGGTGAGTTCTTGATCTTAGAACTATGATCCAACTTCTAAGAAAGTGCCTCTACATTTTCCAGCTCAAGGTGATTCCTCAAAGTGTCAAGAATCTTGTTCTATGTGGCTATTGGAATCACATCAATACCACCATAGCTAGGTTTCTAAGTGGTCTCAAACTTGAGATAAGAAACAAAGTTGAACTTTTACCTTATAAAGATTTAAATGACTTGATTCAACTTAGCATTAAAATTGAAAAACAAATTTTGAGAAAACAATCAAGTCAAAAACAAAGTTCATACTATGTATCTTATGACAAGGATGAGTTGCATAAAGGGGAAGAAACATCTCTAGAACTTTCCCAAAACCTAACCAAGCATATCTCTCACTCTCAAGCTAGAGAAATTCCATGTTTAGAATACCTTGGCAATGATCAATTAGCATCTCAATGTTCCAATGAAAGATCTATGATCTTAAGGGACAAAGATGAGAATAGTAGCCAAGAAAAAGAAGCTAGTGAGAGTGACGAAAATGTAAAAATAGAAAAAGCATGAGAAAATCCTTGAGAAACAAAAGGCGTGGGAGAAGAGTGTTCCTTCCCACAAGGTCATTCAACAAGGAAAGCACATTGAACATACCTTTGAAAATATGTGTCTTGTTGAACAACCTCAAAGCCTTACCTTTTGTAAAGGAACACTTGCAAGCATAGAAAAAAAAAGAAGAATCCTTAAAAGAGGCTTGCATAGATTATTTTACATATATACCAAGATATCCCCAAGTGAAGGTCAAGTTATCTATAGGTAACTACCAAACCAATTTTTTATGTGAGGTAGTACCTAAAGAAACTTGTCATGTCTTATTGAGATAACCCCTGCAAAGCATTAAAATTTTCATGAACAATGGTTGTATCAAAAAGACTACCTTCGCACATAAAAGAAAAACTCTTCATAAAGGAGAACTCATGGGACAAAATAGAGTTGATAAAACTCTAGAGCTTTTAAAGGGAAAACTTTTGTCGCCCATGAGAAAAGAAGTTCAAAGACATTACCTTAGATACATTTCTTGTTTTACAAATACGCCTAAGGTAGTGTCTCATGAACTCTATACTCCTTTACATTTTGTAAATGATCTTTGGGAAGACATAAACCTCAATTTTATCTTAGAGCTTCCTAGGACAACAAAAGGTTTTTCCATGGATATGGATAAACTCTTCTCTAGAGAAGTGATAAGTCTCCATGGTTTATCTTCAATCGTAGTGTTGGATAGAGCTCCAAAAATTGAAAACCATCATTCGAGGATACTTTTAGAAAAACTTGAAATTAAGTTGTACTCTTCAAATTTTTATCCTCAAAAGAATGGTCAAAATACAATTGAAAATCTAGCTCTTTCTACTATGCCTAGAGTAATCATGAAAGACAAACACAACTCTAGAGATGAGCATGCACACCATAAAGTAGTTCACAAAACTACTTATATTTCTACTTTTGAGGTTGTATGTGGGCTACATCATCTTTCTTCTTTTGAGTTGTTACCATCTCCTATAGGATTTGTGACTAAGGAGAAAGTAAGCACAATTAAAAATTTTAAAATGCATAAGATGATTAGAGAACACATACAACAATCAACAAAGAAATATTGTAAAAAGTTGCCAAACACAAAAGAAAAACAAAAATGGCAACTTAGTGAAATTAATTTTCAAACTCACACCTCTGCTTTATTTGATGATTTTCGTAGGTACACGTTTGACCCGGGAGGGCACTCCTAGTTCTGAAAGCAAGAGGCTGTTATCCGAGATCAAGCCTGAAGATCTGAGGATAGATCTTCTCAAGAAGGAGGAGATGATGGACACCATCCAGCCACACTCATCCCCCTAGTTGAAGAAAAAGCATTGGATTTGAGGACAAATCCTTTTCAAGAGGGAGGGGATGATGGAAGAGGGCAAAGCACAACCTTCCATGAAAGGCAAGAGCCAAGTCAAGAGCGTTTAGACCCAAGCCAAGCATCTAAGACCAAGCTAGGAGCGTCTAAAGATCAAGCTAGGAGCGTCTAAGACCAAGCTAGGAGCGTCTAAGACCAAGCTAGGAGCATCTAAGATCAAGCTAGGAGCGTCTAAGACCAAGCCAAGAGCGTCTAGAACAAGAAGACTTGGATCAAGCTATGAATGGGAAAAGGCCTAATAGCACATATTCCGTGAAGGCCCATCAAGTGTAGTTTAGCTTTAAATGAGGTGTAAATAGCATAACCATGTGGACAATTGTTTAATTTTCTTCACATTAGAATTAAGGAAGCATTAACCTTTATTAGCTAAAGGTTTCTAGAAGCCTTTACTAATAAAGGACCATGTGCACCTGATGGAAGAGGGCCAAGCACATCTAGCCATGGGAGCCAAAGCCCAAACCATGAAGAGCGTCTAGACCAAGAAGAGCGTCTAGCTACAAGGATGGAGCGTCTAGATGTGGAACTAGACCGTCTAGGTCCTCTCACAAGGTCAATGGCCAAGCATGTTCAAGCCCAAGTGAATGAAGCCACGGATGGAAGAGAGAAGGCTTTGTACATGTTGCATAAAGGCCCATTAGGGGTACTTAGTAATTAGAGTAGTGTAGAAAGCATATTTGAGTGAAACTTTCTAGAAGCTTTCTATGTGTGACCGGTCATGGCACATGGCTTATGATTTGCATTTCATTTGGTTTCCATTTCATTAGCTATTAGCTTAGCTTCTACGTCCAAATAGCCTATAAATAGGAAGGCTATCTCTTGTATTTTCCAAGTTTATTGTGAGTAAAGTTATGCTGCCATTTTTGTGCCAAGCTTTGCTTCTCCCTAGAATTCTAGGCTCTAAACTTCATCTCCTTCACCTCTCCTTGGGTTGGCCGAACCTCCCTAGCTTCATACACATCATGCACCTTCAAGATCAACACCACTCTTAGGAGGATCTTGCTCAAACACCTTCATAGCTTCCGCACCCCTTTTCCTTACATGATTCAAGAAGACCTTCATGAAATGCCATCATTTGGTATTATGAGCTATGGTTCTTCAAGATGAGTTGCTTTTGGTCTTTCATTTTTAGTTCTTTTTTACTTTCATGTTGTTCATCTTATTTTCCTTAATTGTCTTGCTGTTTTTTACATTTTAATTTGTTTGGTGTGCTTTGTGGAAGATCCAACCGAAGCACTCTTGTTCAATTGATCTTGAACTAGTTCTTGTGCAATTTGTGATAGGATTCCATACACCTTTGAGTTGTTATTTTCTTTTAGGCTTTTGAGTCTTTATTGCTTTCATTATTTGGTTCATATTATGCTTTGAGTCTTTAATTTTCTGAATCTATACATGTTTTGTCAAGTCATGTTCATCCATATTGTCAACAATTCATAGTAGTCCTTTTATTTGACTTGATTGTTTCTTGATTTTGGGTCTCTTTAATTGCTTGAATCTGCTGTTCTTTGCTCTTTTGGTGCCTTTTTAATTTTAGTTTGAGTTCATATTGTGTTTAGATCCTACACAATTCTATTTCACAAATTTCCATTGTGTCTAAACTTTGGTATCTTGTTGTTTTTGTTTCCAGTTTTCAGAATCCCTTGTTTCAGATTTTCTGTGCTGACTGTTTTGATCCAGAAAAATATTTCCACTCATAGGAAAATTTTGATTCTCTGGAATTTGCAAGTTTGAAGTGTTATAGAAAGGACAAAAAAAGAATTAGTCCAAAAGAAGCAACATAAAAAAAATGATAAATCTTTTAAAATCAGTGTGCAAACCTGAGGCGCTACAGCTGGCGTAACTGAACACCAAAATTGCAAAATTTATTAAAAAACATTGGTGCATGCGTTTTGAGTGATTCCAAAGCCAGGATTTAGATAAGATCTTGAATATCTTGCATATCAAATTTTAGAATCATATCTTAAAAACACAGCTCAGCATAAATTGGGGAAAAATACGTTTCTGGCCCACAACATTTTCCAGTGGTGCTGTTTTTTTTATTTGGTCATCTAAATCTAGTGCCATTCTTAGGATTCTTTTGTGTGCCTACCTTTATTTTGGTACCTTTTATTTGCTTGCTTAATATTTCTTGAACCTCTTTCTAGTTGTCATAATCTAACTCCTTTTGGTGGTACTGTTTTATTCAATTTAATTGTTTCTTGCTTTTGTTCTTTGACCTCTAATTTGGGTGCTGGAATTTCTTCTCTCCTTTGGTGCTTATGTGAATTGAAACTTGACTTGGTTAAGGTTTAGCCCTTTGATAAGTGCTGGAAATTGGAGAAGCAAGACCTTCATTCTAAGGAGAAGACAAAGACAAAGCCGAAGCAAACTTTCTCAAAACACTACACACATTGGGAGGGCTAACAAGCAAAGACAACAAGAGGGAGTGTCACTAGCAAAAGGAGGATCAACAAAGGGGGTTTTCTTAAATTCCTTACAACTTAATTTGTGTTAATTACCTCTTAATTACGCTTTAGACGGTGAGTGTGTCTTCAAGGGCTCAAAGTGTCCAAGAAGCCTCACCTAGGGCCAAATAGTATAGCATTCTTGATTAGTAATTGTTACTTGTTTGTAATTGCTTTTCTATTGCTTTAGTAGTGACGCTTTGCATGGTTAGTTTTGTTTAAATTTGTGTTAAACCGACTAGTTTTGTTGAATAGATAGCTTACATTGTTTTCTTGCATTTATTTCTCAACTTATTTGTGTTCTAAGTGTTTCACTAAGAGAAAGTCTTGTGTGAAGATATTGGGGGATAGTTTTTGGCAAGGAAAAGGCTTGGTACTTAAGTAGTCCTTTGTGACTCACCTCCCTTACCTGGAAAACTACCTTCTTTAACTTTCCTAAACTTTCTCAAAGTAAAACACCTATATACACAAAGTTTTAGCCATGTCTTCTTCTTCTCACTCTCCAAAGTCTATAGAAAGTGAAGTAAAATCTTTGAAAACTCTTTTGAAAGAAGTATCACAAGCGGTACAATTAATTTCTTTTAGACAATTGGAGAATGAGAACAAAATCAATGAGATGGCTAAAGCTCAAGAAGAGAAATCACAAAAATCACAAAAATAAAAAAAAAACTCATATTCATGCATCTAAGAGCAATGAGTCTCTAGGGGAGGGAAGCCTTAGAATTAATGACTACTACCAACCACCCCCTAGAAGGAATAGGCAAAGGGAGCAAGAGGTGCCAAGGGAAACTAGAGTAGACTTACCTCATTTTCATGGAAAAGAAAATGTAGAAATTTATCTAGATTGGGAAATGAAGGTAGAGCAACTTTTTGCTTGCCATAGAGTAAGTGAGGAACGTAAAGTACCCTTAGCCGCCCTTAGCTTCCAAGGGAATGCCATGTATTGGTGGACCTCTCTCGAAAGAGAAAGGCGTCTTCATAGGGAACCTCCCATTACATATTGGAATGACCTTAGGGGAGCCCTAAGACGCCGACACATACCTTCCTACTACCATAGGGAGTTGATGGACAAGCTCCAAAGACTCCAACAAAGAAACATGAGTGTGGAAGAGTATAGACAAAAAATGGAGCTCTACATGATGAGAGCCTCCATTAGAGAAGAGGAGGATACCACAATAGCTAGGTTCCTTAGTGGCCTATCACTTGAGATAAGAGATAGAGTGGAGCTCTTACCTTATCAAGACTTGAATGATTTGGTTCAACTTTGCATTAAAGTTGAGCAACAAATTTTACGCAAAACATCAAGTCAAAAGGTGAACCCTTACTCTAACTTTTATCCCAAGAAAGAGTTTAGAAGGGAGGGTAGTACATCCAAAGAAAAACCAAAAGAACCTACCAAACCTTTTACCAAAGAAACCTCCACCCCACCCATCCGAGCTAGAGATGTCAAGTGTTTCAAGTGCTATGGAAGAGGACATGTGCAAGCACAATGTCCAAACCAAAGGACTTTGTTTCTTAAGGGTGTAGACGAGTACACTAGTGGCGAGGATGAGCCTAGTGAGAAAGAGGAGGGGGGAGAGGATGAGAGGGTAGCTCCACTAGAGGGAGAATTGCTTATGATTAGGAGAACCCTCAACAATCACCCTAGCACATCCATTGAAACACAAAGAGAGAACATATTTCATACAAGATGCAATGTTTTAGAAAACATATGCTCTCTCATTGTGGATAGTGGGTCTAGTTGCAATTGTTGTAGTGCTAGGATGGTGGAGAAGCTTAAGCTACAAGTAGTTCCTCACCCAAAACCTTATAAACTTCAATGGCTTAATGAAAATGGGGAACTACATGTAGACAAGCAAGTGGAAATCAAGTTTTCCATAGGGAACTACAAAGATAAGGTTTTATGTGATGTAGTACCTATGGAAGCTTGTCATATTTTATTAGGGAGACCATGGCAATTTGATAAGAAAACCTTGCATGATGGTCTCACTAACGAAATTTCCTTCACCCACAAGTATAAAAAGTTTGTACTTAGTCCTTTACCACATTCTCAAGTGGTAAAAGACCAAATACAAATGAAGCAAAAGAGGGATGAGGAAAAAAAAAAAAAAAGCGCTAGAAAAAGAGAAAATCCTTAGGGATAGGAAGGCGTGGGAGAAGAGTGTTCCTTCCCACAAGGTTGGTCAACAAGAAAAGCCTCTTGAAAACGTTTTTGAAAATTTGCTTCTTGTTGAACAACCAAGCCTTATCTTTTGTAAAGGAGCACTTACATGCACTGCCACAAGTAGTGAACTTATGAATTTACCTCCTCAAATAGAAAATCTTTTAAGTGAATTTGAAGATCTATTCTCCCATGAGGGGCCCATTGGGCTTCCCCCTCTAAAATTGACTTTATTCCGGAGGCAAGCCTACCAAATAGGCCTGCTTATAGAACCAACCCCGAGGAAACAAAGGAGATAGAATCACAAGTTCAAGACTTGTTGGAGAAGGGTTGGGTTCAAAAGAGCCTAAGCCCTTGTGCTGTACCCGTCTTGTTGGTGCCAAAAAAAGATGGAAAATGGTGCATGTGTTGTGATTGTCGAGCAATCAACAACATCACCATCAAGTATAGGCATCCAATCCCAAGGCTTGACGATATGCTTGATGAATTGCATGGGTCAACTCTATTCTCCAAAATTGACCTTAAAAGTGGATATCACCAAATTCGAATCAAGGAAGGTGATGAGTGGAAAACCGCTTTTAAGACCAAATTTGGATTATATGAGTGGTTGGTGATGCCCTTTGGGCTTACTAATGCCCCAAGTACATTCATGAGGCTTATGAATCACACCTTGAGGGATTGTATAGGTAAATATGTAGTAGTTTATTTTGATGATATCTTAGTATATAGTAAAACTCTAGAAGACCATCTAAGTCACCTTAGGGAAGTTCTTCTAGTGCTTAGAAAAAATAGTCTTTTTGCAAATAGGGATAAGTGTACCTTTTGTGTAGATAGTGTAGTTTTCTTAGGTTTCATAGTAAACAAAAAGGGGGTGCATGTAGATCCCGAGAAAATCAAAGCCATCCGCGAGTGGCCAACTCCACAAAATGTAAGTGATGTACGAAGTTTTCATGGGTTAGCTAGCTTCTATAGAAGGTTTGTGCCTAATTTTTCTAGTCTAGCTTCTCCTTTGAATGAACTAGTTAAAAAAGATGTTGCATTTTGTTGGAATGAAAAGCATGAGCAAGCCTTTCAAAGGCTCAAAGCTCAACACACCAATGCACCCATTCTATCTCTCCCAAATTTTTCCAAAACTTTTGAGATAGAGTGTGATGCATCGGGGGTAGGCATAGGTGCGGTTTTGTTGCTAGGTGGACACCCCATTGTATATTTTAGTGAAAAACTCCATGGTGCCACCCTCAACTACCCCACCTATGACAAAGAGCTCTATGCTCTTGTGCGAGCCCTAAAGACTTGGGAACACTATCTTGTGTCCAAAGAATTTGTCATCCATAGTGATCACGAGTCTTTAAAATATTTAAAGGGCCAACACAAGCTCAACAAGAGACATGCTAAATGGATGGAATTTCTTGAACAATTTCCTTATGTAATCAAATACAAGAAAGGAAGCACCAATATAGTGGTCGATGCTCTTTCAAGACGGCATACACTCTTTTCAAAATTGGGTGCCCAAATTCTTGGATTTGACCACATAAGAGAGCTTTACCAAGAAGATCAAGAACTCTCATCCATCTATGCCCAATGTCTACATAGAGCGCAAGGAGGTTACTATGTGTCCGAGGGATATCTTTTTAAAGAGGGAAAACTTTGCATTCCCCAAGGAACACATAGGAAACTCCTTGTCAAAGAATCACATGAGGGGGGACTCATGGGCCATTTTGGAGTTGATAAAACTCTAGATCTTTTAAAAGCAAAATTTTGTTGGCCACACATGAGGAAAGATGTCCAACGACATTGTTCTAGATGCATCTCATGTTTAAAAGCAAAGTCTAGAACAATGCCGCATGGACTCTACACCCCTTTGTTGATTGCAAATGCTCCTTGGGAAGACATTAGCATGGATTTCATTTTAGGACTTCCTAGGACTGCAAGAGGCCATGACTCTATCTTTGTGGTAGTGGACCGTTTTAGCAAAATGTCCCATTTTATTCCATGCCACAAAGTAGATGATGCTCAAAATATTTCTAAACTCTTCTTTAGAGAAGTGGTGAGACTCCATGGTCTCCCTAGAAGTATAGTGTCCGATAGAGATCCCAAGTTTATCAGCCACTTTTAGAAAACTCTTTGGGGTAAACTTGGAACAAGACTACAATTTTCAACTTCTTGTCATCCTCAAACGGATGGACAAACCGAAGTAGTCAATAGATCTCTTGGAACTATGCTTAGGGCTATCATGAAAGGCAGCCACAAATCTTGGGATGAGTACCTTCCCCATATTGAATTTGCTTACAATAGAGTAGTTCACAAGACTACTAATGCTTCTCCTTTTGAAGTAGTATATGGCTTTAATCCTCTCACACCCATGGATTTGATACCCCTTCCTACTCCACAAGATTTTGTGCATAAGGAAGGCGTAATCAAAGCTGATTTTGTAAAGAAAATGCATGAGAAGATTAAACTCCAAATACAACAACAAAATGAGAAGTACACAAAATACAACAATAAAGGGAAGAGAGAAATACTTTTTGAGGAAGGAGACTTAGTTTGGCTTCACCTTCGCAAAGATAGATTTCCAACTCAAAGGAAGTCCAAACTAAGTCCCCGAGGTGATGGACCCTTTCAAGTCCTCGAGTGAGTCAACAACAATGCATATAAATTGGACCTACCTCTTGAATATGGAGTACATGACACTTTTAATGTAATTGATCTTTCTCCATTTGTAGGTACCAATGACGATGACGAGCTGGATTTCAGGACAAATCCTTTCCAAGGGAGAGGGGATGATGGAAGAGGGCCAAGCACATCTAGCCATGGGAGCCAAAGCCCAAACCATGAAGAGCGTCTAGACCAAGAAGAGCGTCTAGCTACAAGGATGGAGCGTCTAGATGTGGAACTAGACCGTCTAGGTCCTCTCACAAGGTCAATGGCCAAGCATGTTCAAGCCCAAGTGAATGAAGCCACGGATGGAAGAGAGAAGGCTTTGTACATGTTGCATAAAGGCCCATTAGGGGTACTTAGTAATTAGAGTAGTGTAGAAAGCATATTTGAGTGAAACTTTCTAGAAGCTTTCTATGTGTGACCGGTCATGGCACATGGCTTATGATTTGCATTTCATTTGGTTTCCATTTCATTAGCTATTAGCTTAGCTTCTACGTCCAAATAGCCTATAAATAGGAAGGCTATCTCTTGTATTTTCCAAGTTTATTGTGAGTAAAGTTATGCTGTCATTTTTGTGCCAAGATTTGCTTCTCCCTAGAATTCTAGGCTCTAAACTTCATCTCCTTCACCTCTCCTTGGGTTGGCCGAACCTCCCTAGCTTCATACACATCATGCACCTTCAAGATCAACACCACTCTTAGGAGGATCTTGCTCACACACTTTCATAGCTTCCGCACCCCTTTTCCTTACATGATTCAAGAAGACCTTCATGAAATGCCATCAGCACCCATGTGCATCCATGTGCCATGTGCACCCATGTGCTTCACATTTACATTACATTTAGCTAGCATTTCATTTGCACTTAGCTTAAGAATTACGGCCTCCTTAGCCTATAAAAGGAGATGCCTATCACTTGTATTTGTAAGATTAATTGAATAGTGAAATGCTGCCAAAATTGTGCCATTCTCACTCCTTGCCTAAACTCTCTTAGGAATAGGCTTTTAATCTTCAAACCTTTCACCACCTTCAAAGGGGCTGGCTGAACCTCCCCATTTCCACACTCTTCATGCACCTTCAAGGTCACCATAGCTCCTAGGAGGATCTTGCACATCTCAATCCATAGCTTCCGCACCATTTTTCACAACATCCAAGAAGAGCTCCATGAATTTGCCATCATCCACACTTTAGGAAAGACCTATTGTTGAAACTCCAACGGTTTCATCAAGGCACGCTAAGTATGGATGATTACTTTAAACAACTAGACACGCTTTTAATTAGAGTTCATATGGATGAGAGTGAGGAAGCTAAAATAGCTAGGTTTGTTAGTGGCCTTCGAAGGGACATTCAAGACGTGGTAGAACTACAAGAATATTCTTCATTACAAAATGTAGTTCACCTTGCTAGTAAAATTGAAAATCAAATTGCAAGGAAAAATGCTTTCAAAAATTCTTCTAAAGATAGTTACTACCACTCTTCTTTGAAAAATAGAAATGGCTCTTTTTCAAGTCTCCCTTCTAAGGACTCTACTTTCAAATATAGAGATTCTAAGCCTTCCACTTCCAATTCTAGGCCTAAATCACCAACTAAATCATCTAGTACGAAGTGTTTTAAATGCTTAAGCTATGGACATATTGCTTCTAATTGCCCTTCTAAACGAAATATGTATATGCATGATGGGGTAGTGGTTAGTGAGCATGAGTCCGAAAACTCTAGACATTCCTCACCTTCTAGGTCCCCAAGTGAGAATGAGAGTGAAAGCCCACAAGAGGGTGACCTATTGGTAATAAGACGCATGCTTGGACAAGTTTTAAAACCCTTTGATGAAAGTCAAAGAGAGAATATCTTTCATTCAAGGTGTCTTATTAATGATAGGGTGTGCTCTTTGATTGTGGATGAGGGGAGTTGTGCTAATGTGGCAAGCACAAGAGTGGTAAACAAGCTTGGATTATCTACCATCTCTCATGCCAAGCCCTACAAATTACAATGATTAAGTGAGGTAGGTGAGATTATTGTTAACAAGAAAGTCCTCATTACATTTTCTATTGGTAAATATAAAGATGAGGTCTTGTGTGATGTTGTCCCAATGGAAGCCACACATATTCTTTTAGGTAGGCCATGCCAATTTGATAGAGAAGTTTTTCATGATGGCTTTACCAAAAAAATTTCTTTTAACTTCCATGGGCACAAAGTCATTCTTAAGTCTCTCTCTCCAAAGGAAGTCCATGACGACCAAGTTAAAATGAGAGAAAAGAGAGAGAAAGAAAATTGATGGAAGAGGGCCAAGCACAACCTTTCATGAAAGGCAAGAGCCAAGTCAAGAACGTCCAAGATTAAGCTAGGAGTGTCTAAGACCAAGCTAGGAGCGTCTAAGACAAGCTAGGAGCGTCTAGGACAAGAAGACCAAGCTAGGAGCGTCTAGGACAAGAAGACCAAGCTAAGAGCGTCTAGGACAAGAAGACCAAGCTAGGAGTGTCTAGGACAAGAAGACTTGGATCAAGCTATAAACGGGAGAGTGGCATACTAGCACATATAATGTGAAGGCCCAACAAGTGTAGTTTAGCTTTAATTAGGGTGTAAATAGCATAGCCATGTGGACAAATGTTTATTTTTCTGCACATTAGAATTAAGGAGGAGTTAACCTTGATTAGCTAAAGGTTTCTAGAAGCCTTCACTAATCAAGGGACGGTTTTATGAAGCCATGTGCACCCATGTGCTCCATGTGCTCCATGTGCCCATGTGCCTCCACATTTCCATTTCATTTTGCTTACATTTCATGTGCACTTAGCTTAACATTTACGGCCTCCTTAGCCTATAAAAGGAGATGCCTAGCACTTGTATTTGCAAGATTAATGAGAGTAATGTTATGCTGCCAACATTGTGCCATACATTGCTTTTGCCTAGTTTCTAGGACCTAATCTTCATCTTCATCACCTACCATAGGGCTGGCCGAACCTCCCTTCTTCCATACACATCATGCACCTTCAAGATCACCATAGCTCCTACGAGGATCTTGCACATCTCAATCCATAGCTTCCGCACCTTTTGATCACAAATCCGAGAAGAGCTCCATGACTTTGCCATCATTTGGTATCATGAGCATAGGTTCTTCAAAGATGAGTAGTTCTTGGTCATTTTAATTTTGAGTTCTTCTTTGTTTCATATTGTTCATCTTGTTTTCATATTTGTCTTGCTGTTTTTAATTTTTACTTTGATTTGGTCTGCTATTTGGAAATTCCAATCTGTGCACCTTGTTCAATTGATCTTCAGCAATCCTTGTGCAATTTTTGGTAGGATTCCATACACCTTTGAGTTGCTGTTTTTTATTTTAGGTATTTGAGTCCTTATTGCAATTTTATTTGGTTCATTTTATGCTCTTTGAGTCTTTTAATTTCTGAATCTATATGTGTTTTGTCTAGTCATGTTTTTCCAAAATGTCATCAAATCATAAGTAGTACTTTGTTTGGCTTATTTGTTTCTTGATTTTGGTCTAAATATTTGTTATGAATCTGCTGTGTTTTTGATCTTTTGGTGCCTTTTATTTTTAGCTTGAGTTCATATTTGTGTTTAGATATACACAAATTCCTTTTCATCAATTCCATTGTGTTTGTCTTTTGGTATCTTGCTGTTTTTTCCAGTTTTTACAGAATCCCCTGTTTTGCATAACTCTGTGCTGGCTGTTTTGTTTAAGAAAATTATTTTCCTACATAGGAAATTTCTGATTCTCTGGATTATGCAAGATTGAGGTGTTACAGAAAAGACAAAAAAAGAATCAGCTCAAAAGAGTCAATAGATAAAAAATTATAAATATTATAAAAACAGTGTGCAAATCTGGGCGCTACAGTTGGCGTAACTGAACACTGATTTTGAAAAATTTATTAAAAATAAATGGTTCATGCGTTTGGAGTGAAACCAACGCCAGATTTTAGTTAAGATCTTGAATTATTTGCATATAAATTTTTAGAAGCAAATCTTAGAAGGACAACTCAGCATAAATCGGGAAAAATCACGCTCTCTGGCCCACAACAATTTTTTTCAGTGGTGCTATTTTTTATTTTGAAATCAATTCTAGTGCTATTCTTAGGATCCATTTTTTGTGCCTACCTTTCTTTGAGTACCTTTATTTGCTTGTCTAATATTTCTTTGGAACTCTTTCTAGTTGTCACAATTTAACTCCATTTGTGTGGTACTGTTTTTTTCAATTAAATTGTTTCTTGCTTTAATTCTTTGGCCTCTAAATTTGGTGCTGGAATTGATTCTCAAGTGGTGCTTATTTGAGTGGAAATTTGACTTGAGTGAGGTCTAGTTTTCTTGATAGGTGCTGGAATTGGAGAATTAAGTCCCTAATTCTAAAAGGAACAAAGGCAAGGGTAGAAACAATTACTTACCAAAACAAATACCACAAACACTTGGAGGGCCCAACAAAGAAAAGACAACCAAGGAAGTGCCAATAGCAAAAAAAGATCAACAAAGGGAGTTTTCTTAATTTTCATTGCAACTTAACTTTTGTTAATTACTTCTTTAATTACGTGATTAGACGGTGAGTGTGTCTTCAAGGGCTCCAAGTGTCCAAGAAGCCTCACCTAGGGCCGACTAGTGTAGAATTATCTAGTTTAGCAATTGCTAATTGTTTTAATTGCACCTCTTTGCTTTAGCTAGTTACGTTTTTAATTGTTTTGTCTTGCTTAAAGCTTTGTTAATTCTTGCTTGGTTAATTAGCTAGTTTGCATTGTTTTCTTGCATTAAAATCTGATTTCTCCAACCTAATTGTGTTTTAAGTGGTTTACTAAGAGAAAGCTTTGTGTGAAGACATTGAGGGATAGTCTTTGGCTAAGGCAAGGCTTGGTATTTAAGTAGTCCATTGTGACTCACCTCCCTTACCTGGAAGACTACCTTCTTTGACTTCCCTAAATTTTCTCAAAGTAAAATACTTCTACACACAAAGCTCTAGTCATGTCTTCTTCTTCTCATTCTGCAAAGTCTATTGAAAGTGAAGTAAAATCTTTGAAAACTCTTTTGAAAGAAGTTTCACAAGCTGTGCAATTGATTTCATCTAAACAATTGGAGAATGAGGCCAAAACTAATAAATTGACTAAAGCAAAGGATGAGAAGTCTCAATTTTCAAAAAAATTACATTCTCATGCATCTAGCTCTAAACATCATGATTATCTTGGGGAAGAAAGTCTTAGGACAAATGAATATCATCAACCATCCCCTAGGAGAGCAAGAAAAGAGAGACAAGAAAACCTAAAGGAAGCTAAGGTAGAGATACCTCATTTCTATGGAAAAGAAGATGTAGAAACATATCTATACTGGGAGATGAGGGTAGAGCATTTGTTTGCTTACAACCATGTGAGTGAAGAAAAGAAAGTACCCTTAGCTACCTTAAGTTTTCAATGTGATGCTATGTATTGGTGGAATGCCCTAAAAAGAGAGAGACATCTCCACAAGGACCCTCCCATTACAACTTGGAATGAGCTTAGGGGAGCCTTGAGATGTCGCCATATTCCCTCACATTACAATAGGAAGTTTATGGACAAGCACCAAGGACTTCATCAAAAAGATATGAGTGTAGAAGAATATTGGCAAAAGATGATATCATATATTGAGAGGGCAAGGATTAATAAGGACAACCATACCACCATAGCTAGGTTTCTAAGTGGTCTCAAACTTGAGATAAGAAACAAAGTTGAACTTATACCTTATAAAGATTTAAATGACTTGATTCAACTTAGCATTAAAGTTGAAAAACAAATTTTGAGAAAACAATCAAGTCAAAAACAAAGTTCATACTATGAATCTTATGACAAGGATGAGTTCCATAGAGGGGAAGAACATATACAAGAACCATCTCTAGAACATATAAAGGATCACTTGCAAGCATACGCAAAAAAGAAGAGTTTTTAAAAGAAGCTTGCATAGATAAAGATTATTTCTCATATGTGCTAGAATATCACCAAGTGAATGTCAAGTTATCTATAAGCATCTACCAAAACAATTTTTTATGTGAAGTAGTGCCTAAAGAAACTTGTCATGTCTTATTGAGACAACCATTGCAAAGTGTACAAATTTTCATAAACAATGGTTGTAACAACGAGACTATCTTTACACATAAGAGAAAAAGTCTTCATGAAGGAGAACTCATGGGCCAAATTAGAGTTGATAAAACTCTAGAGCTTTTAAAAGGAAAAGTTTTGTCCCCCATGAGAAAAGAGGTTCAAAGACATTACTTTAGGTACAATTCTTGTTTTCAAACTACACCTAAGGCAATGTCTCAAGAACTCTATACTCCTTCACCTTTTGTAAATGATCCTTGGGAAGACACAAACTTCATATTAGAGCTTCCTAGGACAACAAAAGGTTTTCATTCGATTTTCATGGATAAACTCTTCTCTAGAGAAGTGGTACATCTTCATGGTTTATCCTCAAGCATAGTGTTGGATAGAGCTCCAAATTTCGCAAACCATGATTTCAGGATTCTCTTTGAAAAACTTGCAACTAAGTTGTACACTTTAAATTCTTATCATCCTCAAAGGCATGATCAAAATACATTTTAAAATCTAGCTCTTCCTACCATGCCTAGAATAATCATAAAAGACAAACACAACTCTAGAGATGAGCATACATACCATAAAGTAGTTCACAAAGCTACTTATATTTCTAGTTTTGAGGTCATATGTGGGCTAAATCATCTTTCTCCTTTTAAGTTGTTACCATCCTCTACAGGATTTATGCCTAAGAGAAAGTAACCACAACTGAACATTTTCAAATAAATGAGATGATTATAGAACACATACAACCATCAAAAGAGAAATATTGTGAAAAGTTGCCAAAAACAAAGGAAAAACAAAAATGGCAACTTAGTGAAATAAATTTTCAAACTAACACCTCTGCTTTATTTGATGATTTCCGTGGGTACACGTTTGACCCGGGAGGGCAATCCTAGTTCTCAAAGCAAGAGGCTGCTATCCGAGATCTAGTCTGAAGATCTGAGGATAGATCTTCTCAAGAAGGAGAAGATGATGGACACCATCCAGCCACAACCATCCCCCTAGGACGCAAAAGCATTGGATTTGAGGACAAATCCTTTTCAAGAGGGAGGGGATGATGGAAGAGGGCCAAGCACAACCTTTCATGAAAGGCAAGAGCCAAGTCAAGAACGTCCAAGATCAAGCTAGGAGTGTCTAAGACCAAGCTAGGAGCATCTAAGACAAGCTAGGAGCGTCTAGGACAAAAAGACCAAGCTAGGAGCGTCTAGGACAAGAAGACTTGGATCAAGCTATGAACGGGAGAGTGGCATACTAGCACATATAACGTGAAGTCCCAACAAGTGTAGTTTAGCTTTAATTGGGGTGTAAATAGCATAGCCATGTGGACAAATGTTTATTTTTCTACACATTAGAATTAAGGAGGAGTTAACCTTGATTAGCTAAAGGTTTCTAGAAGCCTTCACTAATCAAGGGACGGTTTTATGAAGCCATGTGCACCCATGTGCTCCATGTGCTCCATGTGCCCATGTGCCTCCACATTTCCATTTCATTTTGCTTACATTTCATGTGCACTTAGCTTAACATTTACGGCCTCCTTAGCCTATAAAAGGAGATGCCTAGCACTTGTATTTGCAAGATTAATGAGAGTAATGTTATGCTGCCAACATTGTGCCATACATTGCTTTTGCCTAGTTTCTAGGACCTAATCTTCATCTTCATCACCTACCATAGGGCTGGCCGAACCTCCCTTCTTCCATACACATCATGCACCTTCAAGATCACCATAGCTCCTAGGAGGATCTTGCACATCTCAATTCATAGCTTCCGCACCCTTTGATCACAAATCCGAGAAGAGCTCTTTGCCATAAAAAATTATATAAAAAGTTCCAAGAGAAGCCTTCTCATGTCCACACAACAAGTTAAAAAGGTAATAGTTACTCAAAAGCCTAGTTTTTTAGCTATTCCTAGGACTATTGAATGTGAGTCGGCTAAGGATAGTCCCACATGTTTGGACAATTTGGTAAAGGAATATGAAGATGTGTTTCAAGATCCTCTTAAAGGCTTACCACCTCTAAGAGGGATTGAACACCAAATAGACTTCATGCCCGGGGTTTCTTTACCAAATCGCCCTGCATATAGGACCAATCCCAAAGAAACTAAAAGAGAAAATGAAAAAGCAAATGAAGTACATGATAAATCGAGTCTTAATACCTTCTCAACTAAATCACTTTTTTTGACTCGCGCTACGCCTACAAGGTGTCCTTCTTCTTTGTCTTTTTCATTACCCAAAGTTCCTACTTATACACCATATTGGATAAAGAATGTTAAGGGTGATTTTTTCATACCTTCTAGTTTTCCAAATAATATCATTTCTAAACAATCTTTTCCAACATGGGCTATGTATAGGACATCTTTTTCTGAACTCCCTACGTTTCAAATTGATAAGTCAAGTTTGCCTATTTCTTCTTGTATTCTCTTATCTAATTGCAAACTGACTTTGTGTTATGCAGGAGTACTGAATTCGTGGACGGATTCTCTCCAACTTGGGGAGTATGATGAGAATCAAAAAGATGTTGTTAATAAGAAGAATGGACAAGGGCCAAATCATTTAAAGTTCTTCTTATTGGTCTTTTCAAAAGATGAGGCCCAAGCCCAAAGCCCAACCCAAGAAGGCCCAAGCCCAAGAAGCCCAAGTCCAAACCATGAGGGGCAAGGCCAAGCATTAAATAAAAGAGCATCATTTGAATTAATTTTGTATAGTTGTAGGAGGTGTGAATATTAAATAAAAAGTGTGAATAGTTAGGGGGGGTGTAGACACATTTTAGGAGGTGCTGAAAATAGGAAGTGGATCACACATACTTCATGACTAGGTGGCACCAATTTGCATTTTAATTTGGAGGGAACTTTGAGTTTCATTTGTGTTTCATTTCAGCCCTCTTCTATTATAAATAGAGAGGTTAGGCTCTTGTAAATTCAGAATTGGATAATTGATATAGAGAAACTCTACTCATTTGGAGAGAGAATTGTGTGAGATTTTGATCTCTTAGCTTACTCTCATCTTGTGAGCTTTTGGAGAGCTTCAAGTGGCGGCTTCCTTCACTCATCTTGGAACTCCATCACCAAGTGGCGTGATCATTCTCCAATTCCATTCCAGCCGGTTCTTCAACCATCTAAGTTCCATTCCTTTCATCTTTTTGCTGTTTTCATTCGTAATCTAGAGTTCTTCATCTTTTTCACCGATTATTTTGTGTTCTATGTGTTGTTTTAAGATTCTGTTCGGTTCATCTTGTTCATTTGGTGTTTTTAATGGGTGCAACTTGTTCTTGATTCAATTTTGTCCAATTTGATATATTACATGTAGCAATTGTATTTCTATTGGTGTTCTTGATTTGTTTGTGCTTTCCTTTCAATTCCGCCAAGTGTTTGTGAAAAGGACATGGCACTCATTGTTCAATGAGTTTGGCTTCTCTCTTGGATGGCATTATCCTCCATTGAGATGACCTTAAGCCTCCTTAAAGTGTTGTTTCTTGTTAAGTGTCAATCCAACTCATATAAGTGATTTACTTAGAAAAAGAATTGTGTGAAGATTTTGAGGGATAGTTTTTGGCTAAGGCAAAGATTTGGTACTTAAGTAGTCCTTTGTGACTCACCTCTCTTACCTAGAAAGCTACCTTCATTAACTTTCCTTTTCTTTCTTGAAGTAAAGTACTTCTAAACACAAAGTTTTAGTCATGTCTTCTCACTCCTCTAAATCTCTTAAAAGTGATGTGAAATCCTTGAAATCTCTTTTAAAACAACTTTCCAAGGATATTCAATTAATTTCATCTAAACAATTGGAGAATGAGGCCAAAACTAATGAATTGACTAAAGCAAATGATGAGAAGTCTCAAATTTCAAAAAAATTACATTCTCATGCATATAGCTCTCAAGTTTATGATTCTTTTGGGGAAGAAAGTCTTAGGATAAAATAATATCATCAACCATTCCCTAGGAGAGCTAGAAAAGAGAGACAAGAAAACCTAAAGGAGGTTAAGGTAGAGCTACGTCATTTATATGGAAAAAAAATGTAGAAACATATCTATATTGGGAGATGAGGGTAGAGCAATTGTTTGCTTGCAACCATGTGAGTGAAGAAAAGAAAGTACCCTTAGCTACCTTAAGTTTTCAAAGTGATGCGATGTATTGGTGGAATGCCCTAAAAAGAGAGAGACATCTCCACAAGGATCCTCCCATTACAAATTGGAATGACCTTAGGGGAGCCTTGAGATGTCGCCATATTCCCTCACTTTACAATAGGAAGTTGATGGACAAGCTCCAAAAACTTCATCAAAGAAATATGAGTGTAGAAGAATATTGGCAAAAGATGATGTCATATATTAAAAGGGCAAGGATTAATGAAGAAAACCATACCACCATATCTAGGTTTTTAAGTGGTCTCAAACTTGAGATAAGAAACAAAGTTGAACTTTTACCTTATAGAGATTTAAATGACTTGATTCAACTTAGCATTAAAATTGAAAAACAAATTTTGAGAAAACAATCAAGTCGAAAACAAAGTTTATACTATGTATCTTATGACAAGGATGAGTTCCATAGAGTGGAAGAACATATAAAAGAAAAATCTCTAGAACTTTCCCAAAACCTATCCAAGCATATCTCACACACTCAAGCTAAAAAAATTCCATGTTTTACATACCTTGGTAATGATCAATTAGCATCTCAATGTTCCAATGAAAGATCTATGATCTTAAGGAACAAAGATGAAGATAGTAGCCAAGAAAAAGAAACTAGTGAGAGTGATGAAAATATAGAAAATCAAGAGAAAACTATTGGGAAGCAAAAGGCGTGGGAGAAGAGTGTTCCTTACCACAAGGTCATTCAACAAGACAAAAGAATTAAAAATACTTTTGAAAATATGCTTCTTGTTGAACAACCTAGCATTACCTCTTGTAAAGGAACACTTGCAAGCATAGTCAAAAAAGAAGAATCCTTAAAAGATGTAATGGATTATTTCTCATATGTGCTAAGATATCACCAAGTGAAGGTCAAGTTATCTATAGGCATCTACAAAGCCAATTTTTTATGTGAGATAGTGCCTAAAGAAACTTGTCATGTCTTATTGAGACAACCATTGCAAAGTGTTCAAATTCTCAATGGTTGAAACAACGAGACTACCTTTGCACATAAGAGAGAAATTCTTCATGAAGGAGAACTCATGGGCCAAATTAGAGTTGATAAAACTCTAGAGCTTTTAAAAGGAAAACTTTTGTCACCCATGAGAAAGGATGTTCAAAGACATTACCCTAGATACATTTCTTGCTTTAAAACTACATCTAAGGCAATGTCTCATGAACTCTATACTCCTCCACCTTTTGCAAATGATCCTTGGGAAGACATAAACCTAAATTTCATATTAGAGCTTCCTAGGACAACAAAAGGTTTTGATTCCATTTTCATGGATATGGATAAACTCTTCCTTAGAGAAGTGCCAAGTCTTCATGGATTATCTTCAAACATAGTGTTGGATAGAGCTCCAAAATTTCAAGACCATCATTTGAGGATTCTCTTGGAAAAACTTGAAACTAAGTTGTACTCTTCAAATTCTTATCATCCTCAAAAGAATGGTCAAAATAAAATTGAAAACATAGCTCTTTCTACTATGCCTAGAGTAATCATGAGACACACCCACAGTTCTTGGGATGAGTATATTTTTCGTATAAACCCTAAACCCTAAACCCTAAACACACCCACAGTTCTTGGGATGAGTATATTTTTCATATCGAGCATGCATACAATAGAGTAGTCCACAAGACTACTAATATTTCTACATTTGAAGTTGTATGTGAACTTCATCCTCTTTCTCTTTTTGAGTTGTTACCATTTCCTAAAGGAATTGTGCCTAAGGAAAAAGTAACCTCTATTGAAAATTTTAAAATGCATAAGAGGATTAGAGAACACATACAACAATCAAAAGAGAAATATTGTGAATAGTTGCCAAAGACAAAAGAAAAACAAAAGTGGCAACTTCATACAATTGAGTTTTATCCAATTGCTCACACTAACTCATTTGCTTTGTTTAAAGATTCCCATAGATGGACGTTTGATACGGGAGGACAAGCTTTGTTGAAGCAAAAGGCTTCTATCCGAGATCAAATCTGTAGATCTGAGGATAGATCTTCTCAAGAAGGAAGAGATGATGGACACCATCCAGCCTAGTTGAAGAAGAAGCATTGGATTTGAGGACAAATCCTTTTTCAAGGGGGAGGGGATGATGGAAGAGGCCCCAGCAACCAAAAGAGCGTCTAGGACCAACCTTGCATGAAGGGCAACCACAAGAGCGTCTAGGACCAACCTTGATTGAAAAGCAACCAAAAGAGCGTCTAGGACCAACCTTGCATGAAAAGCAACCAAAAGAGCGTCTAGGACCAACAAGGTCCATGACCAAGAGAGTTGATGTTCCAAAAAGGCCCATCAAGCGTTAGCATAGTTGTATTTGTGGTGCAAATAGCATAGCATTGTGAACCTTGTTTAATTTTTGCAAATTAGGATTAAGTTTGGATTACCTAGATTAGTTACGGTTTCTAGAACCTACCACACTAATCTAGGTCGGCCATGTAAAGGCTAGGTGGCCATGTGCTCCCATGTACCATGTGCTCCATGTGCTTCCATGTGCTCACACTTACATGTAATTTGGCTAGCATTTCATTTGTATTTGGCTCTTCAAATTCCAGCCCTCCAATCCTATATAAGGAGGTGCTTGACTCTCATTTTGTAAGATTAAATTGAGTATTGTTATGTTGCCAAACTTACTCCCTTGCCTAAGATTTAGGTTTTAATCTTCAATCCTTTCACCTACCAAAGGGGGCTGGCCAAACCTCCCTCAATTTCCCTACTCTCCTGCACCTCCAAGGCAGCCACACCTCCTAGGAGGGCCTTGATCCATCAACAAACCACTAAGCTTCCGCTAACCACCCAAAAACCACAAAAGAGAAGAGCTCAATGCCATCAAGTAGGGCCCTCTTTGTTTCAACAGAGCAACGTTCCAGTGCATCAAGACGAAGAACAAATTCCAGAAGAGACAGACGAAGCTAGAGCTTGTCATCAGAGTCAATCAGCGAGCAGGTCAATTGGTAAGAACAAATGTCTTTAATGAATCCATCTTTGAAAGACCTAACAACAAGTACGTGTGTATATTTGATTTATGATAAATTGGTAAAATGCATTGTAAGTTGATGTTATTGCATTTTGAATCAAGAATCATTTGTTTGATTATATAAATTGTAGAACTCGAATGTACTAGTATTTGATAAATATTGATTTAGTTAATAGTTGTTTTTATTTTTTTTAGTTTGGGTCCATGTTTTGGACTATTGCATGATGTTCCTTCCAGTTGACTTGATCGCCTTCGTACGTCTCACGATACTCCCGCACCCGATTCTCTTTGCCTTCATTCGTGCCTCTCTCAACACCTAAAATCACAAAGAAAAAGGGCGCCCTAGAGGTCGTTTGCACTTTGACGCTCAAGTCAATCTTAGGGCTAGGAAACACCAAAACTTTTAAGCGTAAAGCTCTGTGTAACTGTGTGTGTTAAGCGGCGCAAAATGAATAGCGTACCTTACTAGATTTATCCTTACCCTTTATATACTCCAGGGTTTCCGCTGTTTCCAATACCTAAAATAGGCTTTCTGAGGGTGGGCCCTAGCGCCACTATTACCCACTCTTAGGATAACCTAGCGCGTAGGGCTCCCTAACTGGAGTGCGACCTCTGATGGGATGACTACCTAGATGTCACCTCGTGCACCTGATCTCTGGGATCACCCGGAGTGCCCTAGCTGCTCACCGTGGTCTAGGCTTCTCCCTCACTGATAACTGGTGTGTGGTATGGGGTCCACCTTCTATGGCCCAGCTCTATTGTTTGAGTCACCGATGTCTGATCTCTCAATACATCCTGGTGATCGACGCCTGACCACTCATCGGCACCTTGGTTCACGTGCCTTACGAGACACTGGCCCACGCCGCTCGTGGGACCCAGTTTACATGGCCCCATCATTACTAGTGGTCACCGACGCCTGAGGACTGGTCGGTACACAAGCCCCCCAGTCTCGAGCTGTAACTTTTTCAGCGAAGAGACTAAGTCCACGCCCCTGACGGCCTATGTGGCTTTGTGCGACGGGACGTGAACAGTGCGCCGAAGTGACACCTCTCTGTGTCT
Source organism: Phaseolus vulgaris (assembly GCF_051622355.1). Lineage (NCBI taxonomy): Eukaryota > Viridiplantae > Streptophyta > Magnoliopsida > Fabales > Fabaceae > Phaseolus > Phaseolus vulgaris. The sequence goes on along the minus strand of NC_143505.1, from coordinate 24,304,697 downwards.
GTCTTAATCTGTGCACCCGTGTTTTGATCAACAACCAGGGCTTATCACCATTTGCGCTTCTTAGTTCACGTTAAGTATTTGAAAATGCGCGCTTCCAATCACTGTTCCATTATTCTCAGAAACACCTTTGATTGCTTCGTCTTCTTCCTTGAGCGCTCTCGCGTTTCCCTCTACAAAGTCCAGAACTTTCATCCTATTTTGATCAAAAGGTACGAACTTTACCCATTGATCGCCCTTATTTATCGATTTCGATGCTTGATAACTGCCTGAGACTGTTTAGATTCCTTTCATTTTAAGCTTTCCCTATTTTTTCTTCGTTCCTCTATTTTTCTGGGTTTTCTTCGAGTGTTTTGTGGGGTTTTCTAAGTTTTTGCTGAGTTACGCCATAGTCCCTTTCTGAACCTGCATTTCCCTCTTCTTCTTATTTTTCTAGCTTTCTTAAACATGGCTCGAATGAAAATAACATCCAACCCTCCACCCCAAGTAGATTACAAAGTCTTGTACCCCTGGGCCTCTGCGGAGCTTCTCGCCGAGACCTCTACCCTCACCTCTAGCGAGGATGTGAGGAAACACAGGGACGGAGAGCCTTACTTTGTAGGGCGTGTCTTCGGGCGTGAGAGCGATGCTTACGTTTCCGTCCGACCTTGCAGGGCGAACCTGTGTGCTTCGACGAACGGACCAACGATGGAGAGCCCTACTTTTTCCTATACCAAACCGTCTTCAAACTGATTAAGTTGTGTCTCCCTCTTACTGGCTTCGAGAGGGTATTGTTGATAGAAATCAACGTGGCCCCCGCCCAGCTGCATCCCAACAGCTGGGCCTTCATGAGGGCCTTCTCAATTCTATGCAACCACTTTGGGCATCCTCCCTCGGTGGATATCTTCCTCCATTTTTTCGAGGCTAAGAGTCCGGGGAAGAATCTTTGGGTTAGTTTCAATGGCGTGGCAGGGAGAGTTCTCCTCACGTTGCTCCAATAGTCGTATAAGGGCTTCAAAGGGAAGTTCTTCAGAGTGTGTTGCACTGACCATGACCGCACCCTCCTGGATGGCTTCCCACTCTATTGGGTGAGGAAATTAGAGTTCAAGAAACCGAGGACTCTTGAGGAACTAACTCCTCATGACCGCGAGTTCTGCCAGGTCCTTGCTAGCTTGGGAACAGTGTTCAACACAACTGGTCAAGCATGAGTATGACATTGAGGCCCTAAAAGGCTACATTGGTACCTACTTCACCCTGTCTTGCTTGGTTATGCTTGCTACCATACTATCATGCTTGTACATTTTTCCTCTTCATACTCGTATGTTTACCCTTGTGTCTGGATTGCTTTCTAACCTCTTGAATTCTGAATTTTGGTATAGGTATCATGCTGAATGAGGAGAAACGGGCCAAGCTAGTTGATGCCCTTGCTCGCCGCCAAGGGGCGTCAAGGGCCGCAGGCGGCTCTGCTGTTGCACCCTCCCCCACTTCTTCTACTCCTATTGTCGTGGTCCCTCTTGTCGTCGCCCAAGCATCACTCGCTCCACCTCCCCTTGAGGAAGACAAAGGGGTAGTGGAGATTGAATCTGATGAGGGCTCCGCAGAGGGGCCCGTCTTCAAGAGGCGTAGGCCTATGATAGCGACGACCTCCCGATCCTCCACTGCTGGCCACCCTGCACCGCTCCGAGACCAACCGCCAAGCGCTTCCTCGGCCCCTGGCCTCCTCGCGCTTGAAGGTGGCGGCGAGAGCGCCCCTGCAACCCCATCCGCCCCTGAACTGCCCTCTGTCCTCCAACATGCTCTTAAAGGCTTCCAAACAGGGCTGCCGGAGGACTCGGATGAGGCCACGGCAAGGGAAAGGCTGGACCTCAACTTTGGCGCTCTCCTTGCACAATCTGACGCCCTCATAAGCAGGACTGAGGTGAGGGTCAAGGAATAGGTGAGACTAGTAGAGACCAAAGCTAAGGAGGAAATGACCTTGCTGGCTCGTGCGTTCACCACCCGCGAAACTGCCCTAAAGTAGGAGTTTGCCAACCTCCGCCAAGCTGAAAAGGACCTCTCCAAACGGCTTCATGACAAGATTCAAGAGGTCGTCGAGCTGGAGGCCAAAATCCTGCCCCTGCGAACTCGGGCCATCAAGCTAGAAGAGGCGGCTGAGGCAACTAAGGCTAAGGTGGCGAGGCTTGAAGAAAGATCCACCAATCAAGAAGTGCAGTTGGGTCGTGCTGAGGTCGAGCTCCTTCAACAGGTTGAGAAATTCAAGAAAGCTGAGGCTGAGCTGACCGAGGACGTTGTTGATGCTTATGCTGCAGGGTTCGAGGACATCCTTGCTCAAGTTGCCTACGCGCACCCCGAGATGGAAGCCTCACCCTTTGCAACATCGAACCGTGTTTTAGACGGGCATATAGTGCCAAGGGCTCCTCCCTCTTAGCTTGTACTTGGTTACCAAATGAATAGTTTCTTCTTTTAATACTTTATTCACTTGTAACTTACTTGTTTGGATGCCTCAGACTCTTAACTGCTTTAACTTCCTTGGTCTTGATTTGTCTGAAAACTGCTCTTCTATCTTGCTCAATTATTAGTCGTTGTACCTCGCGCCACGATGCTTCTAACAGCGCTTTCGACAACGCTCGAGCCTTAGGTAGCGCGCTTCCCCACCCCATCCTACCGCATACTCCGTTAGGTAGAGGGTTCGCCTACTAACCTGAATTGACCCCGCCCTTGCTGTATAAAGCCAAGGGGGGGTGTTTAACTGTGAACTGGGTTGTTCAGCCTTGGCGTTCTCACTCGAGGGAGGGAGGTGTTCTCTGCGAACCTACCTTCCCACTCTTGAGACTTCTAACCCAAGGGACAGCTTATAACTGACCTCATCTCCGCTCGAAGGCGGAAGAGGAGTTATCTGGCGAACTCTTTTCGTTCGTTCTTGGTGTTCTCACTCGAGGGGGGGTGTTCTCTACGAACCTACCCTCCCACACTCGAGACTTCTAACCCAAGTGAACGGTCTGCAACTAACCTCATTCTCGCTCAAAGGCGAGGAGGATTTATCTGGTGAACTATTTCGTTCAACCTTGGCATTCTCACTCGAGGGGGGAGGTGTTCTCTACGAACCTACCTTTTCGCTCTCGAGACCTCTAACGCAAGGGAAACAAGTTCGTAACTGACCTCAGCTTCGCTCAAGGGCGAGGAGGAACAACTGCAGCTTGTTGAAAGCCGTCTAGAACATCACATCCGCCGAGCTCCCTTGATCCACCAGTACACAGTGCACCCTCCTCCCAGCGGTTACCACTGAGATCACCACCGGGTCATTGTCGTGGGGAATGACATCTCAGAGGTCGGCCTTGGTGAAGACGAGGTCAACGTCAAGGGCATCATCTGCCCTTTGTGCTTCCACCGACATCACCGCCCGTGCATACTTCTTCCGCTGAGAAGCGGTGCACCCTCCTTCTAAAAAACCTCCTGAAATGGTGTGGACTTCACCATGCACGGGAATTTCACTGGTCACCCCCTGTCACCGCCACGTCCGCAGCACCTTGTGCTTCCTGCAAGTAATCCTTCAAGAAGTCGCTCTTCACCAACTCGTCTAGCTGGTGACCCAGCGCCAAACAATTGCGTATTGGGTGGTCAAACGCTTGGTGGAACTCACATCAGGCGTTCTTGTTGGGCCCGAGCTTCTTGTCGGTCTTTGCGGGTATCTTCAGCCTCTCTGCTATGTTGGGGATAGCGATGAGGTCCTTTAAATCTACCACGAAGTCGTGCCTTGGTGGCACATTTTCCCTTGAACACCCCCTGGTTTGGGCCTTCCTGGGTTTGTAAGGCTGCTGCTTCGCCGGGATCTTCTTCTCTATCGTTGCCTCATGTACCCTTAGGGGTTGAGGTCGACCTGGTGCACGTGGGCGCGTTGGGACAACGCACGCGCGCTTCTCGTTGACTTCTCCCTCTGCGACAATGTGAGCCATCGCCCGACGCCTTATTTCGTTGAAAGTTTTGGGGCGGTTTCTGATGAGCGATTCACTGAAAGGCCCTCGCACAATGCCCTTTCTAAACGCGTGCACCATCATCGTTTCGTCCTTGGTGTTTAGCCTCACCACCTGTGCTCCGAAACGGTTAAGGAACTCCTTTAGGGATTGTCCCTGGTATTGTCTTATGTCAAAGAGATCATAAGAGATAGGTGGGGGAGCCCGATTCGCGATGTATTGTGCTCTAAACAGCTTAGTGAGTTGTGGGAACGACGTCATGTGTTCATCAGGGAGGCTGATGAACCAATCTATCGTTGTCCCCACTAGTGTGCTCATGAACAACTTTCATCTCACCGTGTCAGAGCCTCCCACTAGCATCATCTGCGTATGGAAATCCGTGAGATGAGCCTCTGGGTCCTCCATACAGGTGAAGGTAACTTTGGGCCCTACGAACGTGGCTAGTATCACGACGTCCATGATCTCTTTCGAGAACGGCATCGGGAACTCCCTAGGTGGCATCGTAGGTTCTTGATCCTCCACCTCACGTTCCCCTGCCTGACTTTGCAGATCCCTGCGCAACTCCTCATTCTATCAGCGTAGTTCTTCGTTTGTTTCCCGCGACGCAGCCAAATCAGCATGGATGCGTTCTTGATCCGCTCTTGACGCAGCCACTTCTTCTTGGAGGGCCTGCATCGTTTCCATAATATGTTGCAGGGTGAGGCTTTCGCCCCCGTTTGGTGCAACAAATCCTTGCCTCGTATTTCTCATCTTCTTGATCTTTCTTGTTCTTGCTGGTGGGACAGTGTTTTAGATCGTGCCCCACGGTGGGCGCCAAATGTTCATGCCGGTTGACTCGATCACCTTTGTACGTCTCACGATACTCCCGCACCCGATTCTCTGTGCCTTCGTTCGTGCCTCTCTCAACAACTGAAATCACAAAGACAAAGGGCGCCCTAGAGGCCGTTTGCACTTCGACGCTCAAGTCAATCTTAGGGCTAGGAAACACCAAAACTCTTAAGTGTAAAGCTCTATGTAACTGTGCGTGTTAAGCGACGCAAAATGAATAGCGTACCTTACTAGATTTATCCTTACCCTTTATATACTCCAGGGTTTCCGCTGTTTCCAATACCTAAAATAGGCTTTCTGAGGGTGGGCCCTAGCGCCACTATTACCCACTCTTAGGATAACCTAGCGCGTAGGGCTCCCTAACTGTAGTGCGACCTCTGACGGGATGACTACCTAGATGCCACCTCGTGCACCTGATCTCTGGGGTCACCCGTCCTGGGAGTGCCCTAGCTGCTCACGCGCCATTCCCTCTACAAGCATGGACTCTCGTGGTCTAGGCTTCTCCCTCACTGATAACTGGTGTGTGGTTTGGGGCCCACCTTCTATGGCCCAGCTCTACTGTTTGAGTCACCAATGTTCGATCTCTCAATACATCCTGGTGATCGACGTCTGACCACTCATTGGCACATTGGTTCACGTGCCTTACGAGACACTGGCCCACACCGCTCGTGGGACCCAGCTTATCATTACTAGTGGTCACCGATGCCCGAGGACTGGTCGGTACACATGATATTAGTTTCAAGACATTTTCACTCAAGTGAATAATTATCACTCATGCAAATATGTGAGCAAAAAAAGTATTTGTTCTTGGCCTAATTTTCATTCAAGCAATAGCTTGGCCATTCAAGAGAAAGATTGAGCAAATCAAGTCTCTCTCCTCTAAGAAGGTTTTTGCTCTAGCAAGAAATGCTCACTCAAGCAAAAACCAAAGGTAGGCTTTCAACTAGATTTTCATCCAAGCAAGAAATGATCGCTTAAGCAAAAGTCAAAGGAAGGCTCTTGAATTAGTTTTTTCTTAACCGACATTGTATGTTGATTTGTGATTTTTTTTATGAAAAATATTAAGAAAATTGTATAATTGTATTTATAATGTGGTTGATGTTGTATATAAATATTTTTTTTATAGTATTGTGAATAAAAGTATTGAAATTTATATGGTTTGAATCATATGATAGGTGATGGTATGATAATGCATATTGTTGTATGTTATGTTTAGATACCTAGTGTGGTAGAGTGGTCATATTGTCTCTCATGAATGTGTTGGACCTTAGTGGAAGTGTGGCAATAATACCTAGGATGATATTATGTAAAAATTATACGCAAAACTTACTGTAGAAAATAAATATCATGGTTTCACTAATGATCTAATCACATAGATAAAACATCAATCAGTAAGAAGTTGAAAAAAATTGTACCAATGCTTACTATAGTAGATACAAGTAAACACTAACATAAGATCATGAGCTTGGCTCTTAACGATAGTGGTTTTAATCGATTAGGTGTTAGTTTCTTGTGGGATATACTTCTTTTTTTTTATTAGCAATAAATTAATAGAATAGATAGGGACACTTAGGGGGTGTCCCAACCCTTTTACAAGCCAGTCTATAGTTAAGCGAGCTACATTACAAAACAGAGTTGAAAAGGCACTTAACACTGGAGAGGCTTAAGCTAAAGGGGTACCATTCCAGGGACATGGTCTACACATAAACCAGCAGAAGGGCACACTACAGTGGTCAACAGCTACTATAAGGGTCGGAGGGTGATTTCCTTCCCATCCCTTTTCAACGTGACAAAACTTTCTACTTCTTACAAGCATCATAATGTGCCAAAGAGCCAGCCCCCAACCTCCACTACTAGAAAGATTCCATATCCTCTTGCTTCTTCCTTCTGCATACGTGTCATGGTCACTCTTTTAGTCTTGCAAAGCTTTTGAGTTCACCCTGCATTAGTAGTTGCCATCAAGGGTAACTATATTAGCAACAACCACTGACATATGTGGTAGTAGCAACATTTGAACTTGTAACACCCTGCATCCCTTCTAATCGCTGTCAGGCATACACTTCCCACTATAATATAACCGACCTCCCTACAACACACATGGCAACATCAGCACCTTGCATCAGCCGCAACCTGCTCAGGATGTCCCATCCTAATATACACCAATTCACCCGGCTACATCTGCTGCGTGAACATGACCTTCTTCTTTACTACTTCACAAAACAGGTTCACAAGTTGAAACAATACCAATTCAATTATATCAATACACAACACAATTCCCCTTTAGGCCCCGTTGCAGCACCTAATATGGAGAAATCCTCGTCAGTAGGTGTTGGCCTTTCACATGGTTTAATACCTGCAACCAGACAAAATTAATCCCCAGTATCAAGGGGCCCAAAGCAGCATACACAACATTTACTATCTATACAAACAACAACTCAAACCATCTTCTATGTTCTACTTCCAACATACTCCAACAAGTTCATCACAAGGTTGGTCCATCACAGAGCACCTATCCAGCTAGCTAAGGTAATTACCAATGGAGATTTACCATTCTTTTAACAGCCACAGATGTTGCACCAAACCTTGGCCTCCCTGCAAGAGAGTAGTTCATTTCTTCACCCTACAGAGCATTAGAACACTCCGCTCCCTCCCAGCATAAAGTTTCTTCCTATGGTGATCACCTTCAGCACGTTACTCCTCCTCCTTTGCAGCCAAACTCTGTCATACTTGGCTCCAAGCCAAGATTGATCACACTGACCACACTGTTTGTTCAACCTTCACTTGTGTTTCCTCTACCTGAGATAATCCCTCTCGTCCATCCAGTCCTTACTCCTTGGCCTGTTTTACTCTTCCTGCAAATTCACACCATCTTGTAATCCTCATCACCACTAGCAAACCACATATGCTTGTTTGATTGAAACCACATGTATGACAAGTCTTGTAAAAGGCATTGAGTATGACAAATTTTCTTTTGAATGTTTGAGATCTAATTAAGAATTCTTATATTATGGATGGAAGTGTTTTAATAATGATTTGTCATGTTTATTTTTTTTATGTGAGAATGTGTGTGATTTGTTTTTATGAGTGGAGAATGTAGTTAGTGAAATAATGATAAGTTATGTGAATATGGAGCATATTTTATTGATTTAAATATTTATTATATTAGTTTATCCTAGTGTACGAGTGAGTATGAATTTTTAAGATGTGTGAATATGAACGACTAAGATCACAAGAGTAGCTTACTCTAAAGGTGATAGTAGGGAAGTGAGGCAAATTAAAGTAGTATTTCTTTTATTTTATTTTTTTGTATATAGCTTTTTGAGAACCAATGGTTCAAAATATCTATAGCAAATATATGTTTTGTATATAAAAGATGTGTATAGAGTTTTATTTCTTAAAGTATTATAATTAATTAAAATAGATATGGTTGTTACAAATAAGACTGAAAATGAAATTTGGACCTATATAAAAAACCAATAATTTTCACTTGGAATTGAATAAAGTTAAACTTCGAAAGCCGGATAAATAATTTGTAGCTTCAACACGAAGTCAACAAATGTGTTGCAGTATAAATAACAAAAGAAAACGAGGTAAGAGCAATCGATGAGGGGGGAAAACAGTGGACGAAGGGGGACGACGGAGGATAGCAGAGGACGGGCACAGAGTAACTCTACTACGTTCTTCTTCTCCAACTTTCCAGATGATTACGGCGAAATGGATATGTTCAAAGTTTTTCAGAAGTGGGCTAGGGTGAAAGAGGTGTTTATTTCTCGCAGACCAAACAAATGGGGGAGGCGGTTTGGGTTTGTAAGGTTCTCTCAGGTACGAAATGAGGGGCGTCTGGAGAGAGATCTTGATCAGGTTTACATTGGAAATAGAAAGTTGTATGTGAATACCCCAAAATATCGTAGGCAACAGTTTGAAGGCCTAAGGGGGGTAAGGAGGAACCCGAGGGATATGGGTGTAGAGAATCTGAAGGATAATGGAAAGAGGCATATGGAAGTCTCTAAACACAAGGGTAAGCAGAGTCGTACGGAGATGTGGGTGGAGAGTAAAGGGAATTTGTCTTACCTTGATGCTGCTAGAGGAAATCTAAAACAGCAAAGGATGAGCCCGGGTTTTATAACTCAGCAAAAAACACCACCATGGCTGTGCAAAAGTGTAGTTGGCAAACTCTCTGATGGTTTTGATGAAGAACATCTGGGGAGAGGAACTTGTGAAAGGGGGGTTGAATATGATTCGTGTGAGAAAATTGGGGGATAGATTACATCTGATTACCCCAAGAGAAGGTGAGAATATGGATGATATTATAAAGGATCACAAGGAGTGGTTTGATGATGTTTTTGTCAGTATAGAGCCTTGGTCGGTGTTGAGTGCTTCGAACCCATAGAGTTGTCTGGGTTAGGTGCTATGGAGTACCTTTGTCTTACTGGAGTAGGGATTGCTTTGAAAAAGTACTTGGAGTCATGGCTACGTCGGCGGTGTTAGTTTCCATTGATAAGAATACTTTGTCTTGGGAGGTAGTGGAATATGCCAGACTACAAGTACGTATTCTTAATCTTGATAGCACTAAGATGGCGAGAAGTGTGTGGATTAACAATATTTGTTATAGCGTTCTTATGGAAGAAGAGAATCAAGTTCAGTACAGTGATGGTTGTAAGGTCCATGGTGCCATAGACGAGTCATCAGACAGTGTCTCTTCCTCGGAGACTTATGTAGAGGAAACTGAGCTATCAGTGAAGAATGGAGAGGAGGTTGACAGGTGTTGGGTGGAGGGAAGTGTCGATCAAAAGAGGAGGAGAGAGGAGGAGAGGTAAGAGGAGAAGATGAACAGTACATACAAAAGTCAAAGGTGCTATATATGGGATCTCCCTCGAAAAGAGTTGAGAGTCAGGGAAAAGGTGATAAAGGTATAACTTTTGAAGGAAGAAGGCAGCAGTATGGGCACGAAGGTACAGATTTTACCCTCATCTCTGACCAAATCTGCGGCGCCGCTCA